>NW_027509053.1:1677500-1795000 GCF_051911475.1 Siphateles boraxobius
GTAAAAATAAACCTTTGTAGATCCTATAATTAGGCACATTGCTGACACCTTTCTTTTTGACATTTTAATGGAGTCAAAGCTGTTATTTAAGGGGTTCCAGAGCCCCACGAACACCTGTATTTTGCACACTGATTCTAACCCAATTTGACAATGATCCTGCTTTATGTTTGTAGTTATAGCTATTACTTCAAAGTGAATTGACTGACTGATTGATTGAGTGATTGAATTACATTTCCCCCAGGGTTAGGGTTAAGAGAATAGTTATGAAGAGAAGCAGAGATATTCAGAGCTTCTTCAAAAAAGAAAAGAGTCAGAGGCAGCCACAGCTTCTATAGCAGCAGTGAAACGGCTCAGTATAGGTACAGCAGTAGTGATGAAGAGCAGTCAGCTCCTCCTGCACAGGTTGGTAGGCTAAGGCCCCATCCACACTACTGCGTTTTAGTTTAGAAACGGAGAATTAAAACGAAGACGATCTCCGTCCACACCAGCGTTTGAGCTGCGTATTAGAACTGATCTCCTTCCACATTAAAACGACTGAAAACGCGGATCACGTGACCATTCACCTACACTGGGCATGCGCGTGCCGGTGTAAACAGGAAACGGATTGATTATTCCTCAGATTTCTCTGAGGTTGTTAAGTGCCGATCTGGACATTCAAGAGTTTTCGCACCATTCCTCAGGAACCACAACTTCATTGATAAAATTATCCCACCATGTGCTGGTTCGTCCCGGCTTAACCCATGACCGACGCTCCATGTATGGTCGATACCGCCGCTGCACACGGGAACTGTCACAGGTCGCTGGAATAATAGCTTGCCTCCGGTGCATGTAGGCAGTTATAGCATTGTGAAATGCAGAATTTACTTGCTCTAACGTAACTGGTAGTCCAGGCTGTTGTTGTGCGTTTTCTTCCGTTGTATGACATCCAATCAGAGAGCCGAGCGTGAGCCTCTGCGTCATCGTTTCTAAAGTCCTCCGTTTTGACCCGTCTTCACTAAAACGCCCTCCGGAGATTCAAAACGCAAAACGGGGTCGGCAGCGTTTCTAAACTTCTCCGTTTTAGGTCTTCGTTTTTGCCGTTTTAGTGTGGACGGGAGGTGCAAACGTAGCAAAAGGTCTCCGTTTCTAAACTAAAACGTAGTAGTGTGGATGGGGCCTAAGTCATGCTTGGATAGTTTGAATTTACCATGTAGGCTCACATTCAAGTTGTTTGTCACTCCAGTTATACAATTACAACTGTCTGAAACATCGCTACACTAGAACAATAGTTAAAACAGTTGTAAAAGACAGAAGAACAATAATAAAATGTGCATAATACATAAATACACACACACACACACACACACACACACACAAACACACGTGTGAGCCGAGACTCGCGCTCGTGCGGACGCGTCGTGTATAAACAAGGCTTTACCGGTCTTGCACACCCGTCGCGTCATTTTTGCCGCGCGCATCTTCGCGCTCGTGCGGACGCGTCGAGTATAAACAAGGCTTTACTCCGTGTCAGCGCGCGCTCTGATCGGTAAAGTGGCACAGACCTCTCTCGAATCATCTCCTGCAGCAGTCTCCGGCCAAGCATCACTTAACTCCGCCTCCGTTTCCCTCGTAAGCTGATATTAGTATTTAAACATTCTGAATTACAAACATTACATTACAAACAAGACATGTTTGTAAAAATAATTTAAATAACACGGTTTTGGCGGTTATAGAGCTCTAATGACGGTGTTTAACTATAACCGTCGGTCTCACGGTTATATAATAACTGTCACACCCCTATATGTAAGTGTGAACTCGTGAAATGATGTTTTATTAACAAAGTTCGGGAGAAGCACTTTCAGATAATTAACCTAGTAATTGTCATGGGACTCATCCAGGCAACTCAATTAACATAAGGAGGTATACATATAGTAGCTTTTACCGCTGTTATATGACAGTTTTCCAGCGTCCATCCACCACCCCATCTCCTCACTTAGTTGTCCTATCCCAAACCTGGGATTACTCTGGGTTCGGGCCAAAATCTGTTATCCAAATACAATATTTTATTACAGTATCAACTGAGGGTGCTCTTGCTTGTGTTTGAGGGTGCTTAGCACACGTGTGTGTGTGTGTGTTTCTGCAGGTGTCCAGTGAGATGAGCAGGTATTATGTGGCGGTGGATGTAGGCACTGCCAGTGTGCGAGCGGCTCTGGTCACTCCGGACGGTCAGGTCAAGCACACAGCAGAGGAGTCCGTTGTCATCTGGGAGCCGCGTGCGGAGCATTATGAGCAGTCGTCAGCTGATATCTGGAGCAAGTGCTGCCGGGCCGTGAAGGTGGGGCGACCATCTGTCCGGCAGGCACATAAACTGTGCATCATCATTGTCTAGGACTCTGTTGGAGTTGTGTTGGTCAAATGGCTGTTTGCGTTTATTTTCAGAGAGTGACTCAGGACATTGACGTGCCGTGTGTTCGAGGGCTCGGGTTTGATGCCACCTGTTCACTGGTGGCTCTGGATCGGCACTTCCAGCCCGTGGCTGTCAATCACACAGGTGAGGCGTGTTTATCACTCGTGCGGAGAGCGTGAGCCAGCGCTCTGACCCAGTGTTACTTGCAGGCGTCCGAGAGAGGAACGTGGTGATGTGGATGGACCACCGGGCCGCAGAACAAGCCGCTCGGATCACACACACCAAACACAGAGTGCTTCAGGGGGTCGGCGGGGTGATGTCGCCCGAAATGCAGCCGGCCAAACTACTGTAAGGAACTCAGCTTTTTTGGAAATATTAATAATCAATAATATCTTGTTATTATTAATTATAAATATTTGGGTCAGTTAATTGGATTAACTTGATGTGGCTGAATTAATATTACAATCAATTAATCAGTTCGTCCAAAGAACTATTTTGATTATTAATTTATTCTAATAAAGGGTATCTTCCATGGCCACAGAAGAATAATTATTTCTTCGCCTGTACAGCACTTTGAGCCAGTAGCAAAAACCGTGATCGTAAAGTGACTTGTATTGCAAACAAAACAGAACCAAATACATATTATGTACAAGTTTTATTAGGCAAGACAAGGCAAGGCAAGTTTATTTATATAGCACATTTCATACACAATGGTAATTCAAAGTGCTTTACATAGAAGAAATTAAAATAATCAAAAGAAATCAGAATAATTAAAACAGTTTAGAATAAAAGATAAAATACAGAAATCAGAATAATTAAAACATAAAATAAAATACAGTGCAAACAGTCGGACGAACAGTGGCACAGTGCTCATTCAGTAAATGCACAGTTAAACAGATGTGTTTTGAGTCTGGATTTGAATGTGACTACTGTAGGAGCACATCTGATCTCTTCTGGAAGCTGGTTCCAGCTGCGGCTGGCATAGTAGCTAAAAGCAGACTCGCCATGCTTAGAGTGAACCCTTGGTATTTCTAGCCGATGTGATCCTAATGATCTGAGTGATCTGTTGGGTTTATATTCACTGAGCATATCTGCAATGTATTGAGGTCCTAGGCCATTGAATGATTTATATACCAGTAATAATACTTTAAAATCAATCCTAAATGTAACTGGCAGCCAGTGTAAAGAGCTGAGGACTGGTGTGATGTGTTCATATTTTCTGGTTCTGCTCAGAATTCTAGCAGCAGCGTTCTGTATGAGCTGCAACTGTCTTATGGTCTTTTTGGGAAGGCCAGTGAGAAGTCCATTACAATAATCCACCCTACTGGTGATGAAAGCATGCACAAGTTTTTCTAAGTCTTGACTGGAAACAAAGCATCTAATTATTGCAATATTTTTCAGGTGATAATATGCTGATTTAGTTATTGCTTTGACATGACTACTGAAACTAAGGTCTGACTGATGAAAAATATCTATATTAACTAAATATAGATATTTATATGAATATAAATAAACTAAACAACATACACACATGAATACATAAATAGGTTAGTGATAGGATGAAATTGGAAACCGGAAGAGGGTCTATGAGAAGAACCATCAGAATTTCATTTTCACATTTCATTGAATTGAATACTTGCATTTGTAATGGGAACAATTCTTGAAGTTGTTGAAAATTGTCGTTGATGGTTCCGGCAGTGTCAAGTGGAAGTTGGTTGAGCGTTCTCTTTCTCCAGGAACGCATGATTGGTTTGGTCAAGGCCTGGGACTCTGTTGAGGCCACGCCGAGCACCCAGGAGAAGTGAGGAAGTCAAAAGGATGGGTGATTGGAGTCGTTGTTGGTTGGAGTCTTTGTTGGTTGGAGTCTTTGTTCCAAAACTCCTGAGATTGTCCTTGGTTCTTTGTGAGAGAGTCTTCTCTCTTTTCCATGAGGCCGGATCTGGTTGGAATCGAGGCCTGCTGGGCCCTGGGGCCCCCGTGGAGGGGGAGGGGGCTCCCCAGTCTCACCAGAACAGTGTTGCGGCTGGATGAAAAAACTAAGAGAGGGAGGTCACATGTGGACTGTCTCTAATAAGGCCTGGAGAAGATCCTCCCCTAAGGGTTGAACTCGACCAATCAGAAAGGGGACATGTCTGAGAGGGAAAGTGGCTCTTAGTTGATTTACGGATCTTTGTCCCATAATATGATTATACCTTCATTAATGCTAAAATAGCTATAACACATCCACACTGCATTCTAGAAGAAGGTGATGTACATCAAAGTGTGAGTCATTAAATGAGGATTAATTTGCTAGGAAGCATGATACAGGTGAGGTTATATTTAACGTTGGGTGGTTGTTCAACCACATACACCCCAATCAAACATACCATGTTGTTATACCTAATAGTACACGAGACAGTAAATCATCACAGTTTCTGTGAGGCATGTTCCTTCATAGATCAGAGTAACACCGCAAAGTTTATTTAATTAAAGATGGTCTCTCTCTCTTAAGCATGTGGCGCATGTGGCCACATTCCTTTGAGGTCGTAAAGTCTGTTATCAGTCTTAAAGTGTTCTGTAACCGGACACCCGGCTGACAAAGTAACTTCATTTGTGAGGTTAGTTTTGGGGGAGAGTTTCATAGATCTTTATATTCATTAAATATAGTGAATATGAATAATTAGTGTGTGTCTGATTGGTCCAGACCCTACATCCCCCCCTTTCGACCGTTGTTGTCCCCCTCAAGGACAACCATGATCGAAGTTGAAAGTGCCGACAGATCAGACACACCTTTGTCATAGAAGGCTGGAAGGCCATGGTGGCCTCTGGTTGCTCGCGTCTTCTGGAGTGGTGGTCGTTCCACGGCGGTTGATGTGGACAGTAGCCCAGTACAGGTCTCTGCAGCAGGTGTTGGGGCAGAAGGTGCCTTGACTGGGTATCACCTGTCATTCTGGAGTTAGGGTGAAATTGTGGTTCTTGAAGAAGGATGAGGTTTCCAGCTTTGATTCAGGTTTGGCCTCAGCAGGGCAGCGTGTGTCTTGGATCAGAGACTGCAGACCAGCTGAGTTTGAGTAAAGTCATTCTGGAAGACAGTAAACAGCTGTTTCATGGAGTTCACTGTCTGGTTCAGCCGAACGCTGTGGGTGTTGAGAATTACCACAGTTCCCTTCGATGTCTTGCCGATGGACGGCAGGGAGGCACTCTGTGTTGTGAGTTGCCCTTTTAGCTGTGGGATTTCAGTTTGAATTTCAGCCACACGTTGTCTCACGGTGGCTAGGTTCAGTGCGTTGACACTGGACATGCCAATGTTAACAGAGTTCCGACGGCAGTGGCGGTTGTGTCCATCTGGCTCTGCTTGTGTGACATTTTTTTTTTCAAGTTGGTTGAGCATGTGTTCGACATTGGCCTCAGCGTGGGCGAGGGAGTGGAGTCGAACATACACTCTCTGGGTGTGGGTCCTGCAGTTGGTGATAAGGAGTCCCGGTTGTTCCTTCGGGACGCTGCCTGATACCGGACCTGGTGAGATGACCGACTGCGGCTGTCCTCTGGTTGGCTGGAGGCACAGGAAGACTAACCACAGCAGCATCCTGGAACAGACAAAGGGGAGAGGGAGAGAGAAAGGGAGGAAAGATCTCAGCGACTGTCGTCCTTTGTTGGCTAGGACAGTCTTTCCGCTTCGAGGACGCCGGTATGCCAATTGCTTCGGTGTTCTGGTGCTGCGGTGTGCAGCACATGCTGCGTCATGGGCATACACTGGCATGAACCCCCCTTTTGCACTGTGGCACCACAAGCTTTGGCGCAGCGATGTCATCAGGTGCATACCACAGAGTGTTGTCCTGTGCACGCAGCGTGTGCTTGTTGATTTCAGTTGTCTGGGGCACCGGTTGTCGGTGGGTGCAGACGGCGTTCGTGGGTGGTTGGAGGGGTTAGAGGTGGTTTCTCATAGTGTCCATTGGTTTGTCATAGTCTTTGGTAAGCTGGAAGGTTGGGGTCAGGTTAAGCAGAGGCTCTGTGACATTTTGGCACACTTGTGGTGAGAGACTAATTCATGACCCTAAAAGTTCAGAACCACTGTTTAATGGGTTCGCTAGATATGTAGCATAAAGTTAGGTGTTTCATGTGTATCTAGCTAGTGATGTGTCTCTTGTATCTTTATCATCTTAGCTGTGGATGTTAGGAGGCTAAGACTTGTGTGGTTCCTAGAGTATTTCCTGGAAAGGGCATAGCCGAGATGAAATAAATGACTTAAGATGGTTCTTATGACTAAATTATTTCTCTGGACTTAAATGGTGGTTCACTGCGGCTTGACGAAGTGAAGGATAGGAGGAAAAGGGACAGCTTTCCTATTCAAATTATGCTTATTATCAATGCTCAGGACTATAGTTATGCCCTAGTAATTGTTGAAATTACTTGTGTCGCAGGGTCACAAAAATGAGTGCACTTGTTGAAAATAAACACAATCACAAATAAAGGTGTCTCTGTTTCCTTTCTGGGCCCAATGGGAAATAGAACCACATTCGAACAAGAGAGGAAATGGAATTAAATCATATAGATGACCGAATAGACAAGGGAATAGCTGACTGCTATTATTATCAAAGTGGAAATAAAATAATAAAATAAAAAAATAAAGTAAGTAATCAAAACAGCGGTAATGATCTGAAATTGAGAATAATCAATAGCACTAGTGACTAACTTTTAGATTTGCCTGGACCAACACTCCCTAGTGGGTCACAGCTGTTGCGTGTTTAAGACCACACCGTGTGTGTCCCTCCAAAGGTTTAGTCAATATGCTGATGAAAATTCTCATAACTATAATAATTCTTCTCTAGCTACACAGCTTACATGTAATTAAACTTGGGTTTAATTGCCAGGGCATCTGCAAATTTAGCCTACAGCGCTCAGCAAGGACTATGCCTAAACTAGTGAAGGTGAAATTCAGCTGAGAAGAATTGAAAGTAAGGAAAGAGAAAAATTAGAAACCCTAAATGGGGTTAAAGAAAGTATTTTAGAATACTTTGCGCTGTATACATAAAAGCTGTAATTAAGGCTTCAAGTAAATGATGCTAACCGCTAACTGTAGAAGTTATTATGTAGCTTAGCCTAAGCTGGATGGATGCTAGGTTAGCTTAGCTTAGCCTAAGCTGGATGGACGCTAGGTTAAGTTAGCTTAGCCACCTAGGCTGGTTTGATTACAAAATGACGTCACGAGTTAGCACTTCCTGTGACAAGTCGTTGTCATGGGAACCAGTGCATGTCAGAACAATTCAACAGTACCTGAAGAATGTCTACACATTTTACTGAGTTATGCATGTTTAAACGGGTTAAAAGGGGGCGCCTATACTTTAAGTCTTTCAAGAACTTGATGTTACATTCAGTAAAATGCTAATGTGTTTTGGCATTTGCTAATTTTACTCATGGAACTCTTCTCTTTACTTTACACAACTTATTCTATTCGTTTACAAAGTAAGGAAATAGATTTGCTGTAAGTCAAAGCTTGTCTAAGCCTATATAGTTACGTCCCTCTCATGCATAAATGCTGACTTTTCAGCGAGTGAACAGTTTTGATCGCTAGGTAGCTCTCTGCTTGTGGATGCAGCTAAAAATTTAGGTGAATTACATCAATCTAACAATAATTTGTAAGGCCTTTACATTGTAGAAAGGGGAGCATCACTCAGGTCTACGTATATATAACACTGTCCTGAGCTTTCTTTTTCAGAAACAGGTTTAGCAATACTGCAATTTGGATTTCTTTAACCAAAGCAGGATAGATATCGGTACAGTTTACAAGCTGCTGAGATGAGATTCCTTTGTCAAACAGACTTACGCTTTAATGCTGAACTTACTGATACCAGTTGGAAATCTAAGACTCTTTCACTTACAGTAGAGATGTCAATTCCCGCTATCGTTTTATCTGCATTTAGACAAGCCAGCAACCAGTGATCAAAATGCGTATCGCATGTTGTGTTCCAGTTGGACCGCAATGGTCAAATGCACACCTGTAGGTTAACAGTAGTTTAAAACTCAGGTGGTTTTCCTACACTATGGCGTCAAGGTATGCCCTATTTGGAGCTAGTGTTTCCTGTAACCCTTCATTGTCATGGAAACTAATGTAGCAGTGCCAATTCAACCAGCATGTAGCAAATGTTTGTTTCAAAAGAGTTGTGCATAGTCTGTTGGCAGGTGAGGCTTACACGTCCATTCAAGATTTTCTTTATATCAGTAAAATTCTATTTTTACTAATGCAGAGTCTTGCTGCTCTTTGAGCACCCATTTTCATCTACTTTAAAAGTTTTATGTCCTATGCTGACCAGGGACTTTTTAGCAGAGTCTTGCATTGTGTTCATGCTGTGTGGCTTCTGGTTTTGCAGTTCAGGATCAATGGGGTCTTAGGAACCCTTTCTGGGGAGGCCTTCTGTGTTAGAGGCCTTCCGCATCAGGTCACACATCGTTGAGTGGGCATTGCGTGGGGGCAGGTGAAAATATGGTGACTAACTGGTTTTGGAGGAAAAGTTTCTTGAAGCTGGTGTCCTCCTCCGTCACAGGTTCGTTGTAAGTTCCACAGACAACTCGTTCGGAGTTGGTGGTGGTAGCACAGGGCCTTCTAGGTCTGTCCTGCTTGGTGTTTGGGCAGGGCCCAGCTGGGCTGGATGTGTCCAGATCAGATGGAGTCTGTCTCGGTGTGCCATACCGGTTGGAGACTGCAGGTGAAAATCAATGTCTCGTAGATTGGCAGGGATGTTTCTGACCTTTCACTTGAGATTGTTGAGTGTCACTTCATGTGCCATTTCAGGGTTTGTCTGATTTACCTTTTCCTCCTGCAGCTGCAGGGGCTCTCAGGGCACTGTCTGGTGAAGTGTTAAGCCGAGGGCTTTGGCTCCTCCCCCCTTTGTGCAGGGCTGGGGAAGCTTACGCTGCTAATGTGAAGGTCAGCAGGGTCCATCTTTCTTGTGTGGTCCATTTGCAGTGGGTTGGACTGTTGCAGCTCTCTTTGGACCACATGGAGTGCGTCAATAATGTTACAGCATCGCTAAGTCAGTGTTCGGACTTCCGCTGCACATTGATGGCTTTAGCTCTCTTTGAGTTCAACCATTTCTTTAAGTTCTTTGAGTGAAACAGTTCTTTACCCGTCGGTTTGCAGGTGCTCAGAGCTGTCGTCCGCCTGAAAACTGATGATCTCTTTCAGTTGCTCTGCTCTGTCAGGGTCCTTGCATCTGTCCTGTGCCTTCTCCCGTTGAGCAGGGTTCGTTCTCTGTGGAGTCCTGTGGCTGGCAGCGTTAGTTCATTTACCTCCTGTTTGAGGCCTGCGGGAGCATGGCCAAGGAGAAGATAATGCTGGTCAGCTCTTGGTGGCTCAGGCTGGGTGTCAGACGTCTGCTTTCATTGTTGCCTAACTGTTCCTTCCTCTGCCGTGGCAGGTCGTTGCCTGCTTCAGGCTGAAGGATGTCCATGACACTGCTCTGCCGGGTCTTCAGGTGGTCCTGGTGGCAGGGCTGGGTGTCTGAGGCCTACTGGAACACTTGTGGGAACACGAGAGAGAAATGGCAAAGGCAAATGCAAGTTTCTACAGAGGTGGTGAGCTATCTGTGTGGGAGAATGGCTATGTGGAGCAGCTAAAATTTAGTGTTGGTGAGCACACACAACAAAAAAAAAAGTTTTGAGTATCTTAGTTGACGTGCTTTAAGCAGCATCGACTGATGACTGGGCTCTTACATGTCATAACCTATTACTCAAAAATGCTGATGGTTCTTCTCACATGTTGTGCTACGAGAGTAACAGATAGAGCAAAACCAAAATAAAACAATGGGATGAAACCAGAAAAGAAGAGGAAGAAAGGAGTGTTTTACCTATTTAGGTTTAGCTAGGAGACATAGGTAAACAGGAGTCACTTATGGGTTATGCTGCTGTTAGACTAAGCTACCAGGGACACATCAGACATCTCAAGGTCCAAAAGAAGAAGAAGAAACAATGGGAAGTGTTTCCAGTTCTGTCTGGGGCCTACTGTGCGTTTGTGTTTAGCCGTACTTCATGTACTTAGCTTGGTGCTAAGGAGTGAGGATGGGTAAAACACAGACAGGAAGTAGGATATTAATGACCTGTGTAACTCGCTATGGAAACAACAGTCGCTAGATATTGTAATTCTATAGAGAGAGAGAAGATGAGGATAGTGACTAGTGATCTAAAATAAGGTAAAGGTAAAGTTAGAACGTCCTTATAGCTCTAAGAAAACTAAAAGGAAAGGGAAGCGTATCAAGTAATTTAATTAAATTTCAAATTTAGTTAAGCTCTTCTTTTTTTCTTTAGCTGAATATAAGAATTCAGGCTGAAACAAACGTAAATAACTAAATTGAAAAAAAATAAAAAAAAAAATAAAAAATGTATGTAAACATTGTGTGTTCTCATAGCTCTGGTAACTAGAGGGGAACTTGACTAAGCAAATTGATTTAATTAAATTCCCAATTTAATTAAATTCAATTTAACTGAATAGGACTATTCAGGCTCAACAGGTGTAAATACGCAAAATAAAATAGGGGTAGATTTAAGTAAAAATAAAAGAAACACAAATAAAAACCCAAAGTATATGGGTTTCAATCTGAAAGTGAAACCAAGAGGAAGGGGTCGAGAGAGAGAAAGAGAGAGAGAAGAGGGTGGTTTAACCCTCTTATGAGACGTGCTTCGTGAAGCTCTGACACCAGGGTGAATCATTCGTCTCAAATCATTCGGAGTGTATCACTGCTAAGGTCACGTGATTTTATTAAACTGGACTTCGTTACGCGTCATAGCTGTTTCGAAATTGTTTTAAATTTCAACGGTTCGTGAACCATTGTGTATCTGGTCTCTATGTGATCTCGTATCACTTTATAGATTCGTACACATTTAATGACGCATTTGATAAAGGGGTCTGATTGACTTTCAAGTCAAGCTTTCATAAAACGAGCCCTACGGTTTACTAAGATATTATGCCTTGAAAGACACCTCATATTAAACGATATTAGGTAGCTCGCGGATTGCCATTACCTGATTACACCTTTTGATAAAACCTTTGCGATTGGTTTGTAAAAGGTGTTCCGTTGATTTGAGTTTCCGCTACACTTCCACTGTTTGGACCAGCAGGGGTCGCCAGCGAGTCCGCTTCAAACAAAGAGTCATTTGTGACTCAGTTGACTCCTTTGATTCAAAGCCTCGAAGAGCTTTGACTCTCATTACTCGTGTTCAAATCACTCAGTTCAAATCACGCAAAATCTATAGTCTTTGGTTTAAGGTTACACTTTACGCTCTAACGTGTCTAAGTTTTTAGGCGGTGCTAAAACTATCACTCGAGGTAGAGGGTTTTACTTGTAAGTCATGCGTGTAAGTTAGGATTGAGGGAGCTATTGGCTACAGCCGTCGCTTGTTTACACGAGGGTCTGTGAGATTGGTGCTGTTGTCAGAAAAACTAGATAGGAACGCCTGCTCGCGTTCCGGACGCAATGCCAACCAACAACACAGATCGTTCGGAGCAGCGATCGAGCTGTGCTGACAGTTTGCACTGAGTCTCTCGCTTAGACACGACGTTGCGTGTGAGTGACTCTTTTTAACAAATCAAAACAGCACCGTTCTTTCACAGACAATGGCAAATTACTAGTTAGCTAAGCTAGAATTTATACCACTAATTCGACGCGATTGTTTCATATGAGCGCTTCAGCGGTTTAATATGAATACAATGACGTAACGCATAATAAGGCCTTAATCGGTGATTGAGGAACATCGCTCAGATCACATTCAAAAATGCTGAAAATGGAGATTTCTTCGTCCATATCAGGTTAATTAGTTCTGGTACCATTTATGCGCGCGGCTAATCTGAGATTTCTTCGTCAGAGAAGGCTTATGCTCGATTTATATCTGAAATTAGGCTTTCTTCGCTAATATCAGGAGTTTCTTATCGTACGATTTAAATATGCATTATAGCATTTGTGAACTTTCTGCCATTCGTAGGAAGGCATATTCAGGCTATAGTTTTGCTGATTTACTCAGAAACTTGTACGTGCATGTATGAGATGTTAATAAAACTTATGGGACAACATATGATTGATTACTGTCTGCTTGCATACAATGTTTAATACGATGCCTTTAAATTCTCCACCATTATGTAAGGAACTCAGCTTTTTTGGAAATATTAATAATCAATAATATCTTGTTATTATTAATTATAAATATTTGGGTCAGTTAATTGGATTAACTTGATGTGGCTGAATTAATATTACAATCAATTAATCAGTTCGTCCAAAGAACTATTTTGATTATTAATTTATTCTAATAAAGGGTATCTTCCATGGCCACAGAAGAATAATTATTTCTTCGCCTGTACAGCACTTTGAGCCAGTAGCAAAAACCGTGATCGTAAAGTGACTTGTATTGCAAACAAAACAGAACCAAATACATATTATGTACAAGTTTTATTAACTAAATATAGATATTTATATGAATATAAATAAACTAAACAACATACACACATGAATACATAAATAGGTTAGTGATAGGATGAAATTGGAAACCGGAAGAGGGTCTATGAGAAGAACCATCAGAATTTCATTTTCACATTTCATTGAATTGAATACTTGCATTTGTAATGGGAACAATTCTTGAAGTTGTTGAAAATTGAAGTCGTTGATGGTTCCGGCAGTGTCAAGTGGAAGTTGGTTGAGCGTTCTCTTTCTCCAGGAACGCATGATTGGTTTGATCAAGGCCTGGGACTCTGTTGAGGCCACGCCGAGCACCCAGGAGAAGTGAGGAAGTCAAAAGGATGGGTGATTGGAGTCGTTGTTGGTTGGAGTCTTTGTTGGTTGGAGTCTTTGTTCCAAAACTCCTGAGATTGTCCTTGGTTCTTTGTGAGAGAGTCTTCTCTCTTTTCCATGAGGCCGGATCTGGTTGGAATCGAGGCCTGCTGGGCCCGTGGGCCCCCGTGGAGGGGGAGGGGGCTCCCCAGTCTCACCAGAACAGTGTTGCGGCTGGATGAAAAAACTAAGAGAGGGAGGTCACATGTGGACTGTCTCTAATAAGGCCTGGAGAAGATCCTCCCCTAAGGGTTGAACTCGACCAATCAGAAAGGGGACATGTCTGAGAGGGAAAGTGGCTCTTAGTTGATTTACGGATCTTTGTCCCATAATATGATTATACCTTCATTTATGCTAAAATAGCTATAACACATCCACACTGCATTCTAGAAGAAGGTGATGTACATCAAAGTGTGAGTCATTAAATGAGGATTAATTTGCTAGGAAGCATGATACAGGTGAGGAATATGAATAATTAGTGTGTGTCTGATTGGTCCAGACCCTACACTACTGTGGCTCAAAGAGGTGAGGAGCGCTGGGATCCTGAGGAAGAGCGAGAGAACTATAAACACTTGTGTTTCAGACGCTTGTTTCTTCTTTTGCGGTTAGAATCTGCAGGAAACCTGTTGGAAAGACGCGGCACATTTCTTTGACCTTCCAGACTTTCTATCCTGGAAAGCTACAGGGTCCTTATGCAGGTGAGATGCAGGATCCGCACAACTGTTTCATAGACGACATTCATTCTGTGATAAAACAACTTTAGGGTTGTAGATCTACAAAACTGCTGATGCAGCTCAATATATGTAATTGACTACAGTAATGTATATGAAATTACTTCTTTAAATCAGATCCATCACTTCAACCACTTTAGCCAAGTCAAATCTTTAAAGCAGATTTTTACAAAAGATTTTAACATGTTCCTTGAGGTTCACTTAGCTTTTTTGCACAAAGAACACAAACAAATATACAGTTATGTCATAAATATTTTATATATTTTAAATATGAGGGAAGAAGAAAACACTAAAACTTGTTTAAAGGGATAGTTCACCCAAAAATGTAAATTCTGTCAGGATTTACTCTCCCTCGTTCCAACCCCGTAAGACATTCGTTCATTTTCAGAACACGAATTAAGATATTTTTGATGAAATCTGAGAGCTGGATCACTCCTCCATAGGCTTTTAAGGGATTGAAACTTGTTCCCTGAAAAGTTATTAAAGACATCTTTCTTTCATGAGATTGTGGCGGGCTTTAACGAGAAGCAGTGGGTCCGAAATGTTAGGATGAGCTAGCCAACTTTTGATATGTTGTGTCATCGTGTGTCCACATTCCTCTCCTATGACGACACCATCCGTCCCTTCGCAGATGCGTGTCGGGGTTGTCTCTCGTCATTAAACCGCGGAGACGTAATGCCTCAGAAAATCCTGCCTTTTACATGACAGTCGCATTGGCACATATATGATTTATATCTGATTTATTTCCACATATGAACGAGGCCTGAAACAGATCTCGAAATATCCGAATGCATGCGTTTTTTCCCTGTTTACACAGTCATATAACACATCCGATCTGTGTCACATATGAGCAAAAAATCTGAATTTGGGCTCATTTCACTGACAGTGTAACCAAGGCCATAATGAATGCATTTACACTGCGTTAAATACGGTGTCACTCCACTTCTGTTTGAGTGTGTGACCTTCGACAACCCGCTTCACTCCTAAATAGATCAGGTCTTTATATTTTTATCACTACAACACATATTGTTATTTTGATTAAACAATCATCATGTGTTCTAAAATAGAAGCAAAGAGACTATACATGTAATATAGGTCTACATTTATGTAATTTTAATGCTCTGGCCTTTGCAGATATTTAAAATATGGCCATCTTTAAGCATGACTCTTTGGATTTATATGAAATGGTAACACTTTACAATAAGATTACATTTTTTAGCATTAACTTAGGTTAATAAATGTTGTATAAGTATTATTCATTGTTAGTTTGTTAATTTCAACATTTACTAATACATTTTAAATTGAGTTTTAATTTTTATTTTATCTGTTATTACCTTAGTTAATGTACTATGAACTAATATGAATGATAAAGGTACAATTGTATTGCTCAAATATTAATACATGCAGTAAAACATATATTGCATAATGCATATAGTTCATGAAAGCTAGCTAATACATCCTTGTTAACAAATGGGACTTCCAAAGTGTTACCTATGAAATTTATATAGGCTATGTTTCTAGGTTATAGCTAAAGAAACACATATCTGCAATATTTTAATGTCTAAATTATTTTCTGTATAGTTAGTTATGTAGAACTTCTCATTTTAATATATTCATATTTATATATTTATTTAATTTAGCACATTTCAGTTCAGCACTGTTTTACTGGAGTGTTATGTTTGTTTTTAATCCAGTATCCATTTAAAAAAAAATATTGGTTGAATAATCGGTTATCGGCATGTACGGTCAAACCTAAATATCTGTATCTGTAAAATCCACTATCGGTCGACCTCTACTGTAAACAACAAGAATAAGCAGGAACACTTTAATTTCCTCATAATATCCACTGCAGCATCAGCTTTTTTCTCTCTGTGTCTGAAATGCTTCGATCAAGGATTCAGTCTCTCGAAAACCCGCCTCTCTGAGAGCTGCTCTGCTCTGATTGGTCAGATGGCCCAGTCTGCTGTGATTGGTCTGAAACCAAACCCTCATTATCATATCTGAATCTCAGCTCTTGATATACACTGGGATGCGAACATTAACAATACCGTGGGTTTTACCATATCAGGAAGTGAGACTGGAATTACAGGACGACTCATATCGGTTCAGAATCGCTTTCTTTTTGGAGACAAAAAATCAATTTATCGGAACTTTGATCATTGAAACGATACTCGGTTACTAAAGTTACCTCGGTTCTCTCTAGAAGAGGGAACGACTATTGCGTAAGCTAGCTTACGCTATGGGTAAAGTCATCTTTGCTCGAGATATTGAAGCCAAAAATTATCCTTAATATTGTATTTATTGTCAACGCAGTACAGCAGCCAGCAGACTTAGAGCAGGCCATCTTGCGTGCTCATTGGCTGCCCTGCGGCAACTGCTGCAGCCTACCACTGAGCCTCGTGCGTGACGTCACGTCCAATGAGGGCGCTTCGCGCCCTTACGTGTCATAGCCCGCCAAAATGGGGGTGGCTTAGCGTATAAAAGCCAGGCTCGTTGGCTGTGTCACTGGTTTCAGCAGCTGAAGCGAAAAACGCTCGTGACGCCTGCACAGTCAGGTTACGCAATACTCGTTCCCTCTTCTAGAGAGAACCGAGGTTACGTTAGTAACCAAGTATCGTTCTCTTACGAGAGGTTCTCTCGTATTGCGTAAGCTAGCTTACACTACGTCAACGCCGTGCGCCCAGCCTCCACTTCATGAGTCCCAGGGATTCCCGGGGAACATAGATAAGTTGGAAACAGGTGGCCAGCAATGCGGGCCAGCACATGTTATAAGCACATACAGGGTATACAGAGCGGCGTTGCCGGTCCATATTACTATTCACTATATAGTGCAGCTCAACCAGGAGAGCTAACGTCGCGTGAGAGAAGTCTGCGCATGATCATCTGGGCAGGACAAACACACTGCTCACACTGACAGAAGTTTAGCCTGCAAGGCGGGAACTTCCAGGTTATAAAACCTAACAAATGTGGAGGGAGAGGCCTAGCCTGCCGCCTCACAAATGTCATGAATGGAAATTCCGCTGGACCAAGCCCACGACGAGGCCACGCCTCTGGTGGAATGCGCCCTGATGCCCAAGGGGCATTGCAGACCTTTAGACTTATAAGCAGATGTGATAGCTTCCACTATCCATCTGGACAGGCTCTGTTTAGCGGCGGCGAGACCCCAGGTGCGCCCACCGAACGAGACAAAGAGCTGTTCCGAACGCCTGAAAGAGGCGGAGCGCGTAATGTAAACCCTCAGCGCCCTGACGGGGCAGAGGAGATCCACATTACCCTCACTATCGGATCCTGGCAGAGCCGAAAGAGAAATGACCTGCGCTCTGAAGGCGGTGCCCAAAGCTTTAAGGACATAACCATGTCTTGGCTTGAGGATGACTTTAGAGTCATTTGGCCTGAACTCAAGACACGCTGCGCTAACAGATAGCGCGTGTAAATCCCCCACACGTTTAACTGATGACAGAGCTGTCAGAAAAACGGGTTTGAGCGAGAGGTACTTTAGGTCCACGGAGTTTAATGGTTCTAACGGGAAAGCTTTCAGGGCCTCTAGGACCAGTGAAAGATCCCACATGGAAACCGACGAGGGTCGCGGGGGATTCATCCGTCTAGCTCCTATAAGGAAGCGAATGACGAGCTAGTTCCTTCCTACTGACTGGCCACGCGTCGACTCAGTGAACGCTGCGATGGCCGCCACATAGACTTTAAGCGTGGGTGGGGACCTGCCCTTATCCAACTTCTCTTGAAGGAAGCTAAGCAACCCCGTGACCCCACACATTCGTGGGTCTAGATCTCTATCAGCACACCATTTGGAGAACACGACCATTTAGACGCGTAAAGTCGCCTCGTAGAGGGAGCTCTGGCTTGCGTAATCGTGTTCATCACTCCTTCTGGCAGTACAACGGGTATCCGTTGATTAACCATACCTGCAGAGACCAGCGCTCTGGATGGGGATGCCAGATTGAGCCGCGGGCTTGAGAGAGGAGATCTCTCCTCACCGGAATCGGCCAAGGGGCTGTTTGGGGCAGCCGCATAAGCTCCGGGAACCAGGTTTGATTCTCGCAGCGCGGGCTATAAGGAGCACCGAGTGGCGCGTTTCCCTGATTCTCTTGATTACCTGTGGTAACAGAGAGACCGGAGGGCAAGCATAAAGTGGGAGGCTGGGCCAGATTTAGGCCAACGCATCCTCGTTCTTTGAAAAGAACAGCGGGCAATGAGTGTTGTCTTTTGACCCAAACAGGTCGACTTTCGCTTTGTCGAAGAGGCGCCACAGTAACTGGACTGTTTGGGGATGCAGGGACCATTCCCCTAGGGGAACGTAGTTCCTGGACAGTTTGTCTGGACCGTCGTTCAAGTGGCTTGGCACATGCGCGGCTCTCAGCGAGCGCAGGCGGCCCTGAGACCATATAAGAAGGCGTTCCGTCAGATGGCAGAGGTTTCTGGATCTGACGCCGCCCTGACGGTTTATGTAGGACACCACAGACATGTTGTCCGAGCGGACCAGTACATGGTGGTCCTGTATGAACTATCACTTGGGTGTTCAGCCAGCGTTTTAGCGGGCGCATGCGCAGGAGGCCCAGCTGAAGCACAGCCGCAGCTGATGCCATACAGCCTAGCATCCTCTGGAATGTCTTCAGAGGTGTAATGCTGCCCTCCTGGAAAGATCCGGCTAGCTGTCGAACACGGCGCGCGTGCTGTGTCGATAAGCGGGCCGTCATAGCCACAGAGTCCAATTCTATTCCTAGGAAGGAAACCTGACTGACTAGTGGGCAGTAATGAGCTCTTGGTCCAGTTGACCATGAGACCCAAGCTTTCCAGATGGCTGAGAAGCACAGCTCTGTGAGTTAACAGTTCTATCTCTGACTGACTCCGCGATGCGGAGAGCTTCGCTGAAGATGATGAAATCAGTGACGCAGCCTACGAGCCTGGCTTTTATACGCTAAGTCATCCCCCATTTTGGCGGGACGCAAAGCGCCCTCATTGGACGTGACGTCACGCGCGAGGCTCAGTGGTAGGCTGCAGCAGTTGCCGCAGGGCAGCCAATGAGCACGCAACTTCTCTTGAAGGAAGCTAAGCAACCCCGTGACCCCACACATTCGTGGGTCTAGATCTCTATCAGCACACCATTTGGAGAACACGACCATTTAGACGCGTAAAGTCGCCTCGTAGAGGGAGCTCTGGCTTGCGTAATCGTGTTCATCACTCCTTCTGGCAGTACAACGGGTATCCGTTGATTAACCATACCTGCAGAGACCAGCGCTCTGGATGGGGATGCCAGATTGAGCCGCGGGCTTGAGAGAGGAGATCTCTCCTCACCGGAATCGGCCAAGGGGCTGTTTGGGGCAGCCGCATAAGCCTATACAGCCTAGCATCCTCTGGAATGTCTTCAGAGGTGTAATGCTGCCCTCCTGGAAAGATCCGGCTAGCTGTTGAACACAGCGCGCGTGCTGTGTCGATAAGCGGGCCGTCATAGCCACAGAGTCCAATTCTATTCCTAGGAAGGAAACCTGACTGACTAGTGGGCAGTAATGAGCTCTTGGTCCAGTTGACCATGAGACCCAAGCTTTCCAGATGGCTGAGAAGCACAGCTCTGCGAGTTAACAGTTCTATCTCTGACTGACTCCGCGATGCGGAGAGCTTCGCTGAAGATGATGAAATCAGTGACGCAGCCTACGAGCCTGGCTTTTATACGCTAAGTCATCCCCCATTTTGGCGGGACGCAAAGCGCCCTCATTGGACGTGACGTCACGCGCGAGGCTCAGTGGTAGGCTGCAGCAGTTGCCGCAGGGCAGCCAATGAGCACGCAACTTCTCTTGAAGGAAGCTAAGCAACCCCGTGACCCCACACATTCGTGGCCAATGAGCATGCAAGATGGCCTGCTCTAAGTCTGCTGGCTGTTGCACTACGTTGACAATAAATACAAAATTAAGGATAATTTTTGGCTTCAATATCTCGAGCAAAGATGACTTTCCCCGTAGCGTAAGCTAGCTTACGCAATACGAGAGAACCTCTTGTAAGAGAACTGCAGATCTTTCACATTCGCAAACATATTTATTACACACTACATTAAAGGAAATACACTAAAAAGCATAATTGGGGCTTTTTAAATCCAGTTGACACAGGAGGAGCATTGTAGTGTTTGTGTGCTCCTAATATGGCCCTGATGTTTAGTCAGCCTCTTCTTGGTTTCATCACAGTGTTCCTGTAATAACTGTCCTGACCTGCTTAATCTAAACCTTCAGATGATATATGGCAATAAATAAACAGGCAAAACATGTAAACTAGTGCAAGATTTTACAGGCAAAACCAGGGTTTTTTCATCCACTTGTCAGTTTTGAGCTCTAATTGCTTCCATAGCTTGTCTTCTTTCAAACTAGTGGAAAGAAAACAAGTGCTTATTTTATTTCACTTTATCTATTAGTGTCTGTAAATTTTAATCTTTAAAGACGGTGAACTTGAGTCCGAAATCTCCAATTCAGCAGCTTCACACACGCCAAAAATTTAGATTATATGAAATCTATATCTATATGAAAGTTTGTTCATATATCATTCACCACATTTATGCAACATTTTTATACAACTGCTAAAAACAGGATGAAAATGTATTTGTTTCTGTCTGTTGACAGTCTTTTCTGATTTATGGAGTGATAAAAAGAAAAATCCAAAATCCCTGCTGGAAAAAACAGTAATATGTCAACAAAATCAAATAAAAATGATGAATCTGGCTTTATCCAGTGTTCAGGTTTCTGGACAGGAAATATATGCATATGAGTGCATATTTTATTAGATAGTGACTCATTTGCATATTGCAATGCAAAAACAATTGTGTTACTGTACTGTGATTAATTAGCTGGGTAATTATCGTAAGATCTGTGAGTTTAAATTTATGTAGTAGTGTCAGTTATATTTTCTGTAATTTTATTGTCTTGTTGTAGGGGTCATCGGGGCCGATGTGAGGGGACACCAGCTGCCCTGTGAAGAGCAACCAGTCACGTCCCGTTTGGCTGTCATATGTGGGACGTCCTCATGTCACATGGCTGTGAGCTTCAGTTCCTGTACTTGTTTGTGTTCAAAGCATGTGACTGTTGATGTCAGCGTGTGTCTGTATCTCTCAGGTGAGCACACAGCCGCTGTTCGTCCCTGGGGTCTGGGGCCCATATCTGTCCGCCATGCTGCCGGGACTGTGGCTTAATGAGGGAGGTCAGAGCGTCACGGGACGACTGGTGAGTCAATCACATCTATCTTTAATATGGAAGGAAATCCCAGAATGCACTGGACAAAATACATTTAGATTTTATTCAATACTGAAAGCATAATTGCAAAACAAACCAGTCTAAGAGACCATTCACACAGAACACATTTTTGTGGTTAAAAATGCAAGATGTAGCGCAGTGGAATGGAAAAACACACTCAAAACACTTCAAGCCCCTTAACATACTAAAACAGTGACATTAAAAGATTAAATTTAGTGTACAGTTTATTGATGATGCAGATGAGCACAGAATGTTAACACAATGCTAAATGTTTAAGAATTTTCTCTATATTGGTTTCCTTCCTAAACGTTTACTCGTATTGCGTCTTTGCTAGACGCTATGGGGGAAAACTTAGTTTTGAAAACTTAAATGATTTATTGAAGCCTTTTTTCAATAACGCAGTGCTACTGAACAGCCATAATAGTGTGGAGATAAACCACCAGGGTTGGACTCAGGTAGAAGCCTCTGTATAGGGTAGCCAGACGTCTGCTCTTTTGGGCACAACACAGCCTGTGCTTGCTGAGAGCGATGCACGTGCCGGGCAGATTGTCTCGCGACAGCATGTCTGCTCCCTGATTCAATGTGTCCCCGGGAGAATGGGCCCTCCAGCCCCAGATTCAAACAATTTGGAGTGTCTTCGGCAGGGCAGAGGTTGACCTCCAAAGACAACTCTCACTGCCCAATATTCCATGGCCCACAAATAGCCCAGTCTTCCCCTTTATGCTTTTCCCTCAATCGTGCTCTTCCCTCAGGTCATCAACAGAATCAGAGAGGAGAGATGCACAGTCTGTCTGGTGGCCCCCCTTTGGTGGACCCAGCCTTGGTTTCCCGAGATGATTCAGCTGCTAGCAGCAGCCCCATGGCCAATGCCATGGGCTATCCATGTGGGCTATCCACGAGAGTGTCCTAAACACTATATCTGAGACCAGAGCCCCATCCACGAGACTCGTCCACGTACTTAAGTGTTCTGTCTTCTCCAAATGGTGCTCAGCATGGAGCCAAGACCCTACTTCATGTGATGTACCGCTCCTATTTTCCTTCCTACAAGTGCTGCTGAACGCGTGTCGTACCCCTCCACGCTCCGTCTATGTGGCGGCCATAGCAAAGTTAGATGCTCCTGTGGCCGGCCAGATTTTGGGTAGAAGCAATTTGATTGTTCGCTTCCAGAAGTGGGCAAGGATGCTCAACCTGCCTCGCCCCCTCACAACACCTTCCTGAGACCTATCAGTCCTGTTACAGTCTTCAGGGCCCTCAAGGGGCCCCCGTTTGAGCCGCTACAGTCGGCCGAATTAAGGGCACTTTCGCTCAAGACCGCACACTTGCTAGCCTTAGCATCGGTCAAGCAAGTGGGCCTGAGATTACGGGAACGAGTATTGCGTAGACAGCTGTGCTATAGGCAGATGCCCCGCCCTCTTTGGCCGGCTCTGCGCTCTGTTCGGCAGGACGCAACCTGATTGGCTCGCGGAGATGTGCCACTTCGCCATAGACATGTGCCGTTCCCACTGCCCAGCCAATAGCGTGCGTGCATCTCCGCACTATTATGGCCGTGCAATAATACTGCATTATTGAATAAAAGGCTTCAACAAATCGGACAAAAAGGAATTTTCCCCCATAGCATCTAGCAAAGACACAATACTCGTTCCTGTTATCTCAGGGAACCGAGGTTATGTTAGTAACCGAGATGTTTTATATGGGAAAACACTTGAGGAACGTTTCATCTGCTCGCCTGTACACAGTATGCATCATCAATAAGGTGTGTATTGAATGTGATCTTTTAATATCTCTGTTTTGCTACATTAGTACATAGGAAAGCCTTGCCCTCAAGGTGGGTGTGCCTATAAGGGTGTGTTAGAATCGAAATGAAATGGTCCAAACGAGAAGTGCCCCAATTATTGGTCTTTTATTATGAATAAACAATTCACAACCCCAGCGCCGGAGGGAGACAAAACGCTTTACCAGATGTTTAACTTTACATACATAGAAAAGAATGTGCAAACGTGTCAGTTTTAGGCTGAACAAAGAATCCTTCTTATGTTATAGATTTATGCTGAGGGAGAAAATATATTTCTAACAATGGCCCCTTTGATAAGATAATTATCACATAATAGAATTATCATATCACATCATTCTCAGCATATTCATTCTAGTACAATAATACATGCAATATTCTTCAATCAAACATTTCCTTCAAAATCATTAATATTTCACAGTTCTGTTCATCAAAGCATATAAAAAAAAATCAAAAGTATTCATAGCACGATGAATCTTAATAGATTCAGTTATAATTATTGCTAATCTCAATCAGCAATCTCGTTCTTCGTCTACTTCTCTTCCTCGTTCTCCTTTCGATCAGTGCTTCCACATAGGCTTGTGCGTTCCCCTGGGATGGAGCTGCCTTAACCCGGCTAGCATGGACCCACTGCGGCTGGTGGTCAGTCAGAACACCGGTCCTCGTCACAGCGATAACAGTGGATGGTCCTGAATAGTTCGGCTCACCGAGTTTCGTGGGCTTCAGACACCTTATCAGCACCTGTTGTCCTGGAACGAAAGGATGAGTCGGCTTTTCTGAAGGAAGAGGGAGAGAGAGAGAAACATCACCATTTATGCCTTTTAACGTTCTAACTAAGGAATCCACGTAATCCGAGATGATCACCTCCGTGTCACCTGTGGAGAGATTGCCAGCGCGACCTCTGACCCAAGGGGTCGGGAAAGGTCTACCCATCAGAATTTCAAATGGAGAAATTTTTGTGGTTGCTGATGGGGACATTCTCATTTCCGTCAATACGGCAGGCAGCAAATCAACCCAATTTCTGCCTGTATCTAGACACGCATTACTGAGACGTTCTTTTATCGTCTTGTTTGTCTGTTCTACGTTAGCTGATAATTGCGGCGAATAGGGAATGTGGAAGTGCCAATTAATATTAAACTCTTTGGCTAACAATTGTGTGACTTTTGAAGCAAACGGAGTTCTATTATCACTCGCTATAACGGTTGGAATACTGAAACGCGGTATAATTTCTTTTGCAAAAACCTTTACAACCGTCTGAGCGTTTTCTTTACCACACGGAAAAGCTTCAGGCCACTTAGAAAATCGATCAACAATCATGAGCAAATATTTGTGATTTTCACATGGAGGCATGTGTGTAAAATTGATCTGTAAATATTAAAAAGGAACCTCAGGATGCGGTAAAGCTTCATGCGGGTTGCCTTGTGTCTGTTTGTTCGTGCACACACCAGGCAAGCATCCAATATCAACAAAGTATTCTTTTGAACGTTTGCTATGCAGTATGATTGATTCAAATTTTGTATCACTTTTTCTTTTGACACGTGTGATACACCATGATAATGCCTGCACAGCATTACAACGGTGGATGCTGGTAGAGCGATTCTACCCTGCTTGTCTCTCAGAATACCAGCTTGATCTGGTTTTACTTTGTTCGCAGACCAATGAATCAATTCACCTTGCGTAGGGTTAGCTTGCAGTACTTTAATGTCCAAATCATTAATCAGCGACAAATTCATCATATTCATATTCATCATATTCAATATTCATATTTCAAATTCATCGATTGGATTAGGATATTTACATTACACTGTTATGCTGATTGGATTAGGATGGGTAACACTCTCAGTCTAGGGCAAGTTCCTAAACTTGTATGCCTCATTTACATGCTTTTGTTTCAGAGTGTCTCCACCTTTATGTAATTCCTCCCCCTGAAAGGGTATATGAACTAAAATGTATACTGCCTTAGTTAGACTTGGGTAAGATTTTGGACGAAGCGGACTAAAGCAAATAAAGAATCCTGCTTAAAAGATAAGCCAAGTTTCCTGGTCTTCGCTTCTGAGTTTTTCTACACTTAAGAAGAACAAGGTTTACAACAGTATCCTCTCCCCAAATTTGTCACAAATAAAACTCAATAAAAAATATTTAAAGAAAAGGCTTATATTTACTTTTTAATAGTTTGTTTACATCTACCTTGTAAATATATTTTTTTATTAAAAATGTTACAATTACAACAACAATTCAAGTGCAATCTTTCTTTGTAAAAACTAAAGTATACATTTTATCATACATATTTCAAAGTTAAGGATTCATTACTTTGGATATAGCCTAGGCTACATTGGAACAAACACATAAAAACATATTATTTGATTACTTTATTTTTGGGCCGCGAGCGCCACCTGGAGGGCCGCAAAAAACTTTAAGTTTTTCACCTGTGGGCCGCGGGACCAAACTAGTTATCAATTGAAGACACCAGAATGACCACTGTTATCCATGAGACAGTTACGGCCGCTTCACACTGCAAGCGTCAGCGGCACGTGAGCAACGCATATTTTTTTCTTGCATGTTAATCAATGAGTGCATTCACACTGCGAGCAGGAGCAGCGCGTGAGCGTCAAGCAGGAGCGTCGCGTGAGCAGCAGTGAAGCGGGGGATTCGGCGCCGAGTCTATTTTTGCTGCGATGCTCACGCTCCATTAAAGTGAAAGCACACTTTAGATGGACAAAATAAATTTTATTTCACACAAAAAGTGCCCAAAATGCACAGAATAAGCATGTCTAGTGAGTTTTAACAAGAACTAGAGTAGGCAAAAAAGGCAAGGAATATAGGCAAATTCAGTTTGGGTGAAACTAAAAAAACTAAAGTAAAATAGCCAGAAAATATTATATAAAAACTTTCTTTTAGTTTATGAAATACACAGACAGGTACATAGGCTAGCACAACCCAAATCAAACCCGAGTGTGCGGTTTTGTGTGTGTGTGTGCTTTATCTGCGGAGTTTGCATTCTTGTAAACCTATTGAAAATATGCTATGACTGAAACGACAAGATTGGAGCTGTTTTCTTGGTTGTTTTGTTGTTTACTGACATTTATATGGTTTACCAACTTCTAAAATCAAATGTATAGTTGTCTTTGTAAATAATTGTTCGCTTATATGTAGCTTTGGAGCCGCTACTGTGACACTGTACAAACGCTTCCAGTGTGAATACTCTCGCGTGTCTGCAGCTGCAGTGACGATGTAGTTACGCTGACGCACTGCTCAAGCGCCGCTCACGCTTGCGGTGTGAAACAGCCGTTACAATGCACCATCCCACCACTAGTGGCAGTAATGCCAACACTGGAGGCTACTCTGAGCCTGAGCCTTTCCCCCATTCCACCCAGGCTGGATCTGATCATATCTGTGAAGCAGGCCCAAGTGTCTCATTAAGAGGGGAACATAAATAGGGAGTTGTAGCTTGTTCAAATTGGACTGTTGTGATTGTTATTGTTCATTTATAACAGATATGAAGAGCAACTTCAGGTTCTACCATGCAAAAATGTAGACTGCTGAAACAATTATCAAATTATTTTGCAGATTATAAAGCTATACTTTTTAATTTGCACTTTATTTAAATTTTAATTTACAACTTATTTATTTTGAAAAATATTATTATGCATTTATTTAAGCAACACATTTTATTGTTTTTATTTTTATTTATATACATTTTCACAGGCAGTGATTCAAGTGATACAGCAAATTCTCTTTTGTCTTGTCGCGCATGAATGGTTCAAAAGCATTCGCACGTATAAGAGCGGGATCATGTAACACTAGCCAAAGGATGACAAAAATAACAGATGCTGCGTTAATTGCGTTAATAGCCCTATTTGTTTATTTCATATAAAATCGCAGCATTTTGCTTCATATAATCGCATTGGCTTGACATCGCGATTGCGATACGATTAATCGTGCAGCACTAATTAGGCTAATATGCCTGACTTGAGCCTTTAAATTTTTCTTGATGCAGATTGATTTGTTCCATGAATTGTTGTGTGTTTTGCATCTTGTAGCCTATGTGCAGGTTTACATACACAATAACCTGTTAAACTGCAAGTGGATTTCATTTAGTTATTGAATACAAATCAAACCAATGGTGAGATCAATAAACCAATACAGTGCTAATATTTGAATGGGCCCTGGGCCACTTTGTACTGTAAAATTTGGGCCCCGACATCAAAAAGGTTAAGAACCCCTGCTATAGGCTATTTAACATATGAGCAAAATTGGCAAACAAAAGCTTATTTGAGATGGCAAAGATTTTACAGTAAAAATGTATAATCTATCCAAAACTAGTCAACGAAATGTTGTCTTTCATATGTCTGTAACATAGGTCTTTCGTTTTTATAAGAAATATAAATGTTAATTTGCAGTTTAATACGTTGCTTATACAAATACATTTTATTTCAACATATTTCAGTCGATTTTTACTCATCTCAGTATAGCAATATAGTTTGCTAAAAGCGGATCATTCATTCACACACAGAAATGCGATTCAAATTTAAACTGTCTTTTTGCGAGTTGTGGTAAACAGCGCATCTCTGCTGTTCATTCATTCACACACAGAAACGCGATTCACTTGAGAATGAAAAAAACTTACTACATGATTTCCATTACACGAGAGTAGATGTTAAAACTTCATGCTGATTTGTACTCGGCTTTCGCCAAGATAATCACCAACTAAGACGTAGCTTTACAGTAACCTATGCTTCTCCATCCATTTACGCTTCTTTCCATCTGGTGACGTGAATCTTCTGTCTGGTGTTAATATTGCGCGTCAGCACACACAACGGCTGCAACCACAGTGCGGTCCCCCCATAACAACCCCCTGGATTGAGCGGAGTAGGGAACATCTCTAGGGTCTTCAAGTGGGCACCTTCCGTCCTCAGTGTTTCGTCGACTAGCCCACGACACCTCAAGAGGGCTCAACTAAGGCTGTCGAGCCCCACTGGTGGGTTAATATGCAGTTTCAGTGGCAACGGTTCCGTATGGCATACCACCTACCACAAAACACAATATCTGCCCAACCACCCGTCATTCACGCAATATACACAGGAACGTAATGACTGTAAATACTATACGACCTATACAAATAACCAACAGTTGCTGCTGAGACCTAACCACAATCTCACAATCTCTCCGCAACCCAACCATACGCGCCAACCCGTTTGACTAAGGCTGTCGAGCCCCACTGGTGCGTTAATATGCAGTTTCAGTGGCAACGGTTCCGTATGGCATACCACCTACCACAAAACACAATATCTGCCCAACCACCCGTCATTCACGCAATATACACAGGAACGTAATGACTGTAAATACTATACGACCTATACAAATAACCAACAGTTGCTGCTGAGACCTAACCACAATCTCTCCGCAACCCAACCATACGCGCCAACCCGTTTGACTAAGGCTGTCGAGCCCCACTGGTGCGTTAATATGCAGTTTCAGTGGCAACGGTTCCGTATGGCATACCACCTACCGCAAAACACAATATCTGCCCAACCACCCGTCATTCACGCAATATACACAGGAACGTAATGACTGTAAATACTATACAACCTATACAAATAAACCAACAGACCTTTCAAGTTTTCAAGAATTCTACGAAACCGTAGCATGGCGGCCTGTACACAGCCAGCTAGAATCTTTCTGTCTCAACCACAGCCAGTTGCTGCTCCTTTCTGCTGCTTCAGATAAGTTCTTTACTGTACGACGCAACTCTTGGCCACTGAATCAGACGTCTCTGAGGAACCGGGTTGTAGAGTGTGCCACAAAACCTCGACAACCCACTTCCACTGGATAAACCTGGACTCTCCATCCTCGCTGTTCTGCTTCAGTGGCCAGATGAGCATACCGCAGTTTCTTCCTCTCATATGCCTCATCTACCGCATCCTCCCATGGCACTGTTAACTCTATCAGTTGAACAATGCGTGCTGATCCAGACCACAAAACAATATCTGGTCGTAGGTTAGTGGTGGCAATCTCAGGTGGAAAAATAAGCCGTTGATCAAGTATTCCTCAGTATTATCCTACAGTATTATCATACATATTTTAAAGTTAAGGATTCATTAGTTTTTATATAGCTTACATTGGAACAAACACTATAATAACAACTTAGTTGATGAGTTTATTTTTGACAGAACATAGCCTACTATATATTTAAAATATGAGCCGAAACTGGATGACAAAAGCTTATTTGATATTTTAGAATAAAAACTTTATAATCTATCCAAAACTACGAAATGTTATCTATGGAATCAAATTACCGCCAAATGTATGCGGCCACGGATCAAAATATAATAAGCGTGAATCAAAAAATAACAAGCATGGAAAAAAAATGTAAACACATTAAAAAATATTTTTTACAAAACTTAAACTTGTGTTCATGCTTTCTTTAAAATGATGTTTTCCTTGGTTTTATAACTCTGTACTTTGCGTTCTCTTTCATTTTCTGCTCATAATTTATTTTTTTGTACGCTTGTGCTGTTTTCCTCTTCGCTCATCTTTCCATCTTCTGTGCTTGCTCTTCCAAATGTTGCAGTTCGAGTTTCATGTAAATTAGGGCGGGCTTAAGCGTCACCATTGGTCCACTAGTTCTAGATTGACAGCTCCTCCTCTAGCCAATCAAACGAAGAGGGGAGTTGACATCACTCCAATGCGACTCGCGCTACTGTACTGATGTTCTCTCGTAGCTACAGGTGAAGATAACATCAGCTCAGCTGGCAAAAATCTTTCCGTGGCAGGACACCGTTAAACTGTATGTGTGCCTGCAACTCGACCTGTTACGTCTACCTGGCGATCCATTATCGTTAAATTCGTCACTCTAACGACGACGACCTGTTGTGTCGTTAGTTGACAGTTGTGCCTGTCTGACGATCCATCATATTAACCTTTAAAGATGAACTGAACTGAAAAGAATCAACGTTGATAACATGTTGTTTATGACAATTAAAAGTAATTTACATTAAAAATTGTAACTAAAAATATCAATATAGCTTTTTTTAAGCAGCACAAAAATTGCGTTTGTTACGCTGGCAATTTCGATGACGTCACTGGCATGGTAGGACCCGCGAAGGTATATATGCAACAGCTGCAAGTCCTATATACACACACGAAAATGAGTCATTTTAATGGCATGAGTTACGCATTTGAGCATGTGAGGGACATGCCAGTTGTATCTGACTACCACCACATGGAGGACGACCAGTTTCAGGCTCCACATACAGTACAGGATCGTTTGGGGGGAAGTGACTGGTGTGGGCGCGGGCGCTGCCGGAGTATGGACACTGCACCGGAGTCGATCTGTTGAAAAGAGGTCAACCTGGAACATTTATTGATCTGCGAAAATGCATCACCATGCACCGTTCATTTCGGATGCTGTGCGGTGAGAGAGACATGTTGGAGGAGGCTAAGCTATCTCTAAGGGATGTCCGAGCTGAGACGCTGGAGCGTCCCATAAGTAGCTCGTATGTAACAGTGTATTTTACGAATTGGCGACTGGGCTAGGCTAGGCTAACTTATATTCTTTTCTCAGACTGTTAAGGTTAACAGTGTACCGGCAGTTCACTCTTTGGGCGAGGGGGCATTTGGGAAGGATGAATAAGATTCCGTTCCCATCCTGTGCAGTGAACTAACGTTAACGTTACATCTTTTCCCCTCAGCTGAACATCAAGGATCCTAGTATGCGTTGGACTTGTAGCTAAATAAAACATTTGATGTCAGACGCTTCATGTACTCATTGATGTTTTCAACACATCTGTCTCTCGTACCTAGGATTAAACACTAGAAATAACGACTAGAATAATTTAGTTGCCAAGGCATGGGGTAGAGAGAAGCTAGCTCTGATAGTGTTGGTTAGCATCGGAGTAGCCTACCATTCCAGTGACGTAGTTGAATGTTGAAATCCAACATGGCGCTTGTGTAACAACAACAACATTTTCAAAGTACCATTTTATCCCTTTCAACAAATTCTGCCATTTAAATAATTGTACCAATGAGAATAAATAAAATACATCTGTTATATCACATATTTTCAAATTTCAGTTCAGTTCATCTTTAAAGCCCTGGCCTTACTTCTGGACCTTGCACTGTGAGCGTCGATCACCTGCGAGCCACACAACAGTGTTTCATTAAAGAATCCCTGATTTGAACGAGAAGTTTGAATGAATGACTCACTTATAAAGACAGTAACTTGCCACCACCTACTGGCCGTTTTACTTTCATATTTAATCTATGACATGGAAGGGCAATGTCGGTCCTCCTGGATGCAGAGTTTAGCTCCTCCAACCCTAATCAAACACACCTGAACCAGCTAATCATCATCTTTAGGATTATTAATACTGCTAGCTAGGTTTTTATCGGAGTTGATGCTAAACTCTGCAGGACAGCGGCACTTCAGAAACGTTACCTATCCCTGATCTTTTCAATAATTTTCATGTTAATGTATTAAAAATTGAAGCTATATTTAAAACATTAATCCTAAAGTAATATGCAATTATGTAGCTATGCAAATGAACACAATAACTATAATAAATCACTGCATATCAAATCCACCTGGTTTCTGTAATCTCCTCTGTACACTATCATTTTCATTAATCTTTAGTCAAATGGTACATCTATCTAGTCTAGAATTAATTTACCATGCTACCTAGGCTATATGATCGCTAAACAACAACAATCAAGAAAATATTTCAGGATGCCGTATTTAACTGTAACGGATCACCAGGTAGGCTGTGCGCTTTTTTTCCTTTTACAAAGGCTACAGGTTTATTTTAAATTTTAGTTGTTGTTCTTTGTTTTACATACTCTGAACTGTACCACAAATGCCTTTGTATTCGTCTTGTACTTTTTGCACTGTATGCCTTGTCTGTAATGGAACTAAATAATATAAAAGCTGTGTGTAGCGTTGAAAGGTCAAAGTCCTAAATTCTTCAGACGGGTAAAATGGTCGTTTTTAACTTAATTTTAGCAAAGAAATGTAGTGTTTCAAAACTGCATGATGTTTTAGAGCTGCTTTAGGATAATCATGAGCCATTGTCTAACACCAATTACCAGTGTGCGCATTAAAATGTAGGCTACCTCAAAAAAGAGGAATTTAATTATTTGTATATGTCCAGAGTTCAGATAGCTTTACTGCTTAAAAGTCCTTGTAAAGTTTAAAATAAACTTTTTGTGAAAAATATTTTTTAATGTGTTTAAAGTTTTTATTCATGCTTGTTATTTTTTGAATCACGCTTATTATATTTTGATCCGTGGCCGCAATAAATTTGGCGGGAATTTGATCCCATAGTTATCTTTCATATTTCATCTGTAACATAGTAGGCTACACATAAACAACAGCGCCCATCTGTGCCGTTAATTCATTCACACACAGAAACGTGATTCAAATTTAAAGTCTTTTTGCATTTACAGACATTAGAACAAAGCACAAGAATAAAATACTTAGGGTAGCTACTCACAATTCTCGGCTAGATCGGTCGCCCCTCAAAATGAAAATAAACCAGTACATGTTCTGAGGTAAATCTCCCAGGATTACTCCTCACAGTCACAGCCTCACAAGCCGAAAAGGTACATTAATCTGATGATTAAATTTGTTGTGTTATCGCGTTTATGAGGGACGTTGACACGTTTGCATGTGTCGCTTCAGATCATTTGCGTTTGAATACCGCGCGCTCTGTGGGCGTGTCACATGACAGAGTATTTTAAGTCTATTTTCCTGCTACTGTATGTGAAAAAAATCGAGCAAAACGCGCCGGCGCGTTTGTCGACCCCAGAGGGTTAAAGAAATCTTAAACATCATAGCCACACAAATGGGGTTCAGGCAATGCGTATTGGTTATATTCACTGCATGCATAACGTTAGCCTATTCATAACAAAACGAAATATAAAACAACCATGCCTCTTTTCATTTAAATTTTAAAAATATTACAATTATTAATATGGTCCAGGCAATATGTGCATTTGTACTAAACAACAAATGTTGCAGTAAACAACATTACAGTGCTCATCTTCACTGTAATAAAATTAAAAATGACAAAACTCAACTCTGTCTCTTTTTGTTAAACTTCAGTTTTATCAATAATAGCCATTATAGAAGTATAAGTAAAAGGTACAAGAAGCTATACAATAAGAAATAAAGCAAACAATTCAGTCAAAAGTCAGCGCTCTAGTCTAACGTTACAACAGTACAGTTAAATAGCCTAAATATATAAAGTTTTGAAACTTCACTTAGCCCTCAACCATTGGCCAGGGAACAAATTATAGATTCACGAGACCAAAGATCGCCCGTTAGGTCTACACAAGACGAATTATATCTCATATTTAACCACTACAGAGACGTCAGCGGCAAACATCAGAACGACTAGCCGAGTAAAGGCTGTTCCAGGCGGGGTACATGAGCGCCGAACGCCCTGTGATCGCCTGGAATGGATCTCACAACCTAGATCAAATTTTCATAAATCTTTATAAATAAACCACAGATTTGAGCTTTAAACAACTACATTCTCACCTGAAAAACTCTTAAAACGACATTTTGAGACACAATGACAGTAATATATTTCAACTGTATATTAAAAAATGGTGCTTCTTATGTTGTCATTCCCCTTCTAGCACGTGCAAGTGACTATTCTCTGTCAACCAATCAACATTCTGCAGTGAGTCTAGCTCCACCCTTTAGGTACCGTACCACTGTGCTAAGTACCCCAACGGAAGGGTACTGAAAAAGTGGTATGGCTTTTGACAGTGGAAACGGAAATAATTGCGTACCATACTGTACTGTACCGTACCGCACCGCTCGGAAACGAGCCATAAGTAACCGGCATGTACTCGGACCGAATCAAAACGCAGATTTCGGTGACACTTATGCCTCAGCTGTCGGTTGAAATACTTCCCTCTGGTTCTCCGAAACGGACGTAAGAAGCATCATCACCGCACGTGATCGCTAGTTAACCCTTTAACACGTACGATCGTTCACGCCGGTGTGATTAGACACATAAGTAGACTACCTACTAGCAAACAATACATTTATTGTTTGTAAAATACACAACGATGTCCATGGAAGCAGCAATAACAATCCTTTCAATTATAAATTGAAGACGTGTTTATATGCATATTGTGTAGGTAACTATAAAATTTTCTCTATTCTTCTCACACTTCATTGGCCACTTTCATGTATTTTGGGAGAAGTGGATGAATTGACGCGCTATAGGCCTAAATCTGACAGATGCAATTCTCTGAACTGCGGTGCGTACTAACATGGCGAACATTATGCGTTAGATCAACTAACATGAATCATGACCATTATAAAGGTTTCTTAAAAGACAAAACACATTCACTTACACGTATTTAAGAATAAAAAATATCAGCCAAGGACTGACTCGCCCGTCACGCAACCAATCACAATCACGTTTTGTTCCACACCATGTTTAGTGTGAAAATGTAAAGTTGATGTCCCTACAATAACAGACCTACATACATCTAATAAATTAGTCAGGAGTCAGGAGAGGTGTCATATTTGGCCAGAGAAGACAAGAAATGTGTTAATATTTCTGCAAAAGAGAAGCTAGTTTGTAGCACACCAAGAATACACACTACTTTGCTGTTGCTGACATATTTTTATTGAATTTTACAACACATTTAACATAAGAACATAACATACACTTAATACAAACATAACTTACTCAAATCCCTCCCCCTCCACAATAACTCTGGCAGTCATAAAAAGTAAAAATAAAAATAAATAGATAAATAAAAGAAAATAATAATAATAAAATTCCTTAAACATACAGTGCTATATATCCCACACACTCCCATTCAGCATTATATACTACAACTTCACACATCTATAGCATTTTCAATATCTCCTTCTTTAACAAATCTCAAGAACATCTCCCAAATTTCATAAAATTCAGAAGACTTCCCCTTGATCACATATGTAAGCTTCTCAAGGGCCAAACTGGATATCAAGTTTTTCAGCCAAAGTCCAAGGGAAGGACAACTTGTATTCTTCCAGCAAAGGGCAATTGAACGCCTGGCTTGAAGTAGGCACAAATCCACCAGTTTTTTCTCTTTGACTGGCAGAGAGCAATTGTCCCCATTGGAATCCACTGCTGCTTCACCATAGACACCCAATACACATATTACCGGACTCAAAGAGATAGGAGTAGTAGTAAATTGAGATACATACTGAGTCACTTTGCTCCAAAACTTTTGTACCTCACCACATTCCCACACACAATGAAAAAATGTGCCTTGGAAATTATTGCATTTAAAACATAAGTCAGGAATACTAGGGTTACATTTATTTAATCTCACAGGTGTGATATAAGTTCTCATTATCCAATTATATTGTAACAGTCTCAAACGAGTATTTATAGTTTGAGTTTGTGCTTTTAAACATATTGTACCCCACTCATCTGATGAAATGTCTTTATTTAAATCCTGCATCCATGCTCGTCTTTTATTTTCAGAATTTTCTTTATGATTCTGTATCAGTATATTATATAATTGGGTAATTCGCCCTTTACTGAAACAGTCTTGTGTGGAAAAGGTTTCCAGTGTGGATAATGAAGGGAGTTGCACAGAATTCTTTAGTTTTGAAAAAATAAAACTTCTGAGCTGCAGGTATTTAAAAAAATGTTTCCGGGGTATATGAAACTTTGATACCAGATTGTCAAATGACATTAAAATATTGTCTTCATATAAATCCATCAATCTAACTATTCCCTTATTCAACCATAGTTTAAACCCCATATCATTTTTAGCTGGAGTGAAATATTCATTCCCCCAAATCGGGGAGAAGCAAGACAACAATGGGGCCTCTCCAAGAAATTTATGAACTTCGTACCAGACCATAATGGTATTCTTCACAAATGGATTGTCTGTTTTTCTTTTTAGTTCTTTAAGGGGTGCTGAATGTAAAAAGCTGTCAAGTGTCAAGCCTTTTGCAGCCAACATTTCAACCTGTAACCAAGGCAAATTCGTATCTCTAGAGAACCAGAACATTAGAGCCCTCATTTGAGCAGCCCAATAATACCACAATAAATTTGGTAATTGTAGCCCCCCCCTGTCATAGGGCAGGTATAGAAGGGACAATCGAAGTCTAGGCTTCCTGTTGCTCCAGACAAAATTGGAAAGAAGCTTACTCACTTTTTGGAAAAAAGTAGGAGGAGGGGCAAGTGGTACCGATTGAAAGACATATAAAAATCTCGGCAATACGTTCATCTTAATCACATTTATTCTTCCCATTAAAGACAGGGGCAGGGTCATCCACCTAGTCGTCTCCTCAGACACCTTCGCCATTAAAGGTTCATAGTTGGCTGAACTAAGTGAGCCTATTTTGGGGGTTATTTTAATTCCTAGGTAATCAAAACCATTAACCGCGTTAACAAAAGGATGTACTATTTTTGGATTAATTCTCTCTTGCTCATTTAGAAACATGATTGATGACTTGTCTTTATTTACTTTAAACCCAGAAAAAACACCGAACATGCCCATGAGCTTTAAAAGGGAAGGTATCGATTTTCCAAGCTCTGATAGAAACACTATAGTATCATCAGCATATAAGGCAATACGGTGTTCTAAAACTGCTGAATGAATACCGCGTATTATAGGGTGTGATCTAATTGCTATTGCAAGCGGTTCCATGGATAATACAAAGAGTAGAGGCGAAAGGGGCGAGCCTTGTCTGGAACCACGACTTAATTTAAATGGTTGTGAGATAAGATTGTTAGTGAGTACCTCCGCCGTAGAATCAACTAATAAAATTTCCATCCATCTGCGGAAATTATCACCAAAACCAAACCGTGCAAGAACCTCCAACAGATATGGCCATTCAAGTCTGTCGAATGCCTTTTCGGCATCGAGCGACAGGATGGCCATATCAGGGGCACCGTTCCCGGCATGTACCAAATTGAGTACCCTCCTAACATTGTGGAAACCTTGACGATTCTTAACAAAGCCATTCTGGTCTGAGTGCACCAGCAGAGGCAGGACCTTCTCAAGTCTCATCCCCAAGGCTTTAACAATAATTTTTGCATCTGTATTCAAAAGTGAGATTGGTCTATATGACCCACATTCTACAGATGGCTTTCCTGGCTTCAAAATAAGAGTGATCAGGGCACTTCTCAACGAGGGAGGAAGAGATCCTCGCTGAAAAGCTTCTACATACATATCCAGTAACGGGCCTATTAATTTATCTTTGAATTCCTTATAAATGTCGATTGGGAGTCCGTCCGGACCCGCCGCCTTACTGCCCCTCATTTTAAGAATAGCATTAGAAACCTCTTCTAATTCCAATTCCCTATCTAGCTCAAGTTTTGTCTCTTTGGAAATAGAGGGAATATCCAACCCATCCAAAAATTTGTTTTGAGTAAAGGCACTTATTGGAAATTCGGTTTGATACAGAGATTTGTAAAACGATACAAATGTACAGTTAATCTCAGCCGGATCCGTTGTAATTTCTCCTTTCCCATTAATAATTTCATTAATAGCTTTTTCTGATGTTAATTTCTTAAGTTGCCAGGCCAGCAGTTTACTGGATTTCTCACCCTGATCATAAAAAGTTTGTTTCAATCTTAATATACTATTTTCAGCTTTTAGTGTTGAAAGTTCCTCGTATTCCGCTTTTAATGCTAATAATTTTTGCTTAATTCGCACAGATTTATCTAGGTTTATTATTTTCTCTAAATCTCTGATTTCAGTGTCTAACTCAAGCAGTTTTTGTCTATCTTTATTAAATTTGGATCTAGTATAGCTAATCATTTGGCCTCTAATAAATGCCTTAAAGGCTTCCCATCTAATGGCCGCCGAGGTTTGATCCGTATTTATTGTAAAATACAGGTCTATCTGTTCACCAACAAATTTAACGAATTCAGAGTTTTGCAACCATCTAGTCTGCAAGCGCCATCTAGGGGAACTTTTTGTTGTTTGAGTGTCTAAATAAAATAATGAGGTGGGGGAATGATCCGACAAAACCGCACTATCGTATATACAACTTTCTATATTAGGCAATAAAGAAACTGAAATTAAGAAATAATCTATACGAGAGGAGGTTTTAGATAAAGAAGAGAAACATGAGTATTCCCTTTTTAAAGGATTTAGTGTTCTCCAAGGGTCACATAGATTTAAATCTTTCATAGCTTGTCTTATTTTCTTTCTACCCTGAGAGTGAGAGCTATCCAGTCCTGAAGAGCGATCAAGCACCGGATCAAGTGTGCAATTAAAATCACCTGCTACTATCACTGTTCCAGGTAGTGAGGCAATCAATAAGAAAAGATGTTCAAAAAATGCAGGATTAACCTCATTGGGGGCATAAATATTAACCAAATTAATATTTTTACTCATATAAGTTCCCTGCACTATCAGATATCTACCAGCCTTGTCTGTAATGTTCTTATTTACTTGGAAGGGTACGGCTTTATGGATCAACACCATAACTCCCCTCGAATGGGAAGAAAAACATGAAGCCAAGACCTGACCTGGCCATCTTCTTTGTACCTTTTGGAGCTCCTCTTTAAGTAAATGAGTTTCCTGAAGGAATACTATAGAGGATTCAAGTTGCTTAATCCTCGTCATCACTTGCTTAAGTTTAACTATTTTAATCATCCCCCTTACATTCCAAGAGGTAAATTTAAGCTTCTTGATCTGTGAGATTTTGTTTCAATTTAAGACAGATTGTAAAGTATAGCAATAGCCATATACAGTTCAAGTAATCATTCGATGTGGAAGTTAACCAAGAAATCCTCAAAAATAAGGAGTTAGTATAAAAAATATAAAAACAAATAAATAACTCAAAAACCTGCCATGGACACCCCCCTTTAGCTGTTATCCCGAACTCAACAGCCTGGCCCCTCCCCCTTATATCACCTTGGGATATAGTTATGTCCCCACACCGATCCAATATTAACAAGGGAACAGTTAAACCAAACCACGTGTTTAAATAGATCAGGAAAAAACAACCCATAAAACAAACAGAAAATGTGCGAGTCCCCTGGCTTTTGAATTACAATGAAAAATTAATAAATGAATTAAAAAAATAAATAAAAAAGTAAAATAAAATAAAAAATAAAATAAAGAAATAAGAAAAGATAATTACTCTACATATGATGAGCCTCTCCCCAAATACGCACAAGTGTCTTATCGCCTCACAGGTTACTGGTCTCAAATAAAATGGCGGAGAAACTAACTTATTTAAATAATAATAACATAAACACATATAAAATAAAATAATTTAAGAAAATAATAATCGAGCCTGTGTCTAGAAATACACTAGCAAAAGTACATGAGACTATTAGGCTATAGGTAAGAACCTAACGTTACCCAGCTAAGAATAGAAAAACTGCACAAAAATTCTCTCACTTCTCCGAGTCACTTCTCGCTAGGACTGAAATTAAGAAAATATGACAAGCGTCCTTTTAGGTTCTTTCAGCTTCACCTGCACTTTGCATTCCCTGCAAAAACTTTTCCGCATCAACCGGGTCCTCAAACTCACGGGTCTGTCCGTCAATCGTCAGGCGCAACTTGGCTGGGTAAACTATTCCATAATTGACGTTCATGGATCTCAACCGTTGTTTAACCCCGTCAAAACGCCTCCTCTGACGGTGAAGCTCCGCGGATAAATCGGGGAAAAATCTGACCTCATGTTCTCCATGCATGATCTTGCCTTTAATCCTGGCAGCTCTCATCACTCTGACTTTATCTTGGAAGTTCAAAAACTTAATGATCAGCACTCTTGGAGGAGATGATCGATTGGATTGTGAACGACCAGGTAGTCTGTGCGCTCTCTTGATGATGGGCGGCGCGGCGAAGGTTGCCGGGCCCAACACTTCAGGTAACCACTTTTCTAAGAAGGCGACCGCGTCGGGATTTTCCACCTTTTCAGGAAGATTAACCACTCTTAGGTTCGATCTTCGAGAGCGGTTTTCAAGGTCGTCTAACTTATTTGAAAGGAAGGCTAGGCGTTTAACTACCTCTTCCATCTTGCCCTTCTCCGTAGTAACTGTGTCTTCTACGTTGCTAATTCGTTCTTCGGCCATATCCATGCGTCCCGAGAAGTCTCTCACGTCCTTTTTTACTTCATGAATCGCGTTAAGAACGCCATCTATCTTTGTCGCAAAGTCACTTCTCATCATGTCCAACTTTTGGATCACATCCAAATTCTGACCAGTGTTGGTACAACTTTCTTCAGGTTGGGAAGCGCTGCATGCGTTGCCTGATGAACTAGCCATACTGCTAGCATCCCACTCATCATCCTGGTCCTTGAGTGGCGAGGAGTCTGTTTTCTGCTTCATTTTGGATTTTTTCGACGGCATTTCGATTCTTATTTCACCTCGATCAGTTAATGAAAGAAAATTTACACTTGTATAAACAAAAAGACGGAGAATATACAGGATTTCCAACAAATAACGCCAGGAGCTCACAAAAAGACGTGCACTCAGCTCGGAGTCATAACCACGCCCCCACTACTTTGCTGTTAATTAGAAATGTAACTGCTATTTAGTGTTAAATTATTGTAGTTGGGTTAGGTGGCTTGGGTTTTATTGTGAATTTATTATGAAAATTTGTTGTGTTTTGTATTTAGTACACTTTACATATTTCAGTATACTTTAAAAAATCTATATATTGTTAATTTTTAAGATTATTTTATTTATTTATTTTTCAATAAAAAAGCCGTTCTTTAATGTCATTCACCATCGTTTTGAGTCTCTTTTTTTAAAGTATCGGTTCAGGCACCGTTTAGGCAGCGGTACCGTTTTAAAAGTATTGATTTGGCACCGAAAAAAAAAAAAAAACGATAGCCAACTCTAGTGAAAACTATGAATAGTTGTGCGTTCACTGTGTTTTTATCCTTGTTCGACTCCTTTGTGAGTCGAGTCTCCTGTGCGATCTGTGTTTGTTTGATGCTCAGAGCTTCAGTCATTTATGAGGTTGTACTTTGTGTTAAGACGCTGCTTGAGAATGTTGGCAGAAAGACAGTTTATTTGGGTTTGAAACAGAGGCATGATGTCTTGGTTGATTAATTGATTGATTGGTTGGTTGGTTGATCGATTTGATTGGTAACTTGGTTGGGTTTTTTTTTTTTTGATTGATTTATGATTGATTTGATTGGTTGGTTGTTTGTTTTATTGGTTGGTTTTTCTTGGATGATTGGTGGTTTGTTTGTTTGTTTTTTCTACTTGGTTGGTTGTTTTTTTCTTGGGTTGATTAGTTAATTGATTTGATTGGTTGGGTAGTTGGTTGTTTTTTTATTGGTTGGTTAATTGATTCGATTGGTTGGTTGTTTTTTTCTTGGGTTGATTAGTTAATTGATTTGATTGGTTGGGTAGTTGGTTGTTTTATTATTGGTTGGTTAATTGATTCGATTGGTTGGTTGTTTTGTTATTTTCTTGGTTTATTGGTTGGTTGGTAGATTTTGATTAGTTGGTTGGGTTTTTTTCTTGGTTGATTGTTTGTTTGGTTGATTGATTCGTTAGTTTTTTTCTTGGGTTTGTTGGTTGGTTGATTGATTTGATTGGTTGGTTGTTGTTTTTTCTTGGTCTATTGGTTGGTTTATTGATTCGATTGGTTGTTGGTTTTTTCTTGGGTTGGTTGATTAATTTGATTGGTTGGTTGGGTTTTTTTCTTGGTTTATTGGTTGATTGATTGGTTGTTTTGTTCTTGAAAAGAGTGGTTGTTTGGTTGTTGTTGTTTTTCTTGGGTTGGTTGGTTGGTTTTTTTTTCTCGGTTTATTGATCGGTTGATTGATTCGATTGGTTTTTTGGTTGATTGGTTGTATTGTTCTTGGATGATTGGTTGTTTTTCTTGGATGATTGGTTAGTTTTCTACTTGGTTTGGTTGATTGATGGATTGTTTTTATTGGTTGGTTTAGTTGATTGGTTGATTAGTTGGTTGGTTATTTTCTTGGTTTGGTTTATTAGTTGGTTGGTTGTTTTCTTGGTTGGTGGGTGGTTGGTTGATTGGTTGTTGTCTTTATTGGTTTGTTAGTTGATTGGTCGTTTTTTTACTTGGTTGGTGGTTTTCTTGGTTGGTTGGTTGTTTGTTTGGTTATTTTCTTGGTTTTTGGTTGGTTGTTTCCTTGGTAGTTTGATTGATTGGTTGGTTTTGTTGGTCGTTAGGTTGGTTGTTTGGTTGATATTTTAAATTGGTTGTTTGGTTGATTGGTCTGATTGGTTGGTGTAGTTGATTGGTTGGCTGTTGTTTTTTTAGTTTATTGGTTGGTTGGTAGTTTGGCTGCTTGGTTCCAGACAGTCATCACTGTACTACAGGACATTGTGACAAACGTTACAATAAACACATAATACGCTATATATATACAGATGGTTTACATGAAAATATATGAATATCTTAATTAGAGCGATGTCTTGTGCTTTCAGGTGGACCATGTGGTGAACGGACACGCCGCTTCCAGGCAGCTGAAAGAGCAGGCGGAGAAGAGGTGAGCATCAGTCGCTCTGATGCGTTTCTGTTCTCACTCAGTCTGATCGCTGAGCTTTTCTCTGCAGTGGGAAACACGTTTACTCCTGCCTGAACCTCCATCTGGAGCACATGTCTGGAGACGCAGCACAGCTGGAGCAGCTGACGGCCGGCCTGCACATCTGGCCTGATTTCCACGGCAACCGCTCTCCTCTGGCCGACCAGACGTCACGGGGATCGGTGAGGAACGCTGTGCTTGTTACTGTGCTGATGAAAAAATATAATAGTTTTCACACCAGGCAGTTGTTCGGATGTTGTGGGTGGTTGCTAGGGTTGTTAGTGTAGTTGGTAGGCAGTTGCTATGGTGCTGCTAGAATGAGAATATTGAGAATGAACTCCAAATTAACATTTATAGTAATGACAATCTTTTTTTTTAATTATATTTTTGGGCTTTTTTCCTTTATTTCAGAGGACATAAATGTGGATTTAACAGGGACATTTGCTTAATGTCATGAAAATAATGTTAATAGCCCTAGAAAGTACTTTTTCCTTTACGTTCTAGAAAGAAAGATTTTCTTTACGTTTAATATAATTTCTTATTTTTAACCATTAAGAAAAAAGACACATCAGATAGTTTTAGCTTTTATAACTAATGTTTGCAGTGGTGGAGAGTTGATTGATGATGTCACTGCTGGTGTGTGCAGGTTGTGGGACTCACTTTATCACAGACACTGGATGATTTAGCTCTGCTGTATCTAGCAACTCTTCAGGCCATCGCTGTAAGACACACACCACACACACACACACTCTCTCTCACATACACACACACAAACACACTCTCACTCACACACTAACTAAGTGTTCAGTATTACAGTGTTAATGTGATTGTGTGTCTCTGTTGTATGAAGCTTGGCACCAGACACATCCTAGATACCATGAAAGAGGCAGGATATGACATCACAACCCTCTTCCTGTGCGGGGGGCTGAGCAAGAACGCGCTGTTCGTACAGACACACGCCAACACCACGGGTCAATGCTCACTCACACACACGCTCATATATCTGACATGACATGACCAACACCACGGGTCAATGCTCACTCACACACACACTCACTCATTTATCTGACATGGTAGAGACCTGCGCGGGACGGATTTTATCCCGTTCCTGCAAAAATATATGTTGTTTTCTCCCGCTGCCGCCCGCAACAATCAAGTTTCGTCCCGCTGCCGCCCGCAAAATCCCGCGGGTAAACGTATAAGTACTTTTTTTTTTAAATACATTGCATATTCTGCCTGCTACTCTGTGATTTTTTTCACTTGCTCCCCTGTTGAATATAAAAAATAAAATAAAAAATAAACGGAAAATAAACAAATGTTTCGTTTTATTTGCGTTTAATTCAATGGATGAACAAGAACAAGGAACTTAGAACAAATAAATACAGTAAAAAAGTAAGAAATGTACATAAATAAAAATATACCATAATGATTATAGTATAGCCTAATAAATTATATAATAATAATAAACCTGGATTTCTTTCATGTTCAAAAGTAGCCTATATATAGGGCCTAATACTGCTTAAGAATGCCACCCTTGCTTTTAGCAATTCCTTCAAACATTAAACAAAAACTATCCTTATTCCTCAATAACAAAATATACCAATTTTAAATATTTAGCTAAAAAAAAAAAAAAAACTGAATTAACTAAAACAATTTAAAAAAAAAATGTATGACTACTTAATGTGCCCATGCAGGAATAGCATGTCGTTCACTGATGAGGGCTTCAGATTAATCCGTCTCTGCTCCAGTATGCGACCGCAAATACTGAAAGCCCTCTCCGATGGTGCGCTGGAAGCTGGAATGCAAAGTACATGGCGTGTGTCATGCGGTGCAGACATTTTGCCTCTGTGTGGTAGGCTTGGCTGTTCTGCGCCTATGAACCACGCGAGAGTTAGTTTCCGACCATGTGCCTGTAAATCGTTTTTATTTTAGTTATCCTTGTTGGTTGTGCATTAGATAAATAACGGTTTATTTGTTTCTAGTTATTTTATTTTGTTCTATATTTCCCACAAATAATTTTATTTTCCCGCAACCCGCACACAATAATATCTTGCCGCCCGCACCCGCATTCACCCATCAAATATTGTCCCGCGCCGCACTCGGTTGCGCTGGGTCCCGGGGTAGTCTCGCAGGAGTGCAGGTCTCTACACTCAGGTATCTGACATGACATGACCAACACCACGGGTCAGTGCTCTGAGGGATGTGTGTGTGTGTTTCAGGGCTGCCGGGAGATGGTTCTCACTGCGGAACATGAAATCCACGGGGAGGAGTCGGATCCACTCCTCCCACCTTACATACACCTAAACCTAGCCAACTCCGCCCCCTGATCCCTAAACACACCCCTAATCCCTAAACCCAACCTTAATCCTACCCATCTCCACCCCTTGGATCTTGATCCGACTCCTCCCCGTGGATCTCATGTACTGCATTGAGGTGCTACTGGCTGCCGGTGGTCCTGTCGGCCGAACCAGAGGCCGTTCTGTTGGGAGCTGCTGTGATCGGAGCCTGTGCTTCATCTGACTGTGGCTCCATACAGGTACAAAACACACACACACACACACACACACACACACACACACACACACACACACACACACACACACACTCAGCCGCTGTGATCGGAGCCTGTGCTTCATCTGACTGTGGCTCCATACTGGTTCAACACACACACACACACACTATGGGTGGAACGGTACACAGAAGTCACGGTTCGATACAAGTTTGGTACAATGGAGCGAAAAGCAAAACAAAAATCCAGAAGGCAATTTTTTTTTAATTGTGCATGTCTCAGGCTGTACCACCTAGTGTATTACTACATTTCTCTCTTTCTCTGTGTGAAAGTAAAGGCATATAACCAGTTTATTTGTAGTGCATTGACAATATTTATATATAATTCATTTATTAATTAAATTAATAAAAAGAAAAAAAAGACATTGATATGTTTGGTAATTGTACCTGAATGAATTTAAAATTAATTTGATATTTCAGTTCAATATATTTGTTTTCCTTAATTTTAATTAACACTAACATTATTCTCATCTGAATTATAAAAAAATATATATTTCTGTATAAAATAATACTACCATTAATAACACATTTGATTTTCATTTTTAATCAATGTAGAATGTGTAACTAAAAACTAAACAGATTAGTGCTCTGAGGACAAGAAATGAAAACCAATGCAATATGATGAATGTCCAAAAGATGGCACTGACAGATTGTTTTTAAATGGGTTGGATAAATAGATAAGATAACAGCTGTCATGAGTCATGAATGTTTTGCTGGTCAAAACGGAAAAGATGTATAGTTCTGATTTTCCCCCTCCCGTTTATCTACAGCTCATATCTAGAATTCTAAAGTGAAATAAAGTAGCGCTGTAATAATGTTTTTATGAATTAACCGGAGAAAGTGAGAGAGAGCGAGTGACCTAATAGTGAGTAATTGAGTAACCTAATATTGAAGCTTGTTGGTTTAATTAATTGTAACTGACTGGGAAACCGAAGTTTTCCTAAACTTGCGATCTTAAAGGAGTGGGTGAAATGCTATTTCATGCATAGTGAGTTTTTTACACTGTTAAAGAGTTGGATTCCCATGCTAAACATGGACAAAGTTTCAAAAATTAAGTTGTAGGTTTGATGGAGTATTTCTGTGCCACAAATACTCCTTCCGGTTTGTCACAAGTTTAGGAAAGTTTTTTTCGAGTATGGGCGTGTGTGACGTCAGATGCGCCGGAATTTCCTTATACGGGTCCTAAAGGCACTTCTCCCGGAAGGGCGCGCGCGCACCTGTAGCCTAGAGCGAGAGAGTGAAGGCAGTATGCCCATCAAAGCGCTGTGCTCGGCTTTTGCAGATCGTCTAATGCTTAAGGATGGAGCAGTCTTGATAAAGGTTCACGGTCGTGCCTTGGAACCGCAGGCGATGAGTAAAACTGCTTCAAATGTCGTGTGTTGTGAACTATCGGCGTGTAAGCGCAGCAAGTAAACAACATGATCACGTATAGTTAATGTATCTATGGAGCATGCGATGTATTGTGTGTGTGTGTGTGTGTGTGTGTGTGTGTGTGTGTGTGTGTGTGTGTGTGTGTGTGTGTGTGTGTGTGTGTGTGTTTAAATACATTTGTTTAGCTGGCCACTGTAGGTGTCTTGTTGTTTATTGTAAAACCAAATCATGTCCTCATAAACCACGAGTAAACACACAAAAATGTTGTAAAACTCGCGCATGACACGGTGTTCTAAAAACGCCAAGTTCAAATAATTTCTACTTTTAAAAAACTCTCGAGACCTTGCGTTTTTCCCCCATTTCACTGCCCATCTCACGGGATCTGATTCGGGATCAAAAATGTATGGCTGAATCTGATTGTTAGCCATGGTTTGTTTTGGGATGTCACAGCTTCCAGACGCTCTCAACACAAATGCTTTGCGCGCTCGTGATTATTTAGCTCCGCCCACACCCGCTCAGTTTTTTCCGGAAAGACTCGGTACAGCCTATCTTTCTTTTATAAATATAATAAAACTAAAGACTTTTTGGAGATATGAAGGATGCAATATTACTCTATAGGAACTCAAGATTAACATGAGATTGACTGAAACTGAGTGTTTCACCCCCCCTTTAAAGAGGCCGGCGGGTCCTCTAAAGGCCTCATTATGCTTCTGCGTCAACTCCAGGGCGTAGCTACGCCGTCACTCCTACGGCGTCATGGCCGTTTTATGGTTCTGCGTCAAGTTGCGTTGCATCGTGGTGCATCTGACCAATCAGAGCGGAGGGGTCGGAGAGGGGTTCGTGGCAACGCAGAGGGGTCTGCGGGGGTACGCCGCCGATTTGACGCAGAAGCATAAAACAGGCCTAACTCTTGTGGGTCGCCACCACTCGCCATACTCGTCCTTAGTGCTGCTGTCTGTGACTCACTCACTGGACAGTCGTCGACCTGACAAAAAACTGCCTAAGGCGCGGGGCTACAGATTATGTGTCCCTAAAGAACCCGCGTATGTAACAGTAGTTCCGCATTACATTAATTAATTTGCATTTATTTTTATACCGTGTATTCTCCGTGTAAATTCATGCACCGAACCTCTTGTCTCTCTTCTCAGGAAGCAATGATGAAGATGAGCAGAAGCATGTCGTCAGACCAAACCCTGCTCTAGAAAGGTGCTATCCAATGATGTTTCTCGTAATAAAGCATTAATCCACATAGCAGAGATTTAATACAGTCATAGATCAGGATTCATGTCTCCTGCATGAGTAATGAATGATTATTGGTCTCTGTGTGTGAAGCTTTTACAGAAGGAAGTACGCTGTGTTTCTACGTCTTTATGATCATCAGAAGGAGTGTGTGGCGCTGATGGAGGATGATGGAGTTTGACACACAGACGGCCAGATTAAACACTAGAAGAGTCTGCTTCAAATGACCAAAAACACTAGATTTGTATTCATCTTAACATTATGTGTTCAGCCTTTTACACAAATGAGCAGGAGTGAGGAAAATATCACCAGATGAAACCACTTTATAAACAAGTGTTCGACCATAATTAGAATCAGTGTTGTAATATGCATTTCAGAGCAATAAAAGGCTTTTAAAAAATATATACTTTTGCAATATTTATTATTTTGTGTGTGTGTGTGTGTGTGTGTGTGTGTGTGTGTGTGTGTGTGTGTGTGTGTGTGTGTGTGTGTGTGTGTGTGTGTGTGAGTGAGTGAGTGAGGTTGTGTGTTGTCTTTTTAACTTTAGGGTGGGGTTCCTCGCAGGAGAATGATCATATATGGGGATCTGAGGCATCTAAACGATTGAACAGCCCTGCTCTAGTAGAAAGGAGTCACTTGCGCTTCAGCCTAGTTAGTGCTCACAGAACAGGACACAAAAATCTGAGGAAAAGGACCCAAGGTCTAGCGAGGACCAAGGAGCAGGACCGGAGCACAGAACGTTTTAATATTTTTATTAGTATAGAATGACTAACGTTTCGACCAGGGTGCGAACTACGGGGGAGCTAGGGGGAGCTCGGCTCCCCTTAATAAGACATGGGCTCCCCTGAAAACGTGATTCATGAAATTTTGGGGGGGTCTCAAAAAATATTGACTGTTTCATTTTTACGTGCAATTTCAGTTTTGTGTAATGTGATCATCGTGGAGAATTATGTCTAAAATAGCAAAATATCATTCATTCATGCATGTATGATGGCGATTTAAACCTAATTCACTTCAATAAAGATAACTGTACATGCTATTCATGAGCATCAAGGTGTGGTGGCGCTGTGGTGCAAATTCCAATCATGGTTAGTAGGCTACATGTTAACTCAAAGATTCGTAGAAAAAATAAAAACTGTGGAGGCCATTGATCTGCGCGCGAAGTCCTTGAAATCCATTCTGTGTTAAGGTAAGGCATGTTGTTCCCAATTATGTTGTGGCTGGGTTGTTATAGGTCTGCGTGACTCTCGTTGTCTTAGGCCAAATAGAACGGAGGAATTATGCGATTCTGTAGCCGTACCGTACTGAGAGTAAGTCTTTGGCAGCTGAGAGACTGAGAAGAGTCAACCGTACTGAGAGTAAGCCTTTGGCACCTGAGAGACTGAGAAGAGTCAACCGTACTGAGAGTAAGCCTTTGGCACCTGAGAAACTGAGAAGAGTCAACCGTACTGAGAGTAAGCCTTTGGCACCTGAGAGACTGAGAAGAGTCAACCGTACTGAGAGTAAGCCTTTGGCACCTGAGAGACTGAGAAGAGTCAACCGTACTGAGAGTAAGCCTTTGGAACCTGAATGTATCGAATAGAATCGAATGTAGCTCTTTAATGAGATCTAGTAATGTAGCTAGTTTTATTTAAGTTACTTATAAGCCATAAGCAATCGTCGATTAAAAGAGTATTTGGGGATGGCAGTTTGCTGTTTGACTTATCAATTTGTGTCGATAAAGTATAATAGGGTGAATCATGTATATAGTGCTTGCATAGTGCATATAATTGTAGCTGTTATGTATCTTTGGAAGTCCTTGAAATTAATAGGTTTCAAAGCGCAGCGCAGCGTTCCGCGTCCTGTCTAAAAGGTGCTTCAGTCCTCGGCGCGTGCAAGTGCACGAACCCCAACCCCCCCCTGTATGTAGATAGATAGATAGCCTATATATACACACACACAAACATATACACAAAAAAAAAGTGTACATGCAGACCCGCTAACAACATGTCTATAATTAACTAAGAATGTGAATTATAAAAAACATGAATTATAGAAAGCATGAAAGGCCCAGTTGCTCATTAAGGCCATTTGGTTCTACTGTGTTAAGAGTGAAAATCCAGAAAGCGTCCCGTTGTAGTAGGGACTTCACTATGTCACCTCCTCGCTGGGAGGGTAGAATTTTTTCAATACCCAAAAATTTTAAGGACGCACTGGAACCATGATTAGCTTGTACATAATGCCTCGCAATTTCATAGTCCATATTTCTGTTACGAATTGCTGCTTTGTGTTCTGCAATGCGTAGTTTGAGGGGGCGTTTAGTCTGACCTACGTACACCAACCCACATGGACATTTCAACATGTAAATCACATGGGTGGTGTTACAATCTTGTATTTTTTACCTGACTGGGGATGGAAAAATTGCTTTGTGTCATTTGAGTTAGAGCAATGGGTGCAGTGCCCACATCTGTAAAAACCCAAAGGGAGGAGCCGGTAACCACGTAGGTTTTGGTGGAGGGCTCATGGTCTTGTGAACCAACCTGTCTCTCAGTGAGCGAGGGCGCTTAAAAGTACTACGTGGCGATTCTGCGCATATAACTGTAAGAGCTGGGTCACTCTGCAAAATGTGCCAATGTTTCTTAATGGCATGTTTTATTTCTCCGCCAATATGGGAGAAATCTGTGGAGAAGCAGAGTCTTTGCCCTGAGGCGCGTTTGGTTTTAACTAGGAGATGTGCTCGTTGCGTCAGTCTGGCTCGTTCAAATAGCTCAAACTCGGCATCACTACTACAGTTCCTTCTAAGCCGTAAAAATTGGCCAATAGGAATATTTTTAAACAGTTGTTTGGGATGATGGCTGTCAGCTCTGATGAGGGTATTCCTACTAAGAGGTTTACGATAAATCAATGTCTCTAAACCTCCTTGAGAATTTTTGTAAATAGTCAGATCCAGAAAGTTAATATTGTCTGTGGAGTAGTCTACTGAAAATATCAGGAAGGGTGTGGTAGAGTTAATATAGGCCATGCATTTATCCAAATCAACCGAAGTCCCCATCCAAATGAAGAAAACATCATCAATATATCTCTTCCAAAGCAGAATCTGGGGGACATAAACCGTGATATAAGATTTTGGCCATATTGCCCATTATTTATTTCCTGCGTGACCTGTAAAGTCACGTCCACAAACCTCTTGCGTATTGTTTGGTCACACCACAAGGTGTCACTGTGGCCTCAATGCTTCAGCACTGCAACTTTGAGATCGATTGCTATGTCTTAGGTAAAACACGCCCCCCTCATTAGCATACATAGCAATAAATGTATACATAAATAAATGCATAAATAAATAAATGTAGACATAAATAAATGTACAAATAAATAAATGTAGACATAAATACATATATACATAATGTGAAAATAAATAAAATTGAAAATAAATAAATGCATAAATAAATAAAAAATAAAAAGAAATGTGGACAAAATATAATTATACATAAATGTGGAAATAAAAGTATAAATAGTCATTTATTTATTTATTTTTACATTTATTCGCATATTTATTTGTTTATTTATTCATTTATCTATTCATTTATTCATTTTTAATTTCTGCAAGTTTGATCCTCCATATACTTTAAGCGAAGAGGAGAGATTCGCGATTGCACTGAACTCGTTTTAAGTGCAGGCATATTCTCTGAGCGAGCCCAGAGAAAAATTTTTTACAAGAGCAGAGTGTATCTGAGAGCGAGCGCCATGTTCCCGCACGTGAGCAGAGAGATTCGCGCTGGCGCATTATATTAATGTACTTTCGCGCTACAATAATGCGCTCTCGACATTTGACAGGAAAATACTTGTATTTACCTGTGTCAGCTGTGTTGTCGATGCCTCGAGAGAAAAGAAAGTGCAGAGCGCGAAAGCACCAAAGTGACTGAAGGATTGCCGTAAAGCAGTATCTGGTCGTACGATGTCGATGTGTATGACATCATTGACATTTTAAAACTTTTTAAAGCAAATAAGTGACTCTAAAAAATCTAACACCATGCAATGAGTAATTTCTTTGCATCTCCTTTCAAATACAACATTCAAATTACTAGACAAAAAATTATATCCTGAGAAAGGTGGATTTTGAGGGGTATAGCTCCGATAGACCTCCATTCATTCTGCACTCGTCCTGTGAGCGCCCTCATATGGAGCCAGAGTGGAACTGCAACCAGTTCAGAAGCCGGAAGTTTACTGAAAGTGAAATTCTCCCCTTATTAGACATTCTCTGGTTTCATGTTGTTTATTTTGTCATTTCTAACAGTCATTGTTCCTCTCTCTGTGTATAAGTAGCCATAATGTTGCCATTGTCTCTTGTGCAGCTTTGTTTGTTGTAACTGCTGTTTGTTGAGTTTTTTGTTTAATGATTTATGTTCAAGTTTATGTTGCCAAGTCTTTGTTTTCTTTTTGTATCTGTTTGAATATGTATCAGAGCTTTAGCAACAAAAAAAAAATCGTTCTGTTATTTTAATTTATATACTATTATTAGAACCGCATCTCCCATATCTACGTGCATCTCGAAGCCGTCCCGCCGGAGGTTTAAATAGCGGAAGTGACGCAGCAGGTTAGAAGCAGCCGTTGGTTGTGTTGACATGGAGGCGATCAAACAAAAGTCTCTCGTCAGCCTGTGCTCCTGTTGTCCGCGGCGAGTGAAAACCTTCCTTTAGTGAACTATGATAATATTTGTCAGAAGTTGCTGATGATCTGGGAGAAATGAGGAGGAAAGCGAGTGTTTTGAGGCTCAGTCTGAATTAGGAGGCGCAGCTGGTGCGCGAGGAGCTGGAGAGCCGGAGGAAACTGCGCCTGCAGCAGGTCAGAGGCATTTAAATATACATATAAACTATAAACACAACTCTGACACACACAACCAGTCCTATCGGTTTAGTTATCGCTTTATATCGAGTGTTGGCTTTGGCTTGAAAACTAGAGCAGGGCTTTTCAAACGCTTAGATGCCTCAGATCCCCATATATGATCATTCTCCTGCGAGGAAACCCATCCTAAAGTTAAAAAGACAACTAACGTTATATATTTATATCTATAAAGACCCAAAGTATACTGTGGAAGAAATACTATAAATGTCTGTAAAATATAATTTGGAAATGTATTTTAGTCCATTAACTTAATGCTCCCCCCCCCACCACACACACTCGCTCACACAGCGGCCTTAATTTGTGGACGGGTAAATTAAGACTAAGACATTTTAAAAGACTAGAAGAATTCCTGCTTAAACTCAAAATCAGTCTTCAAGAACAAAACATATAAAAATATATTTACACTAAAAAACACAAACAAAATAAGGAGCTGATACAACAAAACGGGATGTTTAAAACCCATGTCATTACCTTCCGCCCTGTAAAGGCCAATTTATACTTCTGCGTTGAGTGTGCGCCGTAGTGTACGTCGTAGGCTACGCACGTAGGCGACGCCGTCGTGAGCATTTATACTTCTGCGTTATGTCTGTGTTGTCCTGCAGTTACAGCGCCGAAACGCTAGTTGGCGGGGGAGGGTTGTAATGTTCCACTGTGTTTAGATTCTTCGCGGCTGTTTTGAGTTTAGGCTAGCCGACTACAAGCAATGGCGACTGAAAGAGAGCGGATCATGTTGGAGTTGGAGCTTATTGAGGTGGAAAAGAAGTTAATTTTAGTGAAATTACTAAAACTAAAAGGCAGAAAAGAAAGAAGACGTCGGAGGCGATGGTACGTGCAACCCGTGAATCGGTTGAGGCAGAAGGAGGGTGAATTTTCTATGCTTGTCCGCCCACTGAGAGACATGGACGAGAAAATGCACTTCAGATATTTCCGAATTTCGGCCGGTAAATTTGACGATTTGGTTCGTCGTGTGCAGCCATTTATCGTACATCAGTGTACGCACAGTATGCCTGTAGACATTATGCAGAGACTGGCAATCACCCTTCGAATTTTAGCTTCAGGTGGAAGCCAACAGGCTGTAGCAGCTAGCTACAAACTGTCGTCAAGCACAGTGTCTTCCATAGTGTCCGAGGTATGTAAATCTTTGTGGAAAGCACTGCAGCCAGAGTTTCTTCCCTGTCCTTCAGTCGCCCAATGGGCAAATATTGCTGCTGATTTTTGGCGACTATGGAACTTTCCGAACTGTGTTGGCAGCATAGACGGAAAGCATGTCAACATAAAAGCACCACCGCATGCCGGGAGCGACTACTACAACTACAAGGGCGCACACTCCATTGTTCTGATGGCTACCTGCGATGTAAGATATCGCTTCACCGTGGTGGATGTGGGGGGATACGGACGGGAAAGTGATGGTGGTATCTTCAAGGAGAGCCGATTTGGTTCTAGGCTTCTTGAATACAAACTGAACCTTCCCACACCAGCCAATCTTCCTGGAACAGGAGTCAAAATCCCACAGGTGATAGTTGGTGATGCTGCATTCCCCCTACACAACAACCTCATGCGTCCCTTTCCAGGTATGTCACAGACAAAAATTATTTAATGTAATAGTACTTTGTGTATATGTATATATTCCTGATCACAGCTGCATTGGCAGACAATGATTCCCTATCAATTAATACGGTTTTGTTTTGCTACATAGGGATGAACCTGCCCATGGATAAGCAGACCTACAATTACCGTCACTCCAGAGCCAGACGGGTGATTGAGAATACATTTGGCATTTTGGTTGCAAGGTGGCGAATCCTTGGGCGACCTCTAGAATGTCTGCCAGACAAAGCAGTTGACATTGTGAAAGCTTGTTCTGTTTTACACAACTTCCTGGCCTACACAGATGAGGTCAGCACACCTGTTAGCAGATACATCCCTGCTAATTTCACAGACACTGACACTACAGGGTCACCTCAGCCAGGGGAGTGGTGTCAGGGGACACAAATCTTTTGGAACCACTAGATCCATGTCACCTTTCAAGGGCCCGCTCCACCAGAGCTGCAGTTGGTGTGCGGAATGACCTGATGGCCTTCTTTCAGTCACCCCACGGAATTGTGCCATGGCAGAACAACATAGTGTGTCGTGGTCAACTTGATCAGTAAATTGCACTGGTGTAAAATATATGCACCTGTAAATGACATGCAACCATGTTAATAAAGACCAGTTTTAAAGTCACGTCATTGTTCTACTATTGTTTACAGTAACCTGCAAAATACGATGTGCAAACAGCAGGAATATACATTTTTTTAAAGGGCAAACTATACACACAAATAGTCAAACTATGTACAAGATTGTGCAACATGTAAAGGTGCAATGATCTACAATTATTTATATTAAAAATAGATGAAAAAGAGCAAACACACAAATGGGCAAACTGTACATTAATCTTTATTTGCAGTAACCTGCACAATACGATGTGCAAACAGCAGGAACAGACAATTTTTTAAATAAAAAGTGCAAACTATATACACAAACGGGCATACTATGTACAAGATAGTGCAACATATTAAGGTGCAATGATCTACAATTATTAACAATAAATATAGATAAATAGATGCACAAGAGAAAACTACACAAAAGATAAAAACTATATAACCTGCACATATTGGTGCAAACACAAAATATAAAAAAATGATAACTATATACAAAAATGTACAAAAGATAAAACCTGCACAAATAGGTGCAAACAAGCAAAATATTAATAGATGCAAAAGTGCAAACTATATACACAAATGTACTAACAGACAAATTACTAAAAGATGCAAACTATATACAGATAGTGCACAGAATTAAAAGGTGCAACGTTGTAGAAGTAGGCACAATTGTTTATTTTTCTGCTGCCACTCGAACATGACCTTGGACACATCAAACATTGCCTGCGCCCTGTGCTCCTCCGGCACCCTTCGCAGCATATCAGCAACAGTGTGCCCAAACCGGTCGCTCTCGTCATTTCCTTGACTCAGTCTCTGTCGCAGCTCCACCGCCGTTCCTCCAACTGAGCCTCCATCCGAGCAACCTGCATTTGGATCCAGTCATCTTGTTCCTTCCTCTTCCTTTTCTGTGCCATCCTTGGACTGGGGGACATAGAAGATGGCTGTGGGGACGGAAGAGATGGCTGGGGGGACGGAAGAGATGGCTGGGGGGATGGTGGACTTTGCTGGTGATGGGGGCTACAACTTGGTTGCTTGTCATTGTTGTTGGCTGGAGGTCTCACAACAGAGCTTGAATCACTCCCATCCTGTGATTATGAAAGAAATAGCAAATAGTATAAGTTAGTGTTATATACAAGCTGATGCATTCAGTGTTAATTCACAGATTGACAGAGCTATGAATACTGCATTTTCCTACATTGCAAACGCTATTATATCTGGCTTGCTGATATAATACAACAATAATACAACGTTTATTGTTGTATTATATCAGCAAGCCAGATATAATTACAATCTATTACATATAATATAAATACAACCCATTACATATAATTATTCCACATGCTTTTTGTTTGACAGAGATATTATTTTTGCATAAGTCAATTCTCCATTTACGGCATGGTAGCATTGCTAGTTAAGTTAGCTAACCTAAACACAACAGAGGTTCACAAAGGACGTGCATTATTTACCTTATCGTCAAAGTTTGACTCCGTAAGCCGGTGTTTCACGTGAGGTGCCAGCCAAGAAATAAATAAATAAAACGCCGGGACTTTTTTCCCTCCTGGATCCCCGCTCCTTGTGGCGAGTTTTTTACGGAGGCGAACGTACTTGTCTCGAGAGTTCTTCCATCTCTTCATACAATCCGCTACATCCAAACCGACGTTGGAGGAAATCTCTCTCCACGAATTCATTGCCATTTGGCAGTCTTTGTATTCTGCTGAAGACGAGTCATACAGATGACTGTATTTCCGCACCTCTTCAACCAATCGTTCGTTCACTTGGTCCATTTCCATGTTTCTTTCGCTGAACTTCTGAATTTAAAAATGGCGGGCGGTGCAGAAGAACCTATGAGAAGAACACACTGGAAATGCGTAGGAGGAAACACGATGCTACCAAGCCAACCAATCACAGATCTTGTGGTCCGCGTCGTCGCGACGTGTAGTTACATTTTTGATGAGGTGCGCGTCAGGTTACGGCGAAGGGTACAGCGTATGGTACACGTCTGTGCGTATGCTACGCCGTACCTACTACGCGAACCCGATGCAGAAGTATAAATTGGCCTTAACGTAGACTCGTGAGTTTCTAACGTACACCAATGACTGTTCAGAAAATGGCGGGGGAGGGTTTTCCGGCAGGACAAAGGGAAGAGGGGAGAAGCATACCTCCGCAGAAAACGGCTCTTAAAACATGATCACCCACCAGAAAATGACAAAAATCATTCTTATTGTCTGATAAAATAATGAGTTACAAATTGCAAATATTTGTTCTTTTTTAAGGGATATAGACATTCAATGAGGCACTTTTATCCGACAGCGGAGCATCACTGCACCCTCATTGAACCACCTCAAGTTAAATTAACGTTAATGTTAAATGCATATAAAGAAATGCGATTGAAGAAATAAATGAAATTGCGAGGCATTATGTACAAGCTAATCATGGTTCTAATGAGTCCTTAAAATTTTTGGGTATTGAAAAAATTCTACCCTCCCAGCGAGGAGGTGACATAGTGAAGTCCTTACTACAACGGGACGCTTTCTGGATTTTCACTCTTAACACAGTAGAACCAAATGGCCTTAATGAGGAACTGGGCCTTTCATGCTTTCTATAATTCATGTTTTTTATAATTCACATTCTTAGTTAATTATAGACATGTTGTTAGCGGGTCTGCATGTACACTTTTTTTGTGTATATGTTTGTGTGTGTGTATATATAGGCTATCTATCTATCTACATACAGGGGGGGTTGGGGTTCGTGTACTTGCGCGCGCCTAGGACTGAAGCACCTTTTAGACAGGACGCGGAACGCTGCGCTGCGCTTTGAAACCTATTAATTTCAAGGACTTCCAAAGATACATAACAGCTACAAGTATATGCACTATGCAAGCACTATATACATGATTCACCCTATTATACTTTATCGACACAAATTGATAAGTCAAACAGCAAACTGCAATCCCCAAATACTCTTTTAATCGACGATTGCTTATGGCTTATAAGTAACTTAAATAAAACTAGCTACATTACTAGTTCTCACTAAAGAACTACATTCGATTCTATTCGATACAATCAGGTGCCAAAGGCTTACTCTCAGTACGGTTGACTCTTCTCAGTCTCTCAGGTGCCAAAGGCTTACTCTCAGTACGGTTGACTCTTCTCAGTCTCTCAGGTGCCAAAGGCTTACTCTCAGTACGGTTGACTCTTCTCAGTTTCTCAGGTGCCAAAGGCTTACTCTCAGTACGGTTGACTCTTCTCAGTCTCTCAGGTGCCAAAGGCTTATTCTCCGTACGGTGAACTCTTCTCAGTCTCTCAGGTGCCAAAGGCTTACTCTCAGTACGGTTGACTCTTCTGAGTCTCTCAGGTGCCAAAGGCTTACTCTCAGTACGGTTGACTCTTCTCAGTCTCTCAGGTGCCAAAGGCTTACTCTCAGTACGGTTGACTCTTCTCAGTCTCTCAGGTGCCAAAGGCTTACTCTCAGTACGGTTGGTTCTTCTCAGTACAACAGGTGTAGGAAGCTTACGGCTGTGAAGGAGCGTCAACTGGACAGCAAGTAGGTACTCCACGTACGTTTGGTCTTCCCAATACGTCGGTGCAGTAGGCTTAGGGCTGTGAAGGAGCGTCGACTGGCAGCAGGTAAATCCTCTCAATACAGTTGGTTCTTCTTAGTTCAACAGGTGCAGAAAGCTTACGGCTGTGAAGGAGCATCGACTGGACAGCAAGTAGGTACTCCACGTACGTTTGGTCTTCCCAATACGTCGGTGCAGAAGGCTTGGGGCTGTGAAGGGCGTCGACTGGGCAGCAGGTAACTGGGTTTATTCCCACTCCCAAGAACAGCGAGGATGAGACGAGAATGCACCGGCCTCAGATGGAACACACTCCGAACAGCAGGTAACTGGATTTTCTCCGTCCCCCAGAACAGCATCAATAATGAAGCAGAGTACAACAGGATTTAGATACACAACACTCAGAACAACGGGTACCTGAGGTTTCCTCCGTTCTCCACAACAGCAACGATGAGACAAATGCAGCGGGCTTCAGATGGGACGCACTCAGAACAGCAGGTAACTGGATTTTCCCCGTCCTCCAGAACAGCATCAATGATGAATCAGAATACAACAGGCTTTGGATATTCAACACTCAGAACAGCAGGTAACTGGATTTTCCCTGTTCTCCAGAACAGCATCAATGATGAATCAGAATGCAACAGGCTTTGGATATTCAACACTCAGAACAGCAGGTAACTGGATTTTCCCCGTTCTCCAGAACAGCATCAATGATGAATCAGAATACAGCAGGCTTAAAGTCCGTTTTCACTTAATCTCTTCCTCAGAAAACTCCCGACTGTAACACAAGGCAAGACCGATGGACATGTGACAGAATTCTGTACAGTAAGCATTCAATAACTCCACTTCAACCACACACAGTGGGACACAGCATTAACTCACGTCACTCTCATCCACTCCGTGAAATTTAAGGTCACGGCCAACCTCCTCGCTCTGGACAGCGGGGGTAATTAGACGGAAGAATTCAGCGACTGCAATCACAAATCCTAACAGCTGTCTTCTCATTCAGACATCTGGACTCCGTTTTTTATGTCATTTCTCCTCATATATAATCTTTTTGTGTATAACCCACATATAATACAGCCAGTAGAAGGTTGGTACTTATCTTCACCCCAGTAAGTGGACTCGATAATACTTCATAGATGACTTCGCCCTCTGCCTCTCTGTTCTCCGTCACCCAGTTCTTCGTAGCGGATTCCCTTCCCACGGATCGATCTCGCCAGCCGATTTGTCCCACAGAAATCTCTCACTCTCTCTCAGCAATAAGAAAAGTTTGAACGCCGCAGCAATCCCACCCAACCCACTCAGTCTCTCAAAGTTTTGCTTTTGTCTGTTCCTAAAAGCGACATGTCCCAATCGTCACACAGTCACTTAATGCGCCGCACCTTCTGTCACTTTGCCATCAGCGGCTGCTGTTCCTATGGTAGCGACGCATCTGAGGCCGGCTTGGTGTTCAGTTGAAACCGCTCCGGGCGGAAACATCCCCCCGTGGGCTGTGTAGTTCCGTCTCTAGTTCGTCACCTTGTGACAACTTCACCAAGGATACGGCTCACTTCAGGACTCAAACGGTAAGTAAGAAGGTAAGAGTTCTTCTCAATACAGAATCCTTTCGTCAGTGCACAGTAGTGGGACAATGATTCAAAGGCTTACTTCACCAGCGATGCTGCATACTTCCAGACTCAGACGGTAAGTAGGAAGGTAAGGATTCTTCTCAGTATAGGATACTTTCGTCAGTGCACAGTAGTGAGACAGTGATTGAAAAGCTTACTTCACCAGCGATGCTGCATACTTCTAGACTCAGGCGGTAAGTAGGAAGGTAAGAATTCTTCTCAGTATAGGATACTTTTGTCAGTGCACAGTAGTGAGACAGTGATTTAAAAGCTTACTTCACCAGCAATACTGCATACTTCTAGACTCAGACGGTAAGTAGGAAGGTAAGAATTCTTCTCAGTACAAGATACTTTCGTCAGTGCACAGTAGTGGGAGACGGTGGTTTAAAAGCTTACTTCACCAGCAATGCTGCATACTTCTAGACTCAGACAGTAAGTAGGAAGATAAGGATTTTTCTCAGTATAGAATACTTTCGTCAGTGCACAGTAGGGAAACAATGATTTTAAAAGCTTACTTCACCAGCGATGCTGCATACTTCTAGACTCAGGCGGTAAGTAGGAAGGTAAGGATTCTTCTCAGTATAGGATACTGTCGTCAGTGCACAGTAGTGAGACAGTGATTTAAAAGCTTACTTCACCAGCAATGCTGCATACTTCCAAACTCAGCTGTATCACTCTGGGCTTCTGATGGAGAGCAGATATAATAACTTTTCACAAACGTGTAAGCAGGGGTTGGGGCCGCTTCGAAGTAGACTCAGACGGTAAGTAGGAAGATAAGAATTCTTCTCAGTACATGAAACTTTCGTCAGTGCACAGTAGTGGGAGACGGTGGTTTAAAAGCTTACTTCACCAGCCATGCTGCATACTTCTAGACTCAGACAGTAAGTAGGAAGGTAAGGATTCTTCTCAGTATAAGATACTTTCAGCAGTGCACAGTAGTGAAACAGTGACTTAAAAGCTTTCTTCACCAGCGATGCTGCATACTTCTAGACTCAGACCGTAAGTAGGAAGATAAGGATTTTTCAAAGTATAGAACACTTTCGTCGGTGCACAGTAGTGAGACAGTGGTTTAAAAGCTTACTTCACCAGCGATGCTGCATACTTCCAGACTCAGACGTTAAGTAGGAAGGTAAGGATTCTTCTCAGTATAGAATACTTTCGTCAGTACACAGTAGTGAAACAATGATTTAAAAAAATTACTTCACGAGCGATACTGCATACTTCCAGACTCAGATGGTAAGTAGGAAGGTAAAGGATTCTTCTCAACATAGGATACTGTTCGTCAGTGCAAAGTAGTGAGACAGTGATTTAAAAGCTTACTTCACCAGCGATACTGCATACTTCCAAACTCAGCTGTATCACTCTGGGCTTCTGATGGAGAGCAGATATAATAACTTTTCACAAACGTGTAAGCAGGGGTTGGGGCCGCTTCTCAGTAAAAGCACACCACACTCGTGTTCACTTCAAATCCACAGCCATGAATCAATGTATATAAATAAGGCAAAAACACTGCAATTCACTCACACGATAGGGCTGATCAGAGGCCTCAATCCATTCGTTACACTCCCGTGGGGGATATTTAATCCTCAGTTCCTCCTCAACACACTCTGAAACACATAGCTTCCCCAACAGTCAGATTTACATTCACTGCATCCTCTTCAAGCTTTTCGAATGTTCATAAGATGAAATCAATTCACTTATCTTTCTCTCTTCCCCACATCCAGACAACTTCCCCGAGTAAAGCTTGAGCCCCAAACTGCTCCAAAAACAAAACAGACCACATCCACGTCCCGTTCCCCGAAACCTCTCTGGATAGCCCTTTTATCTTTGGCTTGTGAAGCCGGACACCTGTGTGAACGCCGCTACTCTCTCTCTTGCACCTGCAGTGCATTAGCGCTAATCAGGCCGGGCAATGTTTCTGCCACACCTGGAACTGGAGTGGGATGTGTCGCAAACAAATCGTTCCCTCGAGAAACTCGTGACTCACCAAGAGGGTTCCGCTCACTACGCGTTTTTGTCACCCGTGACATCCCCCCCGCCAATCGGTTCTAGTCCCGAGAACCGGTGTTCTTCAATTCCATTCGCCATACCTCTCAGGAGGCTGTCCTCGGGTGTCCCGCTGAGACCGTCGGGGTGGCGAGGGCGGAGCCACTCTTGCTTCAACTTCAGGGTCCCTCGGGACCACAGACCACCCTACCATGAGTACCTCTGGGGCGGGTGGCGCACTTGGGGCCTCGGCCGCTAGCTGCGAATAGTTCGGACATGGACGGAGCAAGTTTCGATGGAGCACCCGTATCGGTCCTGGTTTCCCCTCGGGTCGTACCGAGTAAACTGGAGCATCAGGCCCTTGTCGTCGTTCCACCGCATATGGCGTCGACTCCCAGCGATCGCGGAGCTTCCCCTTCCCTGAGCGACGGTTGTCCCTTACCAGCACTCGCTCCCCTGGTAACAAAGGGGCCTCTCGGGCAGTCCGGTCGTATAGCCGCTTGTTCTTGGCGGCTGCTGCACTCAGATGATCTGAGACTCGTCGGTAGGCATCGAGCAGTTGGTGGTGGTGCCGATTCACCCAGTCAGTGGTACTATACCCTCTTTCTGCAGCCTCGGTCCCCAGGAGCAAGTCCACAGGTAAGCGGAGATGGCGCCCAAACATAAGGTAGGAAGGAGCATACCCGGTGATACTGTGCACACTATTGTTATAGGCTTGCAACAGAGAGGGGAGACTCTCGGCCCATTGGCCCTGTTGTTCACTCTCTAGGGTCCCCAATAACCCCAACAGGGTCTGGTTCAACCTTTCGCACCCCCGTTACCCTGAGGATGGTATGAGGTCGTATGGGTCTTCCGGCACCCATAAAGGTGGCTCAGCTCTTGGATCACTCGGGACTCAAAATTTGAACCTTGGTCTGAGTGTAGGGTCTCTGGGGAGCCAAAAGGTTGTATCACTGCCCTCCAAAGGGCGCTGGCTGTGGTAACTGTCGTCTGATCTACAGTGGGGATGGCCTAGGCGTATTTAGTTAATAGGTCAGTCATCACCAGGATATTTTGAAATCGATCCGTCGGCCGACCTAAAGTCAGGAAATCGATTCCTATGATGTGCAGAGGTGCTTTGGGCCACAGGGGGACCAATGGGGCTCGGACTTCCTTCCTGCGTTTGAACAACGTACACAGTGGACAACTCTGAACGAACTCCTCAACTTTCTTTTCCATCCTAGGCCAGTAGAAATACCTCCTCAGCAGAGACAGCGTCTTCTCTTGGCCCTGATGGCCAGTATGGGTGTGGAATGCAGTCAATAGCTCCGAGACTTGGCCCTCCGGTACCACCACCTGGTGTACTGTCTCCTGTGTTCGGGGATCTTGCATCGAACGGCAGATTACCCCTTCTCTAAGTCGCAGCCTCTTCCACTGCCTTAGGAGATGTTGTACTCCCACCGTCTGAGCCCGCTTTCCTCTGCTCTCGGCATGTATCCCTGTCTAAGGTACAACGTAACCTGACACAGGTCTGCATCTCCCAGCTGCAGCCTTCTCCACCGCCCGGGGTCCCACCCCCAACTAGACGGAACAGCCCTCAGGGTCCTGGGAGCTTCCACCATTGCCATCAGCAACTCGTCTTCAGGGCCAGGGGTACAAAGGGGTGTTTGGTTGTCCCTCCGGATGACTGGGAGTCTGGACAGGGCGTCCGCATTTACGTGTTCTCTGCCGGGTCGGTATTTAAGCTGTTAATCATAATTTGCTAGTTGTGCCACCCAACGCTGTTCTACTGCCCCCAACTTGGCGGTCTGCAAGTGTACTAATGGATTATTATCCGTAATCACCGTCACCTTGGCTCCCAACAGGTAATCTTTGAACTTCTCCGTCATGGCCCACTTCATTGCCAGTAGTTCGATTTTGAAGGAACTGTAATTTGCCGCGTTCCGCTCTGCGGGATGTACACTTTGACTTGCGTATGCAATCACTCTCTCCACTCCTTGGTGCTCTTGGGCCAACACGGCTCCCAAACCTGCATTGCTGGCGTCAGTGTACAGAAGGAACGGCTGGGTGAAGTCTGCGTAGGCCAAGATAGGGGCCCTCAGAAGTTCCTGCTTGAGGTTCTGGAAGGTGGTCTCACAGGTGGAGTCCCAATGCACTGACGGGGAGCCTTTGCCACGGGGGCAGTCATGGCCTAATGGTAACAGAGTTGGACTGGTGACCCAAAGGTTGCTGGTTCGATTCCAGTACCGGCAGGAATATGACTGAGGTGTCCTTGAGCAAGGCACCTAACCCCCAATCGCTCCCCGGGCGCCACTCAAGGCTGCCCGCTGCTCCGGGTGTGTGTATCCACGTTTGCAGTGTGTGTGTGTGTGTGTGTGTGTGTGTGTGTGTGTGTTCACTACTCACTACTCTGCTCCTAATGTGTGTGCACTTACTTGGATGGGTTAAATGCAGAGGTCAAATTCCAAGTATGGGTTACCATACTTGGCCATCACGTGTCACTTTCACTTTCACGTCCGGAACCAGCAAGGAGTTGGTTCAATGGCCTAGCAAGCCCAGATAATCCTTTTATAAAGCGTCGACAAAATCCCACAAACCCCAGGAACGACCGCACCTGTCTCACTGCCCGGGGTGGCTCCCACCCCTGGACAGCCGCCACCTTCTCCGGGTCGGGGGATATCCCTGCAGCACTGACACGATGTCCCAAGAACTGTACCTCCTTCCGCAATAACTGGCATTTGTCTGGCCTAAGCTTTAGCCCATATTTCTCCATGGCCCTGAACACTTCCTGTGTTCCTCCTCCTCCCTAGGTGGTCCTCCTCCCACCTAGATGGTGCAGGTGAGTGCGGAAGTCAGGGGAGAAGACGATCACATCGTCCAGGTATACCGGCGTTGAGTCGACCAGTTGTCCCCCTAGACAGTGCTGCATCAAGCGCTGAAAGGCCACACGAGCATTGCACAGGCCGAACCGCATCCGGTCCCATTCAAATAACCCAAACGGGGTGGTGAAGGCTGTCTTCTCTCTATCTCGGTCGTCTACCTGCACCTGCCAGTATCCACTCGCCAGGTCCAATGTGGAGTACCACGCCGCTTGTGTGAGACAGGTGAGTGAGTCTTTCTATCCGTGGCAACGGGAATGTATCTTTCTTCGTTACACTGTTGAGTTTGCGGTAGTCAACGCAGAACCTCCAAGCTCCCGTTTTCTTCTGAACCAGAACAATTGGCGCTGCCCACGGACTACTGCTCTCTCGAACAATTCCTCCCTCCAGCATCCCTTTCAACAGGGCGCGGACCTCGGCATAGAGGGTGGGTGGCACCGGACGATACCGCTCTTGGCTAGGCATCACCTCACCGGTAGGTATTTGATGCCTCACTACCCCTGTGCAGCCATAGTCTTCTTCGTGGGTCGAGAACACATGTTGCCATTTTCTCAAGAGCTCCTGGAGCTGTAACACCTGTTCCTCCTCCAGATTTTCACCCTTCAGGGACTCTCCCATCAAATGGGTCGGCACCCCTCCTCCAACAGAGCCTGGTTCTGCCTCAACTGGGCGGACGGCGACTTCCACCACCGCAGAGCTCACCTGCCTGAAGCAGACGTACTGATGCTTGTGAACCTGGGCAGAGCGTACCGAGGAAACTCGAACCAGACGTTGGTGTCGACGAAGGAGCACGGAGTAGGGATTGGCATTCCGCACCTTTACTGAGACTCGCCCACGGTGGATGGCCGTCAGCCCGTGAGCCACTTCAATGGGTTGACAGTCCTCATGGGGCTCTACCAGGACACAGGTACCCGTCCCACAGGGTCCTGCAGGTACTCGGACCCAAAGCACGGTCTCGCTCTGGGCTGGGACAGACAAAGCGTACCGACGGCTACTCGACCGATGCCTTCTCTCTCCTTCACTTGACTAGCCACGTGCACTCTTCGGCAATCGGCCAGAATCCGGTCCCTGTCCTGCTTCGCCGATGACAGAGAAGTCCGAGCTGGCCGGCCCAGAAACAATTCCTCCGAGCAATCCAGTATAACGTTCATCCCTAGGAGTGCTCGATGAATGCCCAAGCAATGATCTCGGACGATAACGACCCCTTTCTGTTGGACGGGAACCCCTTGGACCAGAAAGTCTACCACGATGTACCCAGTGTAAGGGATGTCCAGACCATTTGCCCCCGTAAAGTCAGACTAGAAGCGTCCACTGCTTGGAGCCGATGATCTGCAACCAACTCCTGGGCCAGGCTCTCCGAAAATAACGTAACTTGAGAACCTGTATCGACCAGACAATCTATCGTGACTCCGTTAGCTTGAACCTCCACGGTGGGACAGCACCCAACCCTGTCGTCTCGTAAAACAGGAACAGAAGGAGGGTCACACAAAGGGGTCCCGGCCACTTGACCCACAGTAGCCGGTGGGACTAAAAACCCCCTTGAGAACCCCGACGGAGCCCACACTGACGACTGATGTGTCCCGGGTCTCCACAATTAATACAGATGGGCCTTCCCTGGTCATCCCACTGGAACCGGGGGCCCACAGGACGTAGGGGGCGGCGCACAGGAGCTCGCCCCTTCTCCGAATACGACCTCTCTCTCACCATCGATCCGCCCTCGACTCGACCCCGACGAAGTTCACCCAACTGCCGGCCAAACTGCTCCCACAATTTCAAGGAGTATGCCCGAAGAGTCTGCTTAGGCCCCTGTTGATAGTTAAAGAACTGGGCACGAAGAGTGGCCACCGGGGTAGAGTCTCCATATAATCCGGACAGGAAATCGAAGATAGTTTTCGCGGTAGCCCGTGTGGCTTCTGATGCAGCAAGAACTTCTCTTTTGGCTTCTCCTTCCAAAGACCCCAACACAAACTGTACTTTCTGTGATGCACTCAGTCCCTGTAATCCGGCCAGATATTCCGTCTGCGCCTTCCAATCGTGCAAGCCCAAATCCGATCCTGGCCCTCCATAGCGCTGTGCCCAGGGAGCTCCCATAAAGATCGGTATGACTTTTGAGACAGGTGAAGGCCATTGTACCAAGGAGCTGTAGGCAGACTGCCATGCCGAATGACCTCTGTTCTGTTGTTTGTGGAATTTACAGCCTGTCCACCACCGGTCCACCACCACCAGCCTGTCCATCCAGGGCCCTATGGGCAATGCAATGCATTCATACGCCTTACACCCCAAAAACGCAAAGTGTCCATTTCACCATTAACTTAAGTGGCAAATGGGCGTCCATTTGGAGCAGAGATCCCTCCGAGTGCTTAAGCGTCCAATGGCAACTTAAATTAATAGGGATATTTCCATGAACTACCTAATTTCCCTTACTTTTGAGACAGGTGAAGGCCATCTTACCAAGGAGCTGTAGGCAGACTGCCATGCAGAATGACCTCTGTTCTGTTGTTTGTGGAATTCACAGACTGTCACACTGCTTGCAGAGCAGATTATGGGAAGGAGCCATCTTCTAAAAAGCACATGTGCCTCATCAATAGGTTTCTGTAGTGTAGTGTTCATCACGTTCGCCTAACACGCGAAAGGTCATCGGTTCGAAACCGAGCAGAAACAGTGGTTGGATTCTGACAGAAAATTTAAACTGTTTGCCACGCTAGGTGGGTGCAGCGATCATTTCCTTTATATGCTTTTTAATAAGCGTGCACCTAAAGATTTATGTCTGCAACCTGAATACGTGTTTCCGTAGTGTAGTGATTATCACGTTCGCCTCACACGCGAAAGGTCCCCAGTTCGAAACTGGGCGGAAACTGTGGGTGGTTTTTGCAAAAATTTCGTATGCGATTTTCTGTTGAGCAGGTCAGTACACTTGCAGGGATGTTTGTGGTTTAATCTCTTTAGAAAAGGACAAAAATAAAACAAATGACCATTGAGGTTTCCTGTACAGTAATATAAAATGTTCGGTCTGCCAACAAAATTAGCAGCATTTTGCCATGTTAAAAACACTGGGCAGTCTATAGTTTCAGTCGCTTTTGAACAAGCGTACCCTAGAAGCGGTGGGACTGACGTCCAAATCAAGTTTCCGTAGTGTAGTGGTTATCACGTTTGCTTTACACGCGAAAGGTCCTCAGTTCAAAACTGGGCGGAAACAAGTGGAGGCATTTTAAATGTAATGCTCCCATTCGCTACAAAACCCTTGCTTTTGAGACAGGTGAAGGCCATCGTACCAAGGAGCTGTAGGCAGACTGCCATGCCGAATGACCTCTGTTCTGTTGTTTGTGGAATTCACAGACTGTCACACTGCTTGCAGAGCAGATTATGGGAAGGAGCCATCTTCTAAAAAGCACATGCCATGATATCACGTTCGCTTTACACGCGAAAGGTCCTCAGTTCAAAATTGGGTGGAAACAAGTGGAGGCATGTTAAATATAAATGCTGCAATTCGCTACAAAACCCTTACTTTTAAGACAGGTGAAGGCCATCGTACCAAGGAGCTGTAGGCAGACTGCCATGCCGAATGACACTAGGTGGGTGCTCTAAATCAAGTTTCCGTAGTGTAGTGGTTATCACGTTTGCTTTACACGCAAAAGGTCCTCAGTTCAAAACTGGGCTTAAACAAGTGGATGCATTTTAAATATAAATGCTACAAAACCCTTACTTTTGAGACAGGTGAAGGCCATCGTACCAAGGAGCTGTAGGCAGACTGCCATGCAGAATGACCTCTGTTCTGTTGTTTGTGGAATTTACAGACTGTCACACTGCTTGCAGAGCAGATTATGGGAAGGAGCCATCTTCTAAAAAGCATATGCACCGCATCAATAGGTTTTGTAGTGTAGTGGTCATCACGTTCGCCTAACACGCGAAAGGTCCTCGGTTCGAAACCGAGTAAAAACAGTGGTTGGATTCTGACAGAAAATTTAAACTGTTTGCCACACTAGGTGGGTGCAGCGCTCATTTCCATTATATGCTTTTTAATAAGCGTGCACCTAAAGATTTATGTCTGCAACCTGAAGATGTGTTTCCGTAGTGTAGTGGTTATCACGTTTGCCTCACATGCGAAAGGTCCCCAGTTCGAAACTGGGCGGAAACTGTGAGTGTTTTTTGCAAAAATTTCGTATGCGATTTTCTGTTGAGCAGGTCAGTACACTTGCAGGGATGTTTGTGGTTTAATCTCTTTAGAAAAGGACAAAAATAAAACAAATGACCATTGAGGTTTCCTTGAGGTTTCCTAGGTGGGTGCAGCGCTCATTTTCATATAATGGAAATGAGCGCTGCACCCACCTAGTGTGGCAAACAGTTTAAATTTTCTGTCAGAATCCAACCACTGTTTCTACTCGGTTTCGAACCGAGGACCTTTCGCGTGTTAGGCGAACGTGATGACCACTACACTACAAAACCTATTGATGCGGTGAATATGCTTTTTAGAAGATGGCTCCTTCCCATAATCTGCTCTGCAAGCAGTGTGACAGTCTGTCAAGTTTCCGTAGTGTAGTGGTTATCACGTTCGCTTTACACGCGAAAGGTCCTCAGTTCAAAATTGGTTGGAAACAAGTGGAGGCATGTTTAATATAAATGCTGCAATTCGCTACAAAACCCTTACTTTTAAGACAGGTGAAGGCCATCGTGTCAAGGAGCTGTAGGCAGACTGCCATGCCGAATCACACTAGGTGGGTGCTGTCCAAATCAAGTTACCGTAGTGTAGTGGTTATCACGTTTGCTTTACACGCAAAAGGTCCTCAGTTCAAAACTGGGCGGAAACAAGTGGATGCATTTGAAATATAAATGCTACAAGACCCTTACTTTTGAGACAGGTGAAGGCCATCGTACCAAGGAGCTGTAGGCAGACTGCCATGCCGAAAGACACTAGGTGGGTGCCGTCCAAATCAAGTTTCCATAGTGTAGTGGTTATCACGTTCGCTTTACACGCGAAAGGTCCTCAGTTCAAAATTGGGTGGAAACAAGTGGAGGCATGTTAAATATAAATGCTGCAATTCGCTACAAAACCCTTACTTTTAAGACAGGTGAAGGCCATCGTACCAAGGAGCTGTAGGCAGACTGCCATGCCGAATGACACTAGGTGGGTGCCGTCCAAATCAAGTTTCCGTAGTGTAGTGGTTATCACGTTTGCTTTACACGCAAAAGGTCCTCAGTTCAAAACTGGGCGGAAACAAGTGGATGCATTTTAAATATAAATGCTACAAAACCCTTACTTTTAAGACAGGTGAAGGCCATAGTATCAAGGAGCTGTAGGCAGACTGCCATGCCGAATGACACTAGGTGGGTGCCGAATGACCTCTGTTCTGTTGTTTGTGGAATTTACAGACTTTCACACTGCTTGCAGGGCAGATTATGGGAAGGAGCCATCTTCTAAAAAGCACATCCCTTTCAACAATAGGTTTCTGTAGTGTAGTGGTCATCACATTCGCCTAACACGCGAAAGGTCCTCGGTTCGAAACCGAGCAGAAACAGTGGTTGGATTCTGACAGAAAATGTAAACTCTTTGGCACGCTAGGTGGGTGCAGCGCTTATTTCCTTTATATGCTTTTTAATAAGCTTGCACCTAAAGATTTATGTCTGCAACCTGAAGACGTGTTTGTTATGTAGTGGTTATCACGTTCGCCTCACACGCGAAAAGTCCCCAGTTCGAAACTGGGCGGAAACTGTGGGTGATTTTTGCAAATATTTCGTATGCGATTTTCTGTTGAGCAGGTCAGTACACTTGAAGGGATGTTTGTTGTTTAATCTCTTTAGAAAAGGACAAAAATAAAACAAATGAACATTGAGGTTTCCTGTACAGTAATATAAAATGTTCGGTCTGCCAACAAAATTAGCAGCTTTTTGCCATGTTAAAAACACTGGGCAGTCTATAGTTTCAGTCGCTTTTGAACAAGCGTACGCTAGAAGAGGTGGGAATCAGATCCAAACCAAGTTTCCGTAGTGTAGTGGTTAACACGTTCGCTTTACACGCGAAAGGTCCTCAGTTCAAAATTGGGTGGAAACAAGTGGAGGCATGTTAAATATAAATGCTGCAATTCGCTACAAAACCCTTACTTTTAAGACAGGTGAAGGCCATCGTACCAAGGAGCTGTAGGCAGACTGCCATGCCGAATGACACTAGGTGGGTACCGTCCAAATCAAGTTTCCGTAGTGTAGTGGTTATCACGTTTGCTTTACACGCAAAATGTCCTCAGTTCAAAACTGGGCGGAAACAAGTGGATGCATTTTAAATATAAATGCCACAAAACCCTTACTTTTGAGACAGGTGAAGGCCATCGTACCAAGGAGCTGTAGGCAGACTGCCATGCCGAATGACCTCTGTTCTGTTGTTCGTGGAATTTACAGACTGTCACACTGCTTGCAGGGCAGATTATGGGAAGGAGCCATCTTCTAAAAAGCACATCCATCTCATCAATAGGTTTCTGTAGTGTAGTGGTCATCACATTCGCCTAACTCGCGAAAGGTCCTCGGTTTGAAACCGAGCAGAAACAGTGGTTGGGGTCTGACAGAAAATTTATACTGTTTGCCACGCTAGGTGAGTGTAGCGCTCATTTCCTTTATACGCTTTTTAACTCTCTTGGGTCGTTGTTTTTCCACATAGCAGCAACATAGACTTAAAATACTCCGTCATTTTTCGTCATATAAATAAAATCAATACATGATTATAAACTATAGAGGGTCTTCTTTTTTTGTGTACACTCACATTAACATCAAAACCGTGTGCTTTTGTAAAATGAAGAAAATAAACAGGGTGTGCTTTCTGCCTCTCTGTCTCCGTTAAATTTTTTTCTGGTGCACGTCTCTAAACTTAAACAATGCTCAGCGAATACTATTCACACAAGCACGAGCAATATATCTTTATAATCATTTAAGTTTGTACTTTTAAAATATCTAATTCAAAACTAAAATAAATATTCTCTGTTTATGTAATCTATTAAAAAAGAGATAGGTGTCAGCCGATCTCATTATCGTTCTCTTAGCTCATTATTCTGCTAATCTGACACGCCCACGGAGAGCGCGCGGTATTCAAACGCAAATGATCTGAAGCAACACATGCAAAGTGTCAACGCCCCTCATAAACGCGATAACACAACAAATGTAATCATCAGATTAATGTAGCCTACTATTTCTTCTTGCGAGGCTGTGTGAGGAGTAATCCTGGGACATTTACCTCAGAACATGTGCTGTTTTTTTTTCATTCCGAGGAGCAACGGATCCATCTGATAAGTAAGTTCTATTTCGTTCTTCCTGACCGCCAGAGGCAGTGCTTCACACTGGATACTATCTCTCGTTGCAATGCATAGGTCGAGTCTAATACAAACAATGTCCCTCGTGACCAGGATGACTCGGGGTGCTCCTCTATTTAACCCCGTGACTTCCTGCAGACTGTCCCTATAATCTTCTCGCGTGCACGTATGCAGGTCGTAGATTATGTAGAAAAAAAAAAAAAAAAAAACTCGAATCCGTTCTTCACAGCTTCGCAACAGAAAACCATTGTTGGTGTCTCGCGACTGCGCGTCCTCCAGTGGCTGCAACGGATTCATTGATTACGAAATAAGCAACACGGCTGGTGAGTTTGTTTACATTGATGCTGGGGTTCGTTCTCGTTTTCCTGGCATTGTGTTGGTCGCTAGACAGAGTGTTTTCGCTCGTTGAAAGGGCCATAATAACTTGCAGCTGTTGGTAAGTTAGTAAGACCACGCTTGGAGGGTGTGCACTCTGTATAGCGATTGGTATCTGAGCTACAATAGCTGCATACTCACCTATTGTGTTATTGAATGAGTCTAGCATTGCTGTAAAAAAAAAAATAAAAAAAAATAAAGGGGTGCCCCTTGTGTATGTATATATATATAACAATATAAACACAATAATTATAGGATTTTATATATATATATATATATATATATATAATTATTATTATTTATTTTATTTTTATTTTTTGGTATATTTACATGTACGCTTCAATAATTGGGTGTGTGTAATATATTGTATTGAATTTATTCTCTAGTAAGTTTTATGGCAAGGCTTGCTTAGGACAGTGACAGTCAGAGTGATTCCGCTCGACCTACCAAATATCTTCCGAAACCAGCATGGAAAAGTTACCTCATACTTGCACATTGTGCATGGCTGTTCTCCAGGCAGATGATGGGCATGACTGCTGCCCTTCCTGTTTAGGCCTAGAACACCTTAAACAGAGCCTCACGGAAGATGCCTGCATGAACTGTAGTGTCATGTCTTGGGAGAGGAGGACTTCGAGGATAACCATGGTGGAAGGGCTTTTGGGGGAGTCGCTACCTCCACCCCCACCACGTAAAACAACAAGTAAGCGTAAAAATACTGAAAGTACCAGTGCTTCCGCTGGTAAAAGACCCAAGGAAGACCCTTTAGGGAAGAAGGTGGATGTGCTGACGGCTGAGTTTGCTCAGATTAAGGCTTTGCTTATGAAGTTGCAACCGGGCGAGAGACTAGTATCTTCAGTCGAAGCCCCTGCTATGGAGTCGCCCATTGGGGAGGAGGATATCCTTTCAATGGTGGCTTCTCAGAGCCAATTCTATGATGATGTTGATGGAGAGGTGCAGGTTTTATCTGATCATCAATCCCAATTCTCCCATGATGGCTCCCAGGAAGCTGGTCATGGATCTGCAGAAGGTCCACAGTCAGAGCAAGAGCTAGTGAAGCAGGCTCTTCAGGCTGCATTGGCTCGCTTGGGTCTTGACACAGCCCCTGCTGTGGTAACCTCTTCTAGTGCTTTTTTCAGAGGTTCAGCGCAACCCTCTCCTCTTACAATTCCACCATCAAAGGATTATATCGAGGAGTTGCAAAGATGCTGGGCTAACCCTAGGTCGCTTACGCACCCCACTAGTGCAAGCAGGGCATTGGCTGCGATGCAGGATGCAGACACTTATGGCTTGGGTCAGATGCCTAAGGTTGATCCACTTATTGCCTCTTTTGTTCTTTCCCCAGAGGAGGTATTGAGGCCTAATGTTCGGTGCCCCGGCCTCAATGTAGGATTACAGATGACCATCTTATCCAGGCATATAACACAGCAGCACGAATGGGTCGCATTGGCAATTCTCTCTCCCATCTCATGTTGGCCCTGTCTCAATCCCTTCAATCATCAGGGAGTGATCCTTTTAACCAAAACTTAAGTGATGCCTCCCTTCAGGCAATAGCATTCATGACAAGAGAGCTGGGAAGGCTGATGTCAACGCTCACACAAGCACGCCGCCAAGTCTGGCTTGCACAATCACCTCTGTCTGAGGCATGTCGGAGAACACTAAGGGACCTTCCAGTAGTTCCAGGGCAACTCTTTGGGCCAGCTGCACAGGAGACACTGGAGCGTAGTGTCCAGGTGAATCAGACCAGGCAGCAGTTTGCTGACCTGAGGAGAGTTCCACAGGCTCACTTAAATTACCGTCAGCCTTCTAGGGGGTATGAACTACCACGCTCTACGGTTTCAACACGCTCAGGTGATGTTCACAGGGGCCAGCCTCCGAGATCACTGCGAGTAGGGAATTCTGCTCAGCGGCCCCGGGCTCGGGGTCAGCAAGTATTTCAGGCCCCTAGGGGTAGAGCACCTGGCCAACGGCCCACCAGGGATGCTAGAGGCCATGGACGTAGGTCCTGAAGGTCCGCGGCCGGCCGTCGGACAGTTTTCTTATCAGCAGCTCAGTTACTGGGAAGCAACAACTTCCGACCCATGGGTTATAGCAACACTAACCCAAGGGTACAAGCTGCAGTTCCGACGGCGGCCACCCGCCTTCAAAGGGGTCAGGATGACTGTAGTCTCAGACCCCAACAGTTCACTTGCCTTAAGACAAGAAGTAGCACAACTCCTGGAGAAAGGTGCCATCGAACCAGTAGATTGGTCAGAACGGCTAGGTGGGTTCTTCTCCATTTACTTCATCATTCCAAAGAAAGATGGCGGTGTAAGGCCCATACTCGACCTTCGCGGCCTCAACAAGTTCCTGAAGGTCTTACCATTTCGTATGTTGCGCATAACCGATGTTCTTCAGGCGGTCAAGCAGCAGCACTGGTTTACTACGGTAGACCTAAAGGATGCTTACTTCCATGTTCCAATTGCTCCTCAACACAGGCCGTTCCTCCGATTTGCATTCCAGGACCAGGTCTATCAATTACGTGTCCTCCCATTCGGCCTTTCTCTATCGCCACGAGTCTTCACGAGATGCATAGCGGCCGCACTGGCTCCAATCCAAGCCACAGGGCTACAGGTGCTTCCATACTTGGACGACTGGCTCCTTTGCTCCCACTCTCAGGAGCAGGCAGTGTTAGAAATCACACAGCTGCTCGCACATATTACTCGACTGGGCCTTTCTGTGAATTTCAGCAAGAGCCGATTAATTCCAAGTCAGTCTGTGAGGTTCCTAGGTCTCACGCTGGACTCACGGTCAATGAAAGCCACTCCATCAGAACAACGAGTGGACAATATACTACTCCTCCTTCAACGGTTTCGGAGGCAGGCCAGACTTCCATTCAGGTGCTTCCTCAGGCTCACAGGTATGTTGGCGGCAGCAGCGGCAGTCATACCATTGGGCCTCCTTTCACTACGCCCCTTTCAAATATGGGTGAACAGTCTCCACTTGAACCCCAGTTGGCACAGGAACAGGTTGATCAAGGTGACACAGCAATGCCTTCTGGCCCTGAAGTCTTGGAGGAGCAGATTGTATCTGACCAAGGGGGTTGTTCTGGGCATGATTCCCTCTCGGAGGGAGATAGTCCAGACCGATGCGTCCCTTACTGGCTGGGGGGCAGTCTGGCAACACAGAGCAGTCACAGGACAGTGGGGTCCTCGGGAAAAAGGCGAGAATATAAATACCCTGGAACTTCGTGCAGTTCTGCGAGCTCTGAAGCACCTCGCTCCGTTTTTGAAGGGCAGACATATCCTCGTCAGGTCGGACAACAAATCAGTGGTTTATCACATCAACCATCAAGGGGGCACAAGGTCCAGCCAATCCCTTCAAGTATCACAGGAACTGCTGACTTGGGCCTTCCCTCACTTTGCAAGCATCAGAGCAATGCATATCCCAGGGGTATCAAACGTGGTTCCAGATTTCTTGTCGCGCCACAGAATTCCATCGACGGAGTGGAGGCTCAACCCGTAAGTGGTAGAGATGATATGGCAGCGGTTTGGCAGGGCAGAAGTGGACCTATTTGCCTCGGCGACAACGACCCACTGCCGTCTCTGGTTCTCTCTTGCGGAGGAATCCAGTCCGCTGGGACAAGATGCTCTAGCCCACGCCTGGCCAGATCGGTTACTCTATGCCTTTCCCCCGATACCGATGATCGGGGTGACTGTTCACAGGGTTCTTCAAGAGCACCACAGGCTGCTGCTAGTGGCGCCAAACTGGCCGGGGAGACCGTGGTTTCCAGTGATGTACAGGCTCCTAGACGGGGATCCTTGGACCCTTCCCAGGAGAAAGGATCTCCTCCAGCATTTGGAGGGTCAGATTTGGCACCCGAACCCAGACCGCCTGAAGCTCTGTGTGTGGCCTCTGAGGGGCCGGAACCACTCTTTGGAGCCTGCGATCAAAGGGTCCAAAACACCATATTGAACTCTAGAGCACCTTCCACCAGGAGTGCTTATGCCTATCGATGGAAGCTTTTCTCTGAGTGGTGTTCGGAGCAAGCAGTGGTCCCAGAGCACTGCCCTGTTCCTCTGGTTTTACGTTTTCTGCAGTCCCTATTAGAAAATAATAGAGCAGCTGCTACTTTAAGAGTTTATGTGGCTGCAATTTCAGCACATCACGAATAGATGGTCAGCAATTGGGTTCTCATGCTTTGGTAACTCAGTTTCTTAGAGGTGCTCAGCGACTGCGCCCCCCTCAGTCCATTAGGGTTTCTTTATGGGACCTGGGCCTAGTCTTAAAGTCTCTTACATTGCCCCCGTTTGAACCTTTAGAGCAGAGCGATCTGAAGTGGATCTCATTGGAGGCAGCATTTCTCTTGGCCATTGCTTCGTCTAAGCGGGTGAGTGAACTCCACGCGTTATCAGTTAACGCATCCTGTATGCGTTGGAACGCAGATGGCTCAGTTGTGACGTTATGGCCCAACCCAGCATTTCTCCCCAAGCGGCTTTCTGCCCTTTTTAGAAACCAGGCTATTGAGCTGGCAGTGTTTAATCCTCCAATGTCAAACGCGCTGGAAGAAAGTGGAAGCAAACTGCTGTGCCCAGTAAGAGCTCTCCGAGGCTATCTGAGAGCCACGGAAGTTTTTCGAAAATCAGACCAACTTTTTCTCTGTTACGGGGGCCCGAAAAGAGGTCAGCCCCTCTCAAAGCAGAGATTGTCGCAATGGGTAGTTGAGGTTATCACCCACGCTTACACATCTAATAAATATCCAGTGCCTTTGGGGGTGAGTTGCCATTCGACAAGAGGAATATCAACGTCTTGGGCTGCATTAAAAGGGGTCCTTCTAAGTGACATCTGTGCAGCAGCTACGTGGTCATCAACAAATACATTTGCCAGATACTACAGGGTAAATGTGGCTGCTTCCGGTAATATTGGAACAGCTGTCCTCTCCGGACCCTCAACTTCCTCTTAACGGTGAGTAGGACCTCCTCGTGACCTTTTTGTTATAAGTCATCCAGTGTGAAGCACTGCCTCTGGCGGTCAGGAAGAACGAAATAGAACGAGAGTTACGTATGTAACTGCGGTTCTATGAGTTCTGGATGACCGCCAGAGTTTTCTGTCACTCGGAGTCAGGCGAGAAGATTCCGTAGGGACAGTCTGCAGGAAGTCACGGGGTTAAATAGAGGAGCACCCCGAGTCATCCTGGTCACGAGGGACATTGTTTGTATTAGATTCGACCTATGCATTGCAACGAGAGATAGTATCCAGTGTGAAGCACTGCCTCTGGCGGTCATCCAGAACTCATAGAACCGCAGTTACATACGTAACTCTCGTTCTTTATTATTATTGTTCTAATCGCGATATCATAGTGTATGTAAACCGCAAAAAGACTGTTTAAATATGAATCGCGTCTGTGTGTGAATGAATGAACTGAACAGTTTTTACCAAACCCTATTGCTATACTGAGATGAGTGAAAATCGACTGAAATATGTTGAAATAACGTTAAAATGTCTTTGTATTAGCAACGTATTAAACTGCAAATTAAAATGTATGCCCTAATATAGGCTCATAAAAACAACAAACGATATGCCTATGTTACAGACGAAATATGAAAGACAACATTTTGTTGACTAGTTTTGGATAGATTATTAACTGTTTAATGTAAAATATGCTACTGCCACATTGAATAAGCTTTTGTTCACCAATTTCTGCTCAAATGTTATATATTAGGCTATGTTTGTTTTGTCAAAAATAAAGTCATCAAGTAGGATGCTATTATAGTGTTTGTTCCAATGTAGGCTTTATTCAAACTAATGAATCCTTAACTTTGAAATATGTATGATAAAATGTATAATTTAGTTTTTACAAAGAAATATGAAATATCCATCTGAGAAGTAAGTTTTTTTATTATTGTTCTAATCGCGATATCATAGTGTATGTAAACTGCAAAAAGACTGTTTAAATATGAATCGCGTGTGTGAATGAATGAACTGAACAGTTTTTACCAAACCCTATTGCTATACTGAGATGAGTTAAAATCGACTGAAATAGGTTGAAATAACGTTAAAATGTCTTTGTATTAGCAACGTATTAAACTGCAAATTAATATTTATATGCCCTAATATAGGCTATCATAAAAACAACAAACAATATGCCTATGTTACAGAAGAAATATGAAAGACAACATTTCGTTGACTAGTTTTGGATAGATTATTAACTGTTTACTGTAGCCTAAACTATAGACTACTGCCACATTGAATAAGCTTTTGTTCACCAATTTCTGCTCAAATGTTAAATATATTAGGCTATGTTTGTTTTGTCAAAAATAAAGTCATTACTAGGATGCTATTATAGTGTTTGTTCCAATGTAGGCTTTATTCAAACTAATGAATCCTTAAATTTGAAATATGTATGATAAAATGTACACTTTAGTTTTTACAAAGAGATATTACACTTGAAATATTGTTATTTTAATTGTTGCTGTAATTGTAACCTTTTTAATAAAATAGCAAATAATATATTTACAAGGTAGATGTAAACAAAATCTTAAAAGGTCAATATAAGCCTTCTCTTCAAATTATTTGTATTGTGTTTTATTAGTGACAAATTTGGGGAGAGGATACATATTCAAAACTTTCTGAAAATACAGTATGAGAATTAACTACACAATTACTAGAAATGTTCACCTTGGATATTATACAATTTGCAAGCAAAAATACAAGTGGAAAAGTACTATTTTTTTTATAGATGTTTCCAACTGTGAACCAATTTTGTAGTATATATACACATTTCTTTTCTTGTGTCCTTGTATTCTTTCGTGTGGCTCAGTGACACACCTGTGAAAAGCTCATTATGCAGGCTCATTAAGCAGGTCTTTTGTCTTCACAGGTGTGAATCAGACCATTATACATGAGTCACGCCCATTTCGCATATTGCCTTTCCAAACAAAAAGTGTTTTACTAAATTTAAATCAATGTATTGTTTTATGTGAATGATTTGGAAGGATGATTTTCAGATCATTTTGAAGCAAAAATCCTAGGCGAGAACATCAATTAGTCAAAAGTCTTGTGGACACATATTTAGTATGTGTTTTGTGGCCTTATTTCAGAGACTTTAAGTTTTAGTTTTTTCAATAACCATGCATAAACAATATTCTCTCAAAAATACAAACATGTACATACATCTTGCTAACATATTATGGTAGCCCTGTTTGTGCTATATAGAGTGAATTTACACCTTTACCATTAACATGTTTATAAATAACTGAAAAAAGCTCAAATGTTAGAGCATGTCAGAACACCTCCAGAACCCCAAAAAAACTTTGGACCCCAGAGGGTTAACAAGCGTGCACCTAAAGATTTATGTCTGCCACCTGAAGACGTGTTTCCGTAGTGCAGAGGTTATCACGTTCGCCTCACACGCGAAAAGGTCCCAAGTTCGAAACTGGGTGGAAACAGTGGGTGGTTTTTGCAAAAATTTCGTATGCGATTTTCTGTTGAGCAGGTCAGTACAGTTGCAGGGATGTTTGTGGTTTAATCTCTTTAGAAAAGGACAAAAATAAAACAAATGACCGTTGAGGTTTCCTGTACAGTAATAAAAAATGTTTGGTCTGCAAACAAAATTAGCAGCTTTTTGCCATTTTTAAAACACTGGGCAGTCTATAGTTTCAGTCGCTTTTGAACAAGCGTACCCTAGAAGCGGTGGGACTGACGTCCAAATCAAGTTTCGGAAGTTTAGTGGTTATCACGTTTGCTTTACACGCGAAAGGTCCTCAGTTCAAAACTGGGCGGAAACAAGTGGATGCGTTTTAAATATAAATGCTGCAATTCGCTACAAAACCCTTACTTTTGAGACAGGTGAAGGCCATCGTACCAAGGAGCTGTAGGCAGACTGCCATGCCGAATGACACTAGGTGGGTGCCGAATGACCTCGGTTCTGTTGTTTGTGGAATTCACAGACTGTCACACTGCTTGCAGAGCAGATTATGGGAAGGAGCCATCTTCTAAAAAGCACATGCACCTCATCAATAGGTTTCTGTAGTGTAGTGGTCATCACATTCGCCTAACACGCGAAAGGTCCTCGGTTCGAAACCGAGCAGAAACAGTGGTTGGATTCTGACAGAAAACTTTAACTCTTTGCCACGCTAGGTGGGTGCAGCGCTCATTTCCTTTATATGCTTTTTAATAAGCGTGCACCTAAAGATTAATGTCTGCAACCTGAAGACGTGTTTGTAGTGTAGTGGTTATCACGTTTGCCTCACACGCGATAAGTCCCCAGTTCGAAACTGGGCGGAAACTGTGGGTGATTTTTGCAAAAATTTCGTATGCGATTTTCTGTTGAGCAGGTCAGTACACTTGCAGGGATGTTTGTGGTTTAATCTCTTAGAAAAGGACAAAAATAAAACAAATGACCATTGAGGTATCCTGTACAGTAATATAAAATGTTCGGTCTGCCAACAAAATTAGCAGCTTTTTGCCATGTTAAAAACACTGGGCAGTCTATAGTTTCAGTCGCTTTTGAACAAGCGCACCCTAGAAGCGGTGGGACTGACGTCCAAATCAAGTTTTGGAAGTGTAGTGGTTACCACGTTTGCTTTACACGTGAAAGGTCCTCAGTTCAAAACTGGGTGGAAACAAGTGGATGCATTTTAAATATAAATGCTGCAATTCGCTACAAAACCCTTACTTTTGAGACAGGTGAAGGCCATCGTACCAAGGAGCTGAAGGCAGACTGCCATGCCGAATGACACTAGGTGTGTGCCGAATGACCTCTGTTCTGTTGTTTGTGGAATTTACAGACTGTCACACTGCTTGCAGGGCAGATTATGGGAAGGAGCCATCTTCTAAAAAGCACATCCGTCTCAACAATAGTTTTCTGTAGTGTAGTGGTCATCACATTCGCCTAACACACGAAATGTCCTCGGTTCGAAACCGAGCAGAAACAGTGGTTGGATTCTGACAGAAAATTTAAACTCTTTGCCACGCTAGGTGGGTGCAGCGCTTATTTCCTTTATATGCTTTTTAATAAGCGTGCAGCTAAAGATTTATGTCTGCAACATGAAGACGTGTTTTTAGTGTAGTGGTTATCACGTTCGCCTCACATGCGAAAAGTCCCCAGTTTGAAACTGGGCGGAAACTGTGGGTGATTTTTGCAAAAATTTCGTATGCGATTTTCTGTTGAGCAGGTCAGTACACTTGCAGGGATGTTTGTGGTTTAATCTCTTAGAAAAGGACAAAAATAAAACAATTAACCATTGAAGTTTCCTGTACAGTAATATAAAATGTTCGGTCTGCCAACAAAATTAGCAGCTTTTTGCCATGTTAAAAACACTGGGCAGTTTATAGTTTCAGTCGCTTTTGAACAAGCGTACCCTAGAAGAGGTGGGACTGACGTTCAAAATAAGTTTCCGTAGTGTAGTGGTTATCACGTTCGCTTTACACCCGAAAGGTGCTCAGTTCAAAACTGGGCGGAAACAAGTGGATGCATTTTAAATATAAATGCTACAAAACCCTTACTTTTGAGACAGGTGAAGGCCATCGTACCAAGGAGCTGTAGGCAGACTGCAATGCCGAATGACACTAGGTGGGTGCCGTCCAAATCAAGTTTCCGTAGTGTAGTGGTTATCACGTTTGCTTTTCCCCATTCATTTAAGTTGCCATTGTCAGCACCGACACTTCGAGGTCCGCGTGCTCGAAATGGACGACACGAGCTGCTTATTCAGTGGTGACGTGTCACTTTTCCAAAATCGCATATAAAGAGGCCAAGATTAGCATATATTACCATAGGCTCTCTGTGGACGCCTCTGGGGGTGCCATTGCACCACGTGGGAGTCCACCAAGTGCTTTTGGGGTACACCAACTACCTACTCTTCAACATAGTCCTCCTCAGTACCACAAAGTGCCTATTTTGACCCCTAACCACCTATTTTCTTCTTCATTGCCACGAAGTGCCTATGGGGTCCCCTAACCACCTAAACTTCACCATAGTCTTCCTCAGTACCACGAAGTGCCTATTTTGACCCCTAACCACCTATTTTCTTCTTCATTGCCACGAAGTGCCTATGGGGTCCCCTAACCACCTAAACTTCACCATAGTCTTCCTCAGTACCACGAAGTGCCTATTTTGACCCCTAACCACCTATTTTCTTCTTCATTGCCACGAAGTGCCTATGGGGTCCCCTAACCACCTAAACTTCACCATAGTCTTCCTCAGTACCACGAAGTGCCTATTTTGACCCCTAACCACCTATTTTCTTCTTCATTGCCACAAAGTGCCTATGGGGTCCCCTAACCACCTAAACTTCACCATAGTCTTCCTCAGTACCACGAAGTGCATATTTTGACCCCTAACCACCTATTTTCTTCTCCATTGCCACGAAGTGCCTGTGGGGTCCCCTAACCACCTAAACTTCACCATAGTCATCCTCAGTACCACAAAGTGCCTATTTTGACCCCTAACCACCCGTTTTTTGTCTCAATTCACTGTGTCTCTAACTCTGAGCCGAAAAGTCACAGGGCCTCGAAATTTGGCGTGAGGGTAGCCCAGCGGGCCCCGGGGCGAGATCCTTAGTTTCAAGGTTCTACGTGGTTCCCAAGTGTGCGTTTCGGTGGTTCGGCCTGATCCACACATGGTTCAGCTTTCTCCATCCCCCAGGGTCTTTCTGGGCCCCAGTGACAGTAGGCAGATTAAGTTTGGGGCCGCCAGGGCCCCCGGGGGCCAAACGGCAAAGCGTCCCACGTACAACTTATCCCATTGATTTTCATAGGTGTTCTGTGGACATTGGGCAACAAGTATTTTTTTTGTGCGACTAGACGTTCCCCTCTCTGTGTGCTTTCCGGGGCCGAGTGACGCAGCTTTCCAAGAAGTTTCGGGCCCCTAGCACCTCAAGGGGCCGAACGAGGTTCAGTGACACGTGCAACTTATTCAATGCGATTTCACAGGTACTTGGTGGACGGTGGTCCGATTGGCCCGAAATTGACACGTACGTCCCGTCACGGGCCCCTGGGACGGGTTCTAGAGTTCCGCGTCCCTCTGAGCTTTTTTCGCGCTAATTGGCCACCAACAGCCCCAGGGAACAAGTTGCACGTGGGACGTCAAAAAAACAGGGGCCAAAACGGGTCGAAAGGTCGCAGCGGCCCCAAATTCGGCGCGGCGGTGGTCCGGGGGCCCCCGGTTCTAGATCACGGGTTTGATGGTTCTAGATCGGTTCCAAGTATGTGTTTCAGCAAAACGGTTAGAAGGAAACGCCCGATCGGCCCGAAACTGACGTATGCGTCCCGTCACGGGCCCCTGGGACGGGTTCTAGAGTTCCCTGTCCAAAGCTGCTCGTTTGGCCAAAAAACACCCCCTTGACCTGGAAGCGCCTGTGAAGTTTGAACTGAACAAGTTGCACGTGGGCGGCCGGAAATACAGGGCTTGAAAGGTCGCACCGCCTCCAAATTCGCCGCCCTGGTAGTCGAGGGGCCCCCGGTTCTAGATCCCGGATCGCAGGGTTCTAGATCGGTTCCAAGTGTATAATTTTTTTGTGCAAAAATCTCCTCGCTTTGGTTCTACTGAGCATATTTCTTTCTGTGTGTGCAAGAGGGCTGCCATTAATTGGACCATGTGCTCGGTGAAGGGTGGACAGAAAGGTCCGATCGGCCCGAAACTGACACGTACGTCCCGTCACGGGCCCCTGGGACGGGTTCTAGAGTTCCGCGTCCCTCTGACCTTTTTTCGCGCTAATTGGCCACCAACAGCCCCATGGAATAAGTTGCACGTGGGACGTCAAAAAAACAGGGGCCAAAAGGGGTCGAAAGGTCGCAGCGGCCCCAAACTCGACGCGGTGGGTGTTCGGGGGCCCCCGGTTCTAGATCCCGGGTTTGGTGGTTCTAGATCGGTTCCGAGTGTGTTTTCAGTTTGACCCTTCAAGAGGGAATGCCAGTCTATGAGCTGACTATGAGTGCAAGTGGCATTTGAAGAGAAACTTGAACAAATGTGGAGAAAAAATTAGCCCTGAGCTCTAGAGACTCGTCCACCTGATATGTCGTTCGGGGGCCTGAGGGGCCCCGGCACGCAGTGTTTAGGGCCCGTGGGACCTCCGGGGGCCGTACAGGGGCCACTGACACGTGTGACTTATCCCATTCATTTCCACAGGTGTTTGGTGGACGTGTTTCAGAAAGGTCCGATCGGCCCGAAACTGACGTATGCGTCCCGTCACGGGCCCCTGGGACGGGTTCTAGAGTTCCGCGTCCCTCTGACCTTTTTTCGCGCTAATTGGCCACCAACAGCCCCAGGGAATAAGTTGCACGTGGGACGTCAAATAAACAGGGGCCAAAAGGGTCGAAAGGTCGCAGCGGCCCCAAATTCGGCACGGCGGTAGTCCGGGGGCCCCCGGGTCTAGATCACGAGTTTGGTGGTTCTAGATGGGTTCTAAGTATGTGTTTCAGCAAAACGGTTCGAAGGAAACGCCCGATCGGCCCGAAACTGACATATGCGTCCCTTCACGGGCCCCGGGGACGGGTTCTAGAGTTCCATCCCAAAACTGCTCGTTTGGCCGAAAAAAGCCCACCTTGACCTGGCAGCGACTGTGAAGTTTAAACTGAATAAGTTGCACGTGGGAGGGCGGAAATACAGGGGTCGAAAGGTTGCACCGCCTCCAAATTCGCCGCCCTGGTAGTCGAGGGGCCCCCGGTTCTAGATCCCGGATCGCAGGGTTCTAGATCGGTTCCAAGTGTATCATTTTTTTGTTCAAAAATCTCCTCACTTTTGGTTCTACTGAGCATATGTCTTTCTGTGTGTGCAAGAGGGCTGCCATTAATTGGACCATGTGCTCGGTGAAGGGTGGACAGAAAGGTCCGATCGGCCCGAAACTGACGTATGCGTCTCGTTACGGGCCCCTGGGACGGGTTCTAGAGTTCCGCGTCCCTGTGAACTTTTTTCACGCTAATTGGCCACCAACAGCCCCATGGAATAAGTTGCACGTGGGACGTCAAAAAAACAGGGGCCAAAAGGGGTCGAAAGGTCGCAGCGGCCCCAAATTCGGCACGGCTGTGGTCCGGGGGCCCCCGGTTCTAGATCACGGGCTTGGTGGTTCTAGATCGGTTCTAAGTATGTGTTTCAGCCAAACGCTTTGAAGGAAACGCCCGATCGGCCCGAAACCGACACGTGGGTCTCGTCACGGGCCCCGGGGACGGGTTCTAGAGTTCCGCGTCCCTCTGACCTTTTTTCGCGCTAATTGGCCACCAACAACCCCATGGAATAAGTTGCACATAAGTTGGAACAAGTAGGCCGTCTAATCCTAACTGCTGAATTAACCCTTGCAGACACATGCTCCCATAGAGATCAATGGGAGACAGAGAGGTGCATAAAAAATAGCTAAAAATAAACTTGGCATGTCTCGACCTAGCCTGCTCTGTCTGTCGCAGAGGGCCACGTGACGCAACTTTTTGTAGAGTTTGGGGCCCCTCGGACCCCCGGGGGCCGCGCGGGAGCCACTGACACGTGCAACTTATCCCATTCATTTTCATAGGCGTTTGGTGGACATCCCCACGCAACGGTCCCAATAGCTCCGAATGGCTCCGATTTGAAATCTGTGGCCCCTCAGGGTCCCCTCAGACGGTCCGCAAAGACTGGGGTCCGTAGTACCCCGTTAAGTTTGTTACAGTCAAAAACAGCATTCCATCTGTAACCTATTTGACGGGTGCCCTAAATGCTGTCCGTGGACAGTCCATTTTTAGGCTAATTATGCATAATTATTAGCTTTAATGTACATCAGTGTGTTGTATTGTGTCCCCTGTGTGGTGTACAGTAGGTTTCACCTCATAAAACCACTGTAATTATGAAATATGAGCTGTAAATGCATTGACCACGGACAGCATATTTGGACCCCGTCAAATAAGTTGCAGGTGGGACTTCACCACATGTGATAAAATCGCCTAATCATTACGGGGATTCACCCGCTGAAAATGTCTAAGTTAAAAACAGCATCCCACCTGTAGCTTATTCGACAGGGTCCGAATAGGCTGTTCATGGACAGTCCATATTTAGACTAATTATGCATAATTAATAGCTTTAATGTACATCAGTGTGCTGTATTGTGTCCCCAGTGTGGTTTACAGTAGGTTTGACGACATAAAACCATTGTAATTATGAGATATGACCTATTAATGCATTGACCACGGACAGCCTATTTGGACCCCGTCAAATAAGTTACAGGTGGGCCCTGTTTCAGGTTTCAGCTCCAAATTGTGTCCAGAGGCTGAGATCTGGACGTCCCACCTGCAACTTATCCCATTCAAAAATTTAGGCTGTTCGTGGACAGTGGAATTTCGGGGTTCTGAAGGCTGCTAATTGCTCAGGGGGGCCCAAAGATGAACCTAAAATTGATATTTAATCATTTTTATGCATTTTTATCAATCATGACAACAAAATATAAAAAAGATCCCACCTGTAACTTATTTGACAGGGTCCAAATAGGCTGTTCGTGGACAGTCCATATTTAGGCTAATTATGCATAATTAATAGCTTTAATGTACATCAGTGTGTCGTATTGTGTCCCCAGTGTGGTGTACAGCAGGTTTCACCTAATAAAACCACTGTAATTATGAAATATGACCAATTAATGCATTGACCACGGACAGCCTATTTGGACCCCGTCAAATAAGTTACAGGTATACTTTGCCCACTTGTAACTTATTTGACAGGGTCCAAATAGGCTGTCTGTGGACAGTCCATTTTTAGGCTACAGTGGGCCCTTAATTTGCCCACCTGTAACTTATTTGACAGGGTCCAAATAGGCTGTCTGTGGACAGTCCATTTGTAGGCTACAGTGGGCCCTTAATTTGCCCACCTGTAACTTATTTGACAGGGTCCAAATAGGCTATTCGTGGACAGTCCATTTTTAGGCTACAGTGCGCCCTTAATTTGCCCACCTGTAACTTATTTGACAGGGTCCAAATAGGCTGTCTGTGGACAGTCCATATTTAGGCTAATTATGCATAATTAATAGCTTTAATGTACATCAGTGTGTTGTATTGTGTCCCCAGTGTGGTGTACAGTAGGTTGCACCTAATAAAACCACTGTAATTATGAAATATGACCTATTAATGCATTGACCACGGACAGCCTATTTGGACCCCGTCAAATAAGTTACAGGTGGGCCCTTACTTTGCCCACCTGTAACTTATTTGACAGGGTCCAAATAGGCTGTTCATGGACAGTCCAGTTTTAGGCTACAGTGGGCCCTTAATTTGCCCACCTGTAACTTATTTGACAGTGTCCAAATAGGCTGTTCGTGCACAGTAATTTTTTAGGCTAATTATGCATAATTAATAGCTTTAATGTACATCAGTGTGTTGTATTGTGTCCCCAGTGTGGTGTACAGTAGGTTTCACCTAATAAAACCACTGTAATTATGAAATATGACCTATTAATGCATTGACAACGGACAGCCTATTTGGACCCCGTCAAATAAGTTACAGGTGGGCCCTTACTTTGCCCACCTGCAACTTATTTGACAGGGTCCAAATAGGCTGTTCGTGGACAGTCCATTTTTAGGCTAATTATGCATAATTGATAGCTTTAATGTACTTCAGTGTGTAGTATTGTGGCCCCTGTGTGGTGTACATTAGGTTTCACCTAATAAAACCACTGTAATTATGAAATATGACCTATTAATGCATTGACCACGCTCAGCCTATTTGGACCCCGTCAAATAAGTTACAGGTGGTTCCTTACTTTGCCCACCTGCAACTTATTTGACAGGGTCCAAATAGGCTGTTCAAGGACAGTCCATTTTTAGGCTAATTATGCATAATTGATAGCTTTAATGTACATCAGTGTGTTGTATTGTGGCCCCTGTGTGGTGTACAGTAGGTTTCACCTAATAAAACCACTGTAATTATGAAATATGACCTATTAATGCATTGACCACGGACAGCCTATTTGGACCCCGTCAAATAAGTTACAGGTGGGCCCTTACTTTGCCGACCTGTAACTTATTTGACAGAGTCCAAATAGGCTGTCCATGGACATGCCATTTTAAGTCTAATAATGCATAGTTCTTCTGATGGGACACATAGGCCATTCGTGGCCACACAGGCGGTCAGTGGGATGAATAGGCCGTGGTCACATAGGTGCACAGTGGGATGAAAATGGCTGTTCGTGGTCACACAGGCGGTTAGGGGGATGAATAGGCTGTCCGTGGTCACTGGGCGGGGCCACGGGCCGTCACTTAGATTGGCCATGGACAGACGGGCCGTTCGTGGTCAAACAGGCTGTCAGTGGGACGAATAGGCTGTCCGTGGTCACTGGGCGGGGCCACCGGCCATCACTTAGATTGGCCGTGGACGGACGGGCCGTTCGTGGTCAAGCAGGCTGTCAGTGGGACGAACAGGCTGTCCGTGGCCAGACAGGCGGTCAGTGGGATAAATAGGCGGTTCGTGGTCAAACAGGCTGTCAGTGGGACGAATAGGCTGTCCGTGGTCACTGGGCGGGGCCACGGGCCGTCACTTAGATTGGCCGTGGACAGACGGGCCGTTCGTGGTCAAACAGGCTGTCAGTGGGACGAATAGGCTGTCCGTGGTCACTGGGCGGGGCCACGGGCCGTCACTTAAATTGGCCGTGGACAGACGGGCCGTTCGTGGTCAAACAGGCTGTCAGTGGGACGAATAGGCTGTCCGTGGTCACTGGGCGGGGCCACGGGCCGTCACTTAGATTGGCCGTGGACAGACGGGCCGTTCGTGGTCAAACAGGCTGTCAGTGGGACGAATAGGCTGTCCGTGGTCACTGGGCGGGGCCACGGGCCGTCACTTAGATTGGCCGTGGACGGACGGGCCGTTCGTGGTCACATAGGCTGTCAGTGGGACGAATAGGCTGTCCGTGGTCACTGGGCGGTCGGTGGGATGAATAGGCCGTTCGTGGTCACATAGGTGGTCAGTGGGATGAATAGGCTGTTCGTGGTCACACAGGCGGTTAGGGGGACGAATAGGCTGTTCGTGTCAGTGGGCGTGGCCAGGGGCCGTCACTTAGGTTGGCCGTGGGCGAAAAGGCCGTTTGTGGTCACACAGGCGGTTAGGGGGACGAATAGGCTGTTCGTGTCAGTGGGCGGGGCCAGGGGCCGTCACCCAGGTTGGCCGTGGGCGAAAAGGCCGTTCGTGGTCACACAGGCGGTCGGTGGGACGAATAGGCTGTTCGTGTCAGTGGGCGTGGCCAGGGGGCTGTTCGCAGGTCACAGGTGGGACGGACGGGCGCTCCGTGGTCGGTGGGTGCGGTCAGGGAATTTCGCGAAAGGGCGGTCAGGGGGACGCGCGTGCGCTCCGTGGACGCCCACCCGCAACCTGTTCGGCGCCTGTCGAATCGACTGAGGGCGGTCGGCGAGTCGCCCCCCTGTGGCCGATGCCCGGATCGCGGGCGAGGGGGCCGGATTTCGTCGGCGCCGTTGGCCGGTCCCCGAAAAATCACCTAGGGGGCGTCGCGCGGGGGTCCCCTTCCCTAACCCGGTGGCCTAAAGGGCGAAAGGTCCTCGGTTCGAAACCGAGCAGAAACAGTGGTTGGATTCTGACAGAAAATTTAAACTGTTTGCCACACTAGGTGGGTGAAGCGCTCATTTCCTTTATATCAGTGGTCTCAAACTCAATTCCTGGAGGGCCACAGCTCTGCACAGTTTAGCTCCAACCAGCTCAAACTCACACCTGCAAGGAAGTTTCTAGCAATCCTGAAGACCTTGATTAGCTGAATCAGGTGTGCTTGATTAGGGTTGGAGCAAAACTGTGCAGAGCTCTGGCCCTCCAGGAATTGAGTTTGAGACCACTGCTTTATATGCTTTTTAAAAAGCGTGCACCTAAAGATTTATGTCTGCAACCTGAAGATGTGTTTCCGTAGTGAAGTGGTTATCACGTTCGCCTCACACGCGAAAGGTCCCCAGTTCGAAACTGGGCGGAAACTGTGGGTGGTTTTTGCAAAAATTTTGTATGCGATTTTCTGTTGAGCAGGTCAGTACACTTGCAGGGATGTTTGTGGTTTAATCTCTTTAGAAAAGGACAAAAATAAAACAAATGACCATTGAGGTTTCCTGTACAGTAATATAAAATGTTCGGTCTGCCAACAAAATTAGCAGCATTTTGCCATGTTAAAAACACTGGGCAGTCTATAGTTTCAGTCGCTTTTGAACAAGCGTACGCTAGAAGCAGTGGGACTGACGTCCAAATCAAGTTTCTGTAGTGCAGTGGTTATCACGTTCGCTTTACACGCAAAGGTCTTCAGTTCAAAACTGGGCGGAAACAAGTGGAGGCATGTTAAATATAAATGCTGCAATTCGATACAAAACCAGGCACAGACAAACCCTTTGTCCTTGAACATTATAAAGAGGCCATTGGAAAGTCTTACCAGAGGATCGTACTGTACATCTGCCCCCTTCAGGATTCGAGTAAGTATTGAAGTACATGTATGTAAAATAATAATAATAATAATTGATAATGGTTGGTAATTAAGTGAGTTCTTAATTTAATTTGAGCTGGTTGTAAAATTGCCATATATTTTGCATATACCTAGCCTAATAATGATGCATCATTTTCTCTTTCCAAGGTCATGGAGATGACTCCTCTTCAGAATCCGATGATGAGGCATTTGCTAGCCTTCCACTGAAAATGTAAGTTTCTCCCGCTAATTTGAGACCTGTGCTAGTGGTTTTTGATTATCCACGTATTTCACAGCATTCATTTATTTTTTCTTTCAATTGCGAGAAGGAATAGATCGAGCATGTTGTGCTCTTTAAATCATATTAACAAATATCTATATTATGATTTAAATTAAATTATTCAAATTATTTGTTTGTTTTAGTTTACCAAAACAATGTCCACCAACAGTGTCCAGGCCATCTGATGGGCAAGTATGTATTATTCTGTAATGTTATTAAGTTTATGTTAATGATGTAATTATTGTTAATTTGTTTGGTGTTATCTCTACTTTCATAAACAGGCCAATGGAGCAGGACCAGGACCCAAAAACACCACATCATGTGACTTCTACAAGTAAGTCACAATGGATTCAAATTGTTCGTTCATTGCACTAATACTTTTGGCTCTGGGTTTAGCATGAAATATTGACTGCTGAATGTAATGCATTACAGTACCAAGTATAACACTTTTTACTGTAATTTCACAACCATCTTGTTTTAGTATTTCATTGTTCCTTTAATCCACAGCACATATACCAAGATCTATGCACCAGTTGTCATTGACAGCAGTTGCTCTGATGTTGAGGACGTAGACAATTTTCAGGAGGAAGACAGGTACTTTGATAGAAATAATGCTGTCAACCTTTGTTGTTGTTTTTTTGTTTGTTTCCTCAGATATATTACATAGTTCAAGCTACATTTGGCATTTTACATGGTTTCTGTTGCCATACAATTATTAAAGCAAATATTCAAATTGTATATATTTTTTTACTTACCCCTAAACCGAAACAAAATCTGGCAGAAATTATTGAAAGCTTGCAATGTGTGCTTAATGCTTATGCCCATCACATTTCATCACACACATATGGTGTTCTCACTATAATGGGACCATAAAATATTTATATTTTAATTATCCAAATAAAAGGCAGTGTTAATGTTTCTCTTTCTTGTGTTGCAGAGACGCAGATATTGGACTGACGGCTGCAGACGTTCTGTCAAATCTGTCATACAACATTAACACAAAAAGCTGTAGCAGGTTAAATATAAACCGTGCTAATGTCTGGGATGGTGCTCTGAGGGGATTCAAACGTTCCTCATTGGACCCCACCTGTAGCCTTTTGGTCAAATTCACTGATGACATCGGGCAAACAGAGGAGGCTGTGGACACAGGAGGGCCTACACGGGAATTTCTGACACTCTTGATGGACGCCATTAAAACCAGTCGATTTTTTGAAGGCAAAGAAGATGGCAAATACCTGTCATTTGATAGCAAAGGTAATTCACTTTTTGTCAAATTTTGACAGTATTATAAATCAATTTGAACTAACCGTGGAACATTGCCATTGTTAGCTGCAGAAGGTGATGAGTATTTCCATGTTGGAAGAATGGTTGCTGTCTCCATTGTACATGGTGGTCCAGGGCCTCGATGCTTTTCCCCAAGCTTCTACCAGTACCTGGTTGGTAAAGTTAAGACCATTGAGGCACCAATTGAGGATATACCTGATACTGAAGTCAGGAATGTTCTCCTTGAGGTAACTGTAATTATGTGTTTCTAAGAATATTCAAGAATTTTTTTTTTTTATATTTTGATGAACAATCAACAATTTGGACACCCCAGTAGCTTCAAAAACCAGTGTGATATTGGAATAAAACCAGTGACTTCCATGCTTTGTCACTAATATGTAGTCTAAATTCCAACCAATACTCACTTAAAAAAGTTGGGTTAAAATCGACCCAACAGCTAACCCAATGGTGGGTTGATATAGCACCGACCTATTGTTGGGTTATTTTAACCCAATAAATTAGGTAACTAGTTTTACCCAATAAATTGGGTTTCAAAAAACGAATCTGTTGGGTTATTTGGCCAAAATGCTTTAATCAAACTATTATTAATATTAATTATAATTACTATTATTTCCATGAAAATAACTCACTCACTCACAACTTAAGTATATTAACAATGCTTTATTTACATCCAATTAGACATTGCATTCAAAAGTTATTGTTGCAAGTGTTTCAATAAATAAAATAAAAAAAGTAATGCAATTATAAACTGCCTCATAAGGCAATGTGTTGAAGGGAACACCTCCAGGCACAGAATATTAATGTTAAAATTAATTAATTTAGAGTTATGTTTTAAGTTCTAAGAAACATGGATCACAAAAACACAAATAAACAGTTGTAAACATTACAAGTTGTAAACATTTTCATTAAGTTATTGTTTGCAATTGCTTTCATTTACTTCCTTAAAATAAGAAATTCTTTCAATAAATAAATAAATAAATAAATAAATAGAAGTAATGCAATTATAAACTGCCTCATAAGGCGACAGTGTGTTGAGGGAACAGCTCCTGCCACAGAATGCTAAAATTAATTTAATTACAATTATGTTTTAAGTTCTAAGAAACATGGAATACAAATACACAAACAAAACAAACCAAAGCTTGTCCAGCTTATCCAATTATAAACTGCCTAAGTAGGCGACAATGAGTTGATGGAACTCCTCCTGGCACAGAATATGATGTTTTATTAACAAAGTTCGGGAGAAGCACGTTCAGATAATTAACACGGGTGGAGAGCACTCAGCAATCATGATTAAAACGTGTATATATAGACTCAGCACTCTCACCTCATTTCTCTGACAGTTTAGCAGCGTCCCTCCACCACCCCTTCTCCACTCTTCTAGTCCTAAACCACTTTACATACAGGGGGGAGTACTCTGGGTTCGGGCCGAATTCCGAGCTCGGAGCCTTCCCCCCGTACAGCACGCCAAATACGCATTATACTTTATTCCCTTTAATTGTATGTAAGTGTGAACTCGTGAAATATTGTGTGTTGTAGCAACTGCCAAACAGCTGCCGCAGGCGTTGGATACTCAATGTCTAAAACATAAAATAATTTAAAGCATGTATCCACAGCTTGTAAAAGGCTGTCTTGCTCTAGTGCCGTTCCTCCCACAATGACGAAGGCTTGTGAGCAGTTGAATTTGTCCCCAAGCTGCAGGACATGAGGGAATTGCCTCCGTTGCTCCTCCGCCTCCAAATACTTGATGATGTTTGTTCCAACCTTTAAATAGAAATTTTAAATGGTAAATATGCACAAATGGATCAAATATTACCCCAAATGTGTTGTCATAAATGATGTACCTACAGGCTGTAAATCAACAAATGCTTGTTTTGCCTCATGGTAAGAGGGCCGAGCCATCTTGCAGCCTGTTTTGTGTGGCAATGGAGGAAGGATAGCTGGCAGGGTTTTTAAAGCAACATCTCCAAGAGTGTCTTTACATAAAACAGAAAGAACAATGGATTAATCTTTAAACAAGTGCATTATATCATAGACAAAATATTATAACTTGACATGAAAGTACAGAGCTGTTGTGCAGGATTTTCTCACCAGAAGAAATGTTATTGGGTACACAAAATAACCCAACATTTTTTAGAGTGTACAGACAGTGTTTTTATTTTACTCTAGATTAAGAATGCTAGGACACTGGAAGAACTCGTGGAACTCGCAGATAAGCACTCCAACATGCTTCAGACAGCAGGATGCTATAATGCCTGAGGACACTGGAGGATAAGGAAAAAGTTGTGGATGGTTACATCCAGTGGTACTTCACCCACCGCAACCATGTTTCCTTCCAGAGGTAGGTCACTCTGACTACTTTGTAAGAATTCAAACGAGAATTTGAATGAAACTCAAATGAGTGTCTAACAAATGTGAGTCCTACTGGCAATAGCATTAAGAACTTACCATGATCTGCCTCTTCCCCTCACCCACAACCCAACCCGGTAATAGGTTCAAGGATGGCCTGGCTACCCTCAACTTTTTCAACGCTCTGGAACAGCATCCCTCCATTTTCCTGCCCTACATGTGTTACAGTGCGGAAGACCTGACAGCCGAGAGTGTAGAGTCACTGTTCCGTCCAGAAATGAGCCCAACTGGTAGCTCAAATCGCCATGAGGAGGAGAGAGTGCTTGGCTACTGGCTGGACTACTTAATCGCTGTAAAAGGTATAATTTTCTGTATGTTGTTTGAAGTGAAGTTCACAAATGGATGATAAATCTCAATGTGTTTCTTTACTCCCAACCCCCACAGAGGAAGGGTCAGGGATGTCCTTGCAGGACATTCTGATGTTCGCCACAGGCCTGAAAGAAATCCCAGCAGCAAAATTAATACCACAGCCTCAACTCACATTCCAGAAACACTCAAGGTTTCCTGATTTCCATTACACGAGAGTAGATGTTAAAACTTCATGCTGATTTGTACTCTGCTTTCGCCAAGATAATCACCAACTAAGACGTAGCTTTACAGTAACCTATGCTTCTCCATCCATTTACGCTTCTTTCCATCTAGTGACGTGAATCTCTGTCTGGTGTTAATACAGTGTATTGCGCGTCAGCACACACAACGGCTGCAACCACAGTGCGGTCCCCCATAACAACCCTCTGGATTGAGCGGAGTAGGGAACATCTCTAGGGTCTTCAAGTGGGCACCTTCCGTCCTCAGTGTTTCGTCGACTAGCCCACGACACCTCAAGAGGGCTCGACAGTGACTCTGGCGTCCCAGAGTCACCCCCCTCCGTCCCCCACTCAACTCAGCCCAGCTTACTGACCTCTACTTCCCTCTTGCTGCTGAGACCTAACCACAATCTCACAATCTCTCCGCAACCCAACCATACGCGCCAACCCGTTTGACTAAGGCTGTCGAGCCCCACTGGTGCGTTAATATGCAGTTTCAGTGGCAACGGTTCCGTATGGCATACCACCTACCGCAAAACACAATATCTGCCCAACCACCCGTCATTCACGCAATATACACAGGAACGTAATGACTGTAAATACTATACAACCTATACAAATAAACCAACAGACCTTTCAAGTTTTCAAGAATTCTACGAAACCGTAGCATGGCGGCCTGTACACAGCCAGCTAGAATCTTTCCGTCTCAACCACAGCCAGTTGCTGCTCCTTTCTGCTGCTTCAGATAAGTTCTTTACTGTACGACGCAACTCTTGGCCACTGAATCCGACGTCTCTGAGGAACCGGGTTGTAGAGTGTGCCACAAAACCACGACAACCCACTTCCACTGGATAAACCTGGAATCTCCATCCTCGCTGTTCTGCTTCAGTGGCCAGATGAGCATACCGCAGTTTCTTCCTCTCATATGCCTCATCTACCGCATCCTCCCATGGCACTGTTAACTCTATCAGTTGAACAATGCGTGCTGATCCAGACCAGTTAGTGGTGGCAATCTCAGGTGGAAAAATAAGCCGTTGATCAAGATCAACCAGCATCTTCCAGTCCCTAGCAGCTTCCAGTTGTCCTGGGCGAGAATTGGTGTTAGCACCTTTTCTTGGTGGTTGCTCGCCTGGGCGGAGGAATATTGTCTTCTGCGTGTAATGTTTTGCTAGTACAGGCGGCAATTTATTGGTCATACTACGCTTGCCTTCCAATGCTAAAGCCAAACATCGCAATACTTGGTCATGGCGCCAAGTAAACCGACCCTGGCTAAGAGCCACCTTACATCCTGTCAAAATGTGCCTTAATGTGGCAGGTGATGAACACAAAGGACAAGATGGATCCTCTCCTACCCAGAGGTTTAGGTTCTGCGGTGATGGGAGAACATCATATGTTGACCTAATAAGGAAACTGATCCTACTCTCTTCCATTGACCAAAGGTCTTGCCAGCCCATTTTGCGTTGTTCCACACTCTCCCATCTCATCCACTCTCCCTGCTTGGCCTGGGAAATGGCCTTTATACATCTCATCCTCTCCTCCTGCTTTCGCACCTCGTTGACTACCAGCTTCCTCCTTTGGGCTGGGCCTGCCTTGTGCCATTTAGGAGGAGCTAAACTGAGCCCAAAACCCCCTCTTCCATGCTGTACCTGTCCCACGATATCCCCAATTTGAAGGTCAGCCTTTGCTTCTACTACAGATTTCTTTGCTGACCACTTTCTACCAGTTTTTACCATAGGGGCTGTCTCCCTTACACATTTGTCACGTGACTCTGCTAAAGTCATTTCCAGTCTGACCTTGGCACACTTAAACTCCTCGGTTAAAGCAGAGACTGGCAGCTGCAATACTCCTTTACTATAAAGTCCCACTCTGCTGAGGCAGCGTGGAACTCCCAACCATTTCCTGATGTATGAACTTATTAACGCTTCCAGCTTATCCACTGTTGTCAAAGAAACCTCATACACAGTCAGTGGCCACAGCAACCTTGGCAGTAGACCAAACTGAAAGCACCAGAGTTTCAGTTTGCCTGGTAGAGCACAGCTGTTTATGCTCTTCAACCCTTCCACTGCTTGTCGTCTAACTTCTCCCACTCGAACTGTGTCCTTTAGATCCCCATCGTACCATCTCCCTAGACTCTTCACTGGATTCTGAGAAACTGTTGGTATTGCCTCACCATTAATGAAGAATGTTTTATCTACTACCTTGCCTTTAATTATGGAGATGCTCCTTGATTTAGAGGGCTTAAATTGCATTCGTGCCCATTCAATATTATTTGTTAACTTCCCCAATAACCGATTAGTGCAGGCTACCGTTGTAGTCATGGTTGTCATGTCATCCATGTATGCTCTGATTGGTGGTAGTCGCATCCCAGAAGCCAAGCGCTCTCCTCCTACTACCCATTTTGATGCCCTAATGATTACTTCCATTGCCATGGTAAAAGCCAGTGGAGAAATGGTGCATCCTGCCATTATTCCAACCTCTAAGCATTGCCATGTAGTGCTGAATTCTGGAGTTGAGAAACTAAATTGCAAATCTCCAAAATAGGCTTTCACTAAATTTGTTATCGACATCGGTACCCTGAAAAAATCAAATGATGCCCAAAGAAGCTCATGTGGCACTGAACCATATGCATTAGCCAAATCCAGGAATGTCACGTGGAGCTCCTTCCTCTCCTTTTTAGCTGATTGAATTCGTTGCCAGATAACACTGATGTGTTCTAAGCATCCTGAGAATCCTGGAATGCCCGCTTTTTGAACTGAAGTGTCAATGAAGCCATTCTTTAATAGGTAGGTTGACAATCTCTGAGCAATAATGCTGAAGAAAATCTTTCCTTCGACGTTTAATAGTGAAATAGGGCGAAACTGACTGATGCTTGTAGCATCTTTTTCTTTGGGTATAAAGACTCCCCCTGCTCTGCGCCATGCTCTAGGTACAACCTGCTTTTCCCAAGCCACTTTTATCAATTTCCACAGAATTCGTAGAACTCCTGAAGCACTCTTGTACACTCTGTACGGAACTCCATTAGGCCCTGGAGATGATGAAGCCCTTGCCTTTCTCACAACCTGCTCTATCTCTTTCCACTTAGGTGCACAGACCTCCATTTGGTATTCTGGTGGATTGACAGGTGGGATGTCTGATGTCTGACGGAATAGACATAGGCTTATGCCTTTTTGCATCTGTATGTGTTTCCTCCAAATATCTCTCTAGCTCAACCCTAGATGCTTCTAAAGTGCCATTCTTCTCACTGGTGAATAACTTCTTTGCGAATTTGAATGGATCTTTATAGAAATTAGCCCTCGCACGCTCCTTCTTTTTGTAGCGTTTCCGTAGGCGCTCAGCTCTGCGTAATGTTGCAAGCTTATCTTTTATGGCCCTTTGTAAGAGATTGAGTCCCTCCTTCTGACTTTGTTCCGCTCTTTTCCATTGCTTCCTCAGCTGTCTCCTTTCTCTAACTAACCCTTCAATTTTCTGCTGCCGTCTAGACAATCCAGGAGTAGTTTGTACTTTTTCCTTCCTTTTTTCCACACCAAACCTCTCACTTCCATATGCGTAAATGATGTCCCCAAATTTATCCAGCTTCTTTTCAACTGTACCAGTTAATCTTTCTAATGCAAAGCATAGATCTGTGTTTACCGTGTCCCATGCAGTTTTCTCACAAGCTCTTGGCCATCTAACTCCAGGCCTATGCCCGTTGAGGTTCTTTTCTCTCTTATGCTGGTTAGTCTGACCGGGTTCACAAGAATCAATGTGTTCATCACTAACTGTGCAAACCCTCCTCTCCTCTATGACAGGGGTGCTGATATCCTGCGAACTGTGGTTTGCTTCCTGTCGCTGGATTTCATTCGACTGACTTGACTGACTTCGTAAGAAGTACTGATCAATGCGAGGCCCTTGTCCCTTCTCCCTCAAGCATTTCATTTTCCCTTGATGAATCTTCAAACCCCTGACCGTTGTCGCCTTGCTCCAGCCACAGACACAAGCTTGGAGTTCAATGGCTTTGCTAACTGCAGAACCTGAACTAGTCTTTTGTGAAGTACTCTCTATACTCATATCCGTTTCCATTCCAAAGTCGTTAACCATGTTGTCCACCATTGAGTCATCTTCCGCCCCTGCTCTCGCAGACTCTAGGGGTATTTTCCTCTTTCATTTTTCAGAAGCCTTGGGCGGGTGTCTCCAGCATCCTGTAAACACAGAGCTGGATACTGCCGACAAGGGTAGCTAACCCTTACCAGCCCCATTGGGGTCTCTTTCCTCCTGTCAGCTGTCTCTCCAGGCTGTCACAAGGTCTTTCCCTTGTTGCCAGCAGCACTATTCACAGCAGTCACTGGACGTATCCAGATCTTCATGATTTCCATTACACGAGAGTAGATGTTAAAACTTCATGCTGATTTGTACTCGGCTTTCGCCAAGATAATCACCAACTAAGACGTAGCTTTACAGTAACCTATGCTTCTCCATCCATTTACGCTTCTTTCCATCTAGTGACGTGAATCTTCTGTCTGGTGTTAATACAGTGTATTGCGCGTCAGCACACACAACGGCTGCAACCACAGTGCGGTCCCCCATAACAACCCTCTGGATTGAGCGGAGTAGGGAACATGTCTAGGGTCTTCAAGTGGGCACCTTCCGTCCTCAGTGTTTCGTCGACTAGCCCGCGACACCTCAAGAGGGCTCAACAGTGACTCTGGCGTCCCAGAGTCACCCCCCTCCGTCCCCCACTCAACTCAGCCCAGCTTACTGACCTCTACTTCCCTCTTGCTGCTGAGACCTAACCACAATCTCACAATCTCTCCGCAACCCAACCATACGCGCCAACCCGTTTGACTAAGGCTGTCGAGCCCCACTGGTGCGTTAATATGCAGTTTCAGTGGCAACGGTTCCGTATGGCATACCACCTACCACAAAACACAATATCTGCCCAACCACCCGTCATTCACGCAATATATACAGGAACGTAATGACTGTAAATACTATACAACCTATACAAATAAACCAACAGTTGCTGCTGAGACCTAACCACAATCTCACCGCAACCCAACCATACGCGCCAACCCGTTTGACTAAGGCTGTCGAGCCCCACTGGTGCGTTAATATGCAGTTTCAGTGGCAACGGTTCCGTATGGCATACCACCTACCATGGCATACCATTAGCCGTATGGCATACCACCTGAGGCTAATGTCTGCGCGAACACATTAAAACTCCCGATCTTACCCTCATATGAAATCTTTGAGGAAGCCATGAATTATGGAATCAAGAACGCTCCAGGATTTGGGCTCCATTGATGTGTCAATCAGAAATTAATTATCAGTGGCAAATTTGCATTACTTTTGTTACTGTTTGCATTGCACTTTGCACTGTTACATTGTTTACAGAAATCCATTTTTTTTTATAAGAAAAGGTGCAAGTTTCTCTATTTGGAAACTTTTCATGGCAGATTTACATTGCTGTTACTGTTCGCACTTTACTATTTGTATGGTTACATGGTTTACAGAAGTCCAATGATTTTTTTTATAAGAAAAGGTGCAAGTTTCTCTATTTGGAAACTTTCCGTGACAGATTTACATTGCTGTTACTGTTCGCACTTTACTGTTTGTCAGTATTTTAACAGTTAAAAGAAATAAAATAATTTTTATAAGAAAATGTAAGTTTGTCTATTCTGAAACATTTTGCAAGAGCCATCAGAATGAAGTTTATTTGTTGTTGCATAAATTGGTCATGAAATGTTACCGATCTAGCATGAAAGTCACCATTAGCTTCAGCATACCATATTTATCAACACTGTTAACACCAAAAGCATACATTGTGATGGTGGAAAAAGTAAGGGAAGTCATTGTAATCGATTAATATCTTTGCTTTTAATTTAACCTTTAATTTAAGGTGTCCATATCAGTACACCACACTGGAGGCAATGCTGTCTGAAAGAAAATAAAATGCCTACACGTCTGTTAGTTCTCTCTCTCAAAGACCAGCCATTTCCTTAAGTCTAATGTAGTTGTCAACAGCAGCTGGCCAGTTGATGGGTGGAGCGAGCTGGCTCTGTCTCTCCAAGTTGGCAAAATATGCTTGGAGGTTAGCATCTCCACACAAACTGTTTGTGGGTGGCAGAAGGTCTTTGAACTCCTGTAACACTTGGGGATCCACTGGGAATCCACAATCCCTTCCACCAAACCTAAGGCCGCACAGAAAGCACAACAGTGAACTCATTTTGAATAGTGTTTAAATCTCAAAGGGAAACCAACCAAACATTTATTGAAAATGACAATACAGGTGTTACATACAAACCTGTGAGGCAGGTTGTAAATGGTATCAGGTTTCCCAGATGGACAGAGAGACTGCCGGACGGGTCTGATGGTATGGTTATTCCAAAGCTCTCGGTGTTCATCAAGCTCTTTCTGAAAGATGCCCAGGAACACATACCGTACAAGGCACTTGTGTTCATGGGTGCCATTGAAGTAGTGTCTCTCTCTCAGGTCACTGAATAAATCCATCCAGAACTGTGTCCTAATAATGGAGTACAGTGATTTTAGTTTTGTATAAATGTTTCTAATACAAATACTTAAATTATGTGACAGTCTTGGAAAACAACATTCTGCACTGCATTCACCAGTGCAGAATGGACTGTCAACACTTATTACAATTTGAAACAGTCAACCATGCACACTAATCCTTTTACTTATCATAACTATTGCACAATCGGCAGTACACAGCCTGATCCATGTATGACGCTCATATAAATAAGCCTACATTTTCAAAGTCAGCATTGTATGGTGCCAACCCAGCATAATATTACGAAAAGATTACAGAAATATGAAACAGTATTGAAAAATATGTGAGTAACAGTATTGTTAAACGTACCTCTGTTTCCTGAAAAAGGACCACCAACTTTCAATCCTTTGATTGGCAGTTGAAGTGCCATACATGTGGCTGAGAGAACCTGCAAAGTCATCGGTGTGGTCCTCTCTTAAAGAACAGTGGATGGCAGCCATGTCTCCATTTTCTGTCCCACAGTCTGTCCTAAGACGAGCCGGAAGGCCACAGCTCGAAACACACTGCAGGTAATGGTGAGCTATTACTGCAGGGTCGTTGTTGGTGCTGCCACTACTGAGCCACATAACCCGCCTTGAATACCCATCGATACAGCCACTGATGGCAATCCCAAAGGGCTTGAGCTTGTCATAGCGATCCACGTGCCACACCTGATTGGGTCCTGCAGAGCAATAGGATCGCCTAACAAACCTGCACCTATGACGGAGAGATACTCCTGTTGGATTTAATAATCTGAGGGCTTGCATGACATCGTCTTGTTTCACTGTCAGTGAATGTTTCTGTCTCAGGGTCTGCCACATAGCCCTGTAGCCCAACAGCTGTCCTGAGCCGTTCAATTCACTAGTGATGGCAGCATTCACAGTCTCCAGTGGACTGTAATTTGCTCTCCGTCTTAGATTTAGCCGTTTCAGCCTTCTTTTTTAGAGTTTTCAGGCTCATTACAATACCATGCTTTGACTCCAAAAAATCTCGAATAACGTCGTTGGAGTGGTCCTTTCTAAAGTAAGCACGTATTAGGTCATCCTCTGGACCGACACAACACACACACACACACACACACACACACACACACACACACACACACACACACACACACACACACACACACACACACACACACACAGAAAGATTAATTTTAAAAACTAATATGCTTTAATGGGGTTGATATATTTATAAATAGGAACACAGTAAGGGGATGTTACCTGTAGGCTGACGCTCCGTAAGGAACCCCACGTTCAGACCACACGACGTGCAAAACTTGGGAGCGTCCCCCAGTTGCTCGGCACAATACGGACAGAACATTTCAAACTAAAAATTAAATAAATAGTTCAGATATCAGGACAACATTGTACAAACGCCAGTAATGCATCTATTTAATGGCCAGACGCGAGCTAGCCAGCTAACTTAGTTTCCAGCTAACAACGTTGGCAGATTAATACGTTATGGGGACAATAACTTAATATGTTAAAAACACACAAAACCACTTCGGTATCAGAGCACATCGACAAGTCTGTCATAATGAAAGAGAAACACTTACCTCTTGAGACAACAAAAGCACAGCACACATTCAAAAAATAGCGCTAAGACAACCGGATGCGGGTCCGTCACTGATTATGGCCCCCCCGGAAACATTTCCGTTGTGTTTTTGCAGTTTGCAGTTCGTTTCCCTATTTGCTCGTGCTGCGAATATTTGCAGCGAATGTGAAATCGACAAAGTTGTTTTCTGAATTTGCATGTGTTTTCTGAATTTGCATGTGTTTTCTGAATTTGTATGTGTTTTCTGAATTTGTATGTGTTTTCTGAATATGTAGTTGTTGTGGCGTTGTTTGCATGTGTTTTCTGAATTTGTATGTGTTTTCTGAATATGTAGTTGTTGTGGGGTTTGTATGTGTTGTGACCCTTCTCGGCCACCGTAGTAAAGACTGTTTTGAATACATCCAGAGGCTGGATCTCAACAGTAGGAAGTAGCAGATTCTGGCCTAAGCCAGTGGTTTTCAAACCATTCTCGAAACCTCCCAGACGCTATACATTTTCGTTATCTTCCTTATTTCAAAAGGGTTAATTGAGCTACTTAGCAGAGTACTCAATGATCTGACGTGGGTGTGTCCAATAAGGGAGATGAGCAGAATGTGAAGGGTAGGCTTCTGAAGTAGTTTGTGGACCCCAGTTTTAAACATATGTCTGACTCACAGAGACATAAGAGCAAAAGAGGCCACTGACTATTCTGGTGGGACTCAAAACCACAACCAGGGAATTTCTCCATTCGCATCCTAGAAGTCCAAAGTTCTATCCACTGTACCATAAAATGACACACTTCAGGGAAGTATTGCATGCGCAGCACTTCTTAGTTTTTCCAGTTTTGTGCAGGTAAACACAGTTCGTCATGCAAAGACTTTCATATGTGAAAAGGTTAAGCACTCCCATATCCTGTGCCAAAGGCACTCCTGGGATTTGAACCCAGGATCTCCTGTTTACAAGACAGGCGCTTTGACCAGCTAAGCCACAGCGCCAGATACGGTGAAATTTGTTGGTAAAACAAGTCTAAAAGAGGTACCACATCAGGAAAACAGCTGATCACGTCATGAACGAGGTCCCTTAGAGGTAAGAGGATTGTTTCCAAAACACGAGGGCCTTTCACGCCTCAAGGGAATGTCTGAACTCATTTAATTTTGGCTCTACACTCTCGATAGTCATGCCTAAAATGTTTCCTGAGCCTTCTTCTGATATGAAAGGGCAAAATCCAGAAAGATATCCATGTATTATTCTTCATATATGTAAAGACTTTGTTTGTACAAATATCCATAGGCTTGACCATATCAATAGGTAGTAGCAGATTTCAGGCCTAAGCCAGGAGCTTGCAAACCATTCTTGAAGCGCATCTGCACCACATATATATATGTCTTATTATCTCTCTCATTTAATATAGGTGAATCAAATAATTGATTGATAAGTAACGTACTCGACGATCTGACTTGGGTGTGCTCAATAAGGAAAAGAAGAAAAATGTGTTGCATAGGCTTCTGAAAAAGTTGGAAAACCCCAGCTTTAAGCAAATGTCAGTCTGGTAAAGACGTCTGTGCAAAGGGACACCATTCGTGACTCTGGTGGGACCCAAAAAACGACAACCTTTTTAAAACCTTCATTTGCAACCGAGAAGTCCAGATTGTCTTTCCTGCCAAGACTTTCACATCAGAGAAGGTTGAATGACTAATCTTAAAAGCCACAGATTAGGCACTGCTGGGATTTGAACCCAGGATCTCCTGTTTATTAGACAGGCGCTTTGACCAACTAAGCCACAGCGCCAGTTACTGTCACTGGTTCGATGCTTTTGTATACAATGTCTAAAAGAGGTAGCATGTCAGGAGAATAGCTGATTACATCATGAATAGGTCCCTTTGAAGTTACAGGATTATTTCCAAAACCTGAAAGGTGTGCAGGCTTCTGTTGAGGGACAAGGGAATATCTCAAGCCATTTATTTCTGGATCGAAACTCTCAGTACTCGTGTCTCAAATGTTTCGGGAACCTCCAGTTACGATACATCTAAATGCTGTTTCAGCTTGGAGAAATGGAAAGCGTGTTTTTTTTTCTTCTTTTTTTTCTAGGTAGGTGGCCAACAATAGGTTGTTGCAGATTTTGGCCTAGGCCAGTGGATTTCAACCTATTCTTATTTAAATAGGTGACTTAAGTTAATTAGTAGAGTACTCTGTGATCTGAGTTGGGTGTGTCCAATAAGGGAAATAAGCAGAACGTGAAGGGTATGCTTCTGAAGTAGTTTGTGGATTCAAGTTTTAAGCATATGCTTGTCCAACACAAAGACATCTGAGCAAAAGAGGGTATGCACTACTCTGGTGGGACTCAAACCCACAACCTTTGAATACCTCCATTCACAATCTAGAAGTCCAATGCGCTATCCATTGCGCCACAGAGCCACAAAAGACAAGCTTTAAGACGCTATTGCATGCACATCACTTCTTAGATTTCCACATTTTGTGCAGATGCACACTGTTCAGCATGCAAAGATTTACATATGTAAAAGATTAAGTGAGCGGTGCCCACATCCTGTGGCATAGGCACTGCTGGGATTCGAATCCATGATCTCCTGTTTACTAGACAGTTGTTACAATGTTTTGTTAAGGCTTATATCATTCTTTCATTCTAATGGCATGTCTTGTTAATGCTAATGTAATGTTTTACATGACTTTCCTTGAATCTTGTGTCATGACACTCCACCCCATGCCCCCAAACCCATGACATTTCATTCCAAGAAATTTCCAAGAATCCTTGCCATGAAATTCTACTGCATCTTCTTCCGGTAAACGTCACAACATGTTATTTCGTGAAATTCAGTTGAATCCGATTCAATCAACATGTCCATTTTTTTCTGAAATGTCATGACTTGAAATTCCAAGTGCCATAGAATCACATACATTGCACTAAAGTGTTACTATAAAGGTCATGTACTGCAGGTCAGTGTTACTTTAATGTTTGGTTAATTCTAGCATGAACTGAATTGCAGTGCTTTGTCAAAATTACTGCATTTCTGGATAAACTTGCCAGAGGGTTAAAGACTCTAGCTTGAGCCCGCAGCCAAAGGTTAGGTTTGTCAGAAGTGGGATTCGAACCAACGCCTCCAGGGGAGACTGCGACCTGAACGCTACCTGACAGCCGTGCGGCTGTTTCACAACAGCCAATCAAGCGCGAGCACTCCATCATTGTTGAGCGAATGGCGTTCTCGGACTTCATCTTTGTCAGAGTTCTTCGGCCAATCACGCGTCGTATCTTCATCTTTGCTTGGCGAATGGCGTTATCAGGCTTCATCTTTTTCAGAGTTCCTTGGCCAATCACGTTTCGGATCTCCATCTTTGCTGAGCCAATGGCGTTCTCTGGCTTCATCTTTGAGAGGATTCTTTGGCCAATCACGCATCGAATCTTCATCTTTCAGGCGCCGTGGAGAGACGGGCTCTTTTTTATTCTCAGGTATACCCGCGCCGAAGTATTGCCGTTCATTCATCGAATGTCAACAAGTAAGATAAACTACATTAACAACAATACAATAATACATATTTCATTTTCTTCTCGTATTTTATGACCCATTAAGGTGTTTATTGTTACGATCTATCGCGATCTTGATCTGCTGGCAACCTCAGCATTTCATCTTAATGTGTTGATGAACTACATTAACATCAGCAACATATTTTTCATATATTGCTAACTTTTTCTCGTATGTTATGCTGCATTAAGGTACTTTTTAATGTTATGATCTATATATCTTGATGAGCTAGTATATTGCAGCACTTTTCTATTACACTATTTTTTGATAAACTACAATCTACATTAACAACAACATATTTTAATTTGCATTTTAAAATGTAAAGTTGTTTAGTGTCATGATCAGTCTTAATGTAGTATACTGCAGCACTTCTCATGTTATTGTTTCCAATGATGAATTACATTAACAATAATATATTCGTGGATTTTTACCTTTCAGTGTTATTTAAGGTGTGTTTAAAAATGTCAATATCGATCATGATTCTGGTATGTTATTGTTTAGTGTATAATTATAGTAGTACTGTATCAAATACAGTAATAAGTAGTAAAGCGTTAGTAATACGTAAATGTAATTTATGTTTTAGCGAAAAAGACTAAACATGTTTCAAATGTTCCAGAGATGTCTAAAAAGTCACACAAGGCCATGGGGGACGATGAGTGGATGTCCCGTCTGCGGCGGTTTGCCAGCACAGGGGTTTGGAAAATAAAAATAAAAATTTTGCTTTTTATTTATAAAGCTTGATAAAGTGATACCACCTTTTACCGTGGATAACAATGTTGGCTATATCTAGTCCCATAGCTCCTCCAACGATTAAATAGGCAGAGACAATTTCTGATAGGCTTTGGTTTTTGCTTATTTATTCAAAAAAGTATTTTGTATAAAGCTTTTAAATCTTACCTCAAACAAAGTTGATGTGTCAGCAGTCCATTACCATTACCTATATCAATAATATTTATGTTAGGATTAATTTAGGATCAATTACATGGATTAATATATCCATGTAATTGACTATCTAATTCTAAGCTGCAAAAAAAAAAAAAAAAAAAAAATATATATATATATATATATATATTTGTTTGCATCTTAGAATTAGACAGTCAATTACAATTTCATCTGCGATTTGCAGTTAGGCTCCATTAATTAGTGTATAATTGTAAATAAATAAAATATATATATAATGTGAATATAATTAATTTGTGGCCACTGTGTGTATTTCTCCAAATATCAAAATATACGTATCCACAGATTACGAAGCACAGGTTTTATTTGTGACCTCATTACAGATATAAAAACACAAGCAAACAAAAACAGTTAGAAATGATTTGGATTTTAAAAATTGCCAAAGAGACCAGTTAGTATTGATTTTATTTTTATTGGGTGTTATATTTATTTTTATACAGCTTCTCCTTGCTGTTTCTGCTCTCAGACTCTTGCTGGTGTACAGGGACGGATTGTCCTGATTAAATGTATAAATGTCTGTGAATGTTAGATTTTGGCATGCCTGTGCGTAATTAGATCGGTAAAATGTACCACGAATGAAAGATGAATACAACCTGTTTTCCTCATTCTTGATTGTTCTTTTACCAGACCACAAGTGCTCCACCTGCATCCACTCCTACCGCTGTCCCAACCTCTACCTCAGCCCCGACCTTTACACGGCCTGCACTTAACTTATCAATGGTAAAGCATTATTTTAATATTTGAGTAGATTACCTCCTCCACAAGCAATGATCTCCGGAATTTCCCAATGCCTTTTATTGGTAGGCTGGAAGATTATATGTGTATTCTTCAATAGGGAATTCATATCATCAAATTTCCAATGCATGTATGATATTACATGAATGTCAATCTGTTCAATAATCTCCTTCTTTTAGTTTACAAAGCCACGATTTGGGGGATCCATTAGTTCAGCAGCCAAACCCAGCCTAAATGTACAAAGGCGGATTCAGGTAATTTAAAAAGACCTTAATATGTTTCATCATCATCATCTTTATTATGTTTGTTGATAATGTACAATATGTATCTTTATAGCCTGGTAGTCACAGTCCGCCTCCTTCAGCCAGACCCAGTCTTTCACCTTCATCCAGTCCTTCTCATTCAAGCATTCGACCGGCAGCCAGTGCTTCTCCTTCTGCAGCCAGACCTCGTTCAACCAGTCCGTCTCCTGGACCCAGACCTGCTTCTGCAGCCAGACCTCCTTCTGCAGCCAGACCCCCTTCAGCCAGTCTGTCTCCTGCAGCCAGACCTCCTTCTGCAGCCAGACCTCCTTCTGCAGCCAGACCCCCTTCAGCCAGTCTGTCTCCTGCACCCAGACCTGCTTCTGCAGCCAGACCTCCTTCTTCAGCCAGACCCCCTTCAGCCAGTCTGTCTCCTGCAGCCAGACCTCCTTCTGCAGCCAGACCTCCTTCAGCCAGTCTGTCTCCTGTAGCCAGACCTCCTTCTGCAGCCAGACCTCCTTCAGCCAGTCTGTCTCCTGCAGCCAGACCTCCTTCAGCCAGTATGTCTCCTGCAGCCAGACCTCCTTCAGCCAGTCCGTCTCCTGCAGCCAGACCTCCTTCAGCCAGTCTGTCTCCTGCAGCCAGACCTCCTTCAGCCAGTCTGTCTCCTGCAGCCAAACCTCCTTCAGCCAATCCGTCTCCTGAAGTCAGACCTCCTTCTGCAGCTAGTCCGACTCTTACATCCTTGGTGAGTGCCCATCTATTTTTTGTGGCATCTCTTACTTCCTGTGTGTGAAGTACATGTACATGTGGCTTATTCTAAAAATTGGGGGGTACATTACAAAAATTACTGTTGGTTTATGTTTCCCTGGTGAATTTGTCAACCATTACAAACAAATTGAATGTTAAACTTCAAGTAAAACATGTATATGAGTGTTCTTTTTTTCCATTTAGCCATGTATACAGTGATTTTTTTAAAAATCATTTGAGAACCAGTTCTCAAATCTGCCTTAAATATAATTTTGTTTGAAGAAAATATAGGCTAATTATCATAAATGGACATGAAATGTCCCCTAATGCCCCTTTGTAGAATTACTTGTATGCAAACTTGAGAGAAACAATGTTTTAATATTACATCTCTAATCTTTCATTGCTTTTGAATCAGGAGGAGCATGTTGCCCCTTCTATGCCCGGACCTGCTCCTGCATCCGAGCCAGATCAATTTTGGCTGCCCACTAAAATGAGGCAGACAATCCCCTCACAGGATCAGAGGTGGATTGCTTCTGCGATCTTTCACTCTGGCAGACTTAGGACAGACTTGAAGCTCTGGTATGAGCCACCCGTCCCTTCCCTCATCTACCACCAGGCTCCATCTCCAGATCGCTTTTTTAATCACAGGCTTCTGGTGTGGATGCCCTACCACTTGTGGAAGTTCAGACTGTTCTGTCCTGCATGTGGGAAGCAGCTGACTGGATATGGCCTCCACAAGAGAGCACGGAAGGTCCTGGACATCGACAGGTACTACCTTATGGTAACAGAGACTCTCAGGTGTACTGTGTGTTGCCTGAGTTACCTGTCTACCAGTCAGACTGTCCTGGACCAGCTCGATGTGCCCCATAGAAGACTTTTCCGTCTGATTTTGACACAGAAGTGAGTTAAAATCTACACGCCTTGTACAGAATTTTGTAATGTGTTTATAATAAAGACAATCATATTTCAAAATTAATAATTTATTTTCTGAAGCAGAAATGTGTAATATGAAGTAAATGCAAAATAAAAGTGTTTTTTATTTACCATTAAATAAATTACATAAGCAAATCTTCTCTTTTACACAAAGGTATGCTTGTGACATTCGTGTCATACGCATGCTGAGGGAACGGACGCTGGGCAACAGTCCCACAAGACTTGTCAAACAGCTGAGGGAGAACCACGGGGAGGAGTGGCTTGACCGTTTGGCGCACTATATGGAGGAGTGTGCTGGTTTTATCAACAGCCCCAGCCTCTTACCTGTCATGTGCCAAAAGCCTCCAGAGCCCATTGATGTCCCTACTAGCAAGTGGCTGCTGTCAGTTTATGGGAGGGACATTATCAGTCGCATAGACCACATCAAGGCAAGCATAACCTCCACGTTTGGGACCATTTTGAAAATGGACTCAACCAAACAGGTAATTGTTTGACATTATTACTGATGTTTTAACTGTTGTGAAGTTTGAAAATTATTTGTGTTATGCTTTATTAATATTTTTAATTTGGTTGATTTTAGATCACAAAGAAGTTGGCAGGCACAGCCAGGGGAACAGCACAGTGGGTGACTTCTGTTGGCAATGAGACAGGACAAATTCTTATCAGTGTCTTGACTGCTCAGGAAGGTCCAGCACTGGACACCATGGTCTCCGGACTGATTAACAGGTACAGCCAGGCGGCCGTGGCTCCACCACTGCTGCTGTACGTGGACTGTGGCTGCTGCATAGAGAAGGGGCAGAGCAAGCTACAGGCCAGATTTGGAGGATGGCCTGACCTCAATATCAGGCTGGACATCTGGCACTTCATGCGTCGGCTGGCAGTGGGGTGCACCACTGATGCTCATCCTCTATACCCAGCCTTCATGTCACGTCTCTCTGTGTGCATTTTTTGAATGGGACCCAGATGATGTGGCTTTGTTGCGGCGGGCAAAGAGAGAGCAACTGCAGGAGGAAGGTGTGCCTGTCATCACAGATAACCTTGTGGACCGACGCATCACCAAGAAAGAGCTGGCGCTCTATTGCCGTTGGAGGACTCGTGGGGTGGAGTCCACAACCCGCTACCTTGACAGGCTTCTGCAGGAACTGAAGGGGGATAAGGGGAGAGATATGATGGGGGTTCCTTTGCTGGACACAGTGAGGATAGAGCACATCTGGCGTGTTTGAGATGAGGCATGTTAAGTGCATCCAGGATCCGCCAGGTGTGTTTCTCTACACTGTGACGGGCACCACCACCACCAAGGGAGGATTAGTTCTCATGAAGTACAGATGTGCTAGGGGCTCGACCTCACTTGAATCTTTCCACTGCCACCTAAACAGGTTCATTCCAGGTTTGTGGCTCATTGTGTTTGCAGTATAGTATATATTCAACACAATAGAACATCTAATATCACTTTATATTTTCTGAAGGAACTCATTATCCCAGTTTCATGATTTTCATTGTTCACTTCTTTACAGGAACCAGTGCTAAAACACTGAATTTTCAGTTGTATCTCCTGGAAGGCCTGAACAGGTGGAACCAAGACCGGGCAGCAGCATCAATTTCCACAAAATCCTCCCCTCTTCTCACCTACGTAGGGCAGGTGGTGCAAAGCATCAACACCAACAGCCTAAAGGTTTTTGGAGAGAAGCTTGTCCCCACCTTCCAACCTCCTGCACAGTACACTGGTAAGACTCTCACTGTACATTTTACAGCACATGGTTCTTTGCTAATGCAAGGGCTATATGTTTAACACACTGCATTCTGTTTTTAGGGGAGCTAATTGGAGTGGACTATCTACTTAGTCAGACAGGGCAGCCACTTCAGTCAATAGATGCTGACAATGAGCAGGCAGACCAGCTGCTGGAGGAAGTAAATGTAGATGAGCAGGATGAGGGATTTGAGGAGGACATCAATGAGGACCCTACACTGAGTTTCCTCCTTGAAGATGAAGCTAACTATAACCCACCTACAATTCAGCCTGTTCATCCCTCATCTCAGTCTTCTTCTGCCTCATCATAGTCTGCTGCTGCCTCATCCCAGTCTGCCTTCTCCCAGTCTGCTGCTCCCTCATCCCAGTTTGCCTTCTCCCAGTCTTTTGCTGCCTCATCCCAGTCTGCCTTTTCCCAGTCTACTGCTCCTTCATCCCAGTCTGCTGCTCCTTCATCCCAGTCTGCTGCTCCTTCATCCCAGTCTGCTGCTCCTTCATCCCAGTCAGCTGCTGCCTCATCCCAGTCTGCTGCTCCTTCATCCCAGTCTGCTGCTCCTTTATCCCAGTCAGCTGCTGCCTCATCCCAGTCTGCTGCTCCTTCATCCCAGTCAGCTGCTGCCTCATCCCTGTCAGCTGCTCCTTCATCCCAGTCTGCTGCTCCTTCATCCCTGTCTGCTGCTCCTTCATCCCTGTCTGCTGCTCCTTCATCCCTGTCTGCTGCTCCTTTATCCCAGTCTGCTGCTGCCTCATCCCAGTCTGCTGCTGCCTCATCCCAGTCTGCTGCTGCCTCATCCCAATCTGCCTTCTCCCAGCCAGCTGCTGCCGCCTTCTCCTCTCAGCCAACTACATCCATAGACCAGTATGCACCAGGTTCCCCCACTCATGTGCCTGAAGAGCTTTTGGTATGTAAATTTCACAATAGGAACTTGCCACGAGCAAATTAATTTGTAATTCGACAAACTGATTAATACTACCATTAAGATGTAATTTCACTGATCTCTTTTTTTCTTTACCATTTAAAATGATACTGTTTTAGGCTGTGGATGACCAGAACATTCCAGGAATGGACCGGGTGGACAGACTGGCTGAGTATTTGGTAGAGCTGAGGACAAGCACAGGGTTAACACTGAGCAGGCAGCAGGTATGTAAACATTTTGAATGTTTGTTAACTTGGAAAAGACCACACAAAACACAATGTGACTGTAAAAACAGTGTTACTGAATTATGTATGCGAAATTACCAGTTTCCTTTTAACTCTGCTATGCCTCTATACTTCTATCCTTCTTCAGGTTGATGACATTGTGTGCTTGTGTCAGAGCCTGCTTGAATATGACAAGCAGCGAGTGAAGTTTGCTGCCAGACACCAGGACAGGCTGACAACAGGGAGGTTCAGGTCTCCAAAAAAGAAGGCTGTTTTCAACCCTGGAGTGGACAGCCTGAAACGGAGTGTGTTGGCATCTACAGCTTCACCTGCCCAATGGCCAGACTGCTGTCGTCTCGTGGAGGCCATTTTCATCAGGCTCTGTCGCATCCATCAAAGTCCGAGGAAGAAAGAGAAGGTGACGCTGAGTCGCTGGTCTCTCATTTAACAAGATTACCGAAAGATCCGGCAGCTGATCCTGTCTAATGGTGCCATCATGCAGGACACTACTCTCCAGCTGGTGGAGGTAAATCAGACCACTCTGGTTCAGTGGCACAACGGCAGGGTTAAGAAGCAAGATCAGACTCTTCTGCTTCAGGGGATCGATCTGCCTGACCCTCTTGGTATTGCTGCTGAGGCTCTCCCACCTGCCAGTGTACGTACTGTTGCTCCACCCCAGGTCCAGGGAGAGCAACATATTTACAAACTGCCACAAAGCACAGCTGGGCAAGCTAGATTAAAAAGGCGCATCACTAGCTATACAACTGAGGCAGTCATACCCAAGCTGACAACCCTGAGGCCAATAATTCCTCGGCCCGTTGGCAGCCTTCAACCAGAACCTGTCCTTCCCAGCCCCAGCGCGACTGTCTCTCTTGCCTCCCACACTACCCCTACCTTCACACTGTTTGTTGTCCCCCAAAACCCTTTTCCTGTAGCCCCAGCCACTCCCAGTTTCGTCCTCCCAGCTCCTGCCACAGTCAGTCAATCTCAACCCACCGTCCCTCTTCCATACCACAGAAAGGTTGAGGCAAATACCTGCAGGAAGTGTGGACAATTTAGGACAGCAGCGACTGGGCACAGCCAGTTTAGAGGGACTATCTACTGCCCTGTCACAGAGACACTTACGAAAGAACAGTGGCTTGAAAAAGTAAAGAAAAAGAAATAGCTAATTTTTTATATATTTTGTATATTTTCTTATATATACATTACATTATTTTATGTATATATATATATATATATATATATATATATATATATATATATATATATACTCACTACTATGTATATAGTTTTATAAAGTTTTTTATCTTTGTGTGTTTATTACTATTATATATGTTATTTATTATTAGGTTGGGGGTTCGACCCCACTCAGGGACTTTTATTTTAATTATTTTATATGTTTTTTTTTTAATACTCGTATTGTTTCTACTTTTGTGTGTTTACTACTGTTCTCCATGTTATATATATACTCTTTATTATGTGCATAGTTTAATGTTATATTTTATTGTTAAAAAATAAAACATTTTATTGTTCATAGAATTGTTTCTCGTCATTCAGTAATCATTCAGTGAGCCTGAGTCAAAACATTATTATAATTATTATTATTATAGGCCTATATATCTCATATGTATAGCACATTTCAAGGAACTCCATAGTCATATGGGTAATTAATAAATAAAAACGTATCGATACAAGGCCCCCACTCCAGAGCATTTTTTCACACACCGGCTTGTCTTGTGGATGCCATACCACCTTTGGAAGGTCAGGCTGTGCTGTCCTGTGTGTGGAAAACAGCTCACAGGTTATGAAGCCCACAAGTGAGCCCGCCAGGTTTCTGATGTCGATAGGTACTACCTGATGATCACGGAGACCCTCTGGTGCAGTGCCGCTGGTTGTAAGATGGGTTACATTTCCAGTAGCAAGACCATCTTGGACCGACTGATCTTGGCATGAAGGTGAGTATACTGAAATGATTTAGGCCTGCTCTTCTCCCTGGCCCTGCTCCTCTCACTGCACCTGCATCTCTCACTGCATCTCTCACTGCTCCTGCATCTCTCACTGCTCCTGCACCTCTCACTGCATCTCTCACTGCTCCTGCACCTCTCACTGCACCTGCATCTCTCACTGCTCCTGCACCTCTCACTGGCCCTCATTTATCAAAAGTGCATACACCAAATTTCCAGCGTACACCCAAAACCACAGTGACTTTGATATTTATCAATATGGACGTTGGCGTACGGCAGGCTCAAATCCTACGCCAGGTCAGGAGGTGGTGTACATGTACGCACGTTTTGAGTTAGTGCGGAAATGCGCAGAAAAACAATTCCTAACACCACAAAACGCACTGACAAACTAAAAGATATGAGGAGCTATTTTCCAAAACGCGATAAACACCATTTTTAAAAATAAATTTGTATTTTATTTCTATTAATAAACTAGTGTTGTGTCTGCAAAGATGAAATTGATGATCACCATCTCCGTAGTGAACGCGCCTATAGAGAGAGTAGCCTATTTCTTTTCGTTTATAATTGTTTAGTTTAAAGACATTTCAAGCTTTCTTTATAGATATATTTCTCATGTCTGTGAGGCATATACAGAGTTTCGGTTAATTTGTGATGAGATGCGCCCCAGTTCACGTGCAATGCAAGGGACCGCGCCTGCACCTCCATGTCATGACTCATGATTATATTGTCTGCTATTTGCTTCTTATTTATTAAATCCAGGCAATTGGTTGATGAAAAAAATATTAAAATTAAGATACAATTTATACAAAACGAAATTCACTTTAAAGAAAGGCTTTCTACAAAACAAAACTTAATTAAGTGGCCAGAATCATGTCTGAGCATGTCTCCCGATATATTGCGCATCCTATCTTAGCCTATGTTCACTTTTCATAATCAACATAGATGGGGAAAAAATAACATTATTATTTTTTAACAAATATGAAACTAAATGCACTTAGTTAATGGCTACAACACGCCTAATAGTAGGCCTGAATATTGTTATCATTACTTTTTTCAAGTTCGGCACGAATTACTATTAGCCTAAATGTGTTACTTAATGATTTGAATGTATTTTTAACATTGTTGTATTTAAGGACTGTATTTGTGTGTTATTTTTAAATTATTTGTTTTATGTGGTGGACAATATTGGAACGTGACATTGGAAATATTTATTTTATTTTTACTATTTAATTTATTTTACTATTTATTTTGTTTGGCTTTTATTTATTTCATGCAGTTGCACTTATTTAATTTATATTAATTTATAGTATGAGTCCCTGATTATATGTTGCATGTTCTCTTCTTGTTGTTTTTTTTGTTGTTTTTTTAGAAAAAAAATGGATGGATTTATAGCGTTTTGAAAAAAAAAATACAATTAACTTTGAATTTATCATCAACAATATTGTTGTTTGATTTAATAATAATTTTTCATGATGGTGATGGTCTCGATCTCCAGAGAAGTGTCTCCTCTTTGCCATCTTCCGTGTGTCGATGGTGTAAAATGAGGGTGTGGGGGAGGCGGATACTTGAATATATAGGGGCGTGTTATTCTAATGACGATCGTTTTCAGCCGCGGCATTTATCAAGGGCAGGTATTGCGTACACCTGGATTTCAAAGGTACGCACAGCTTCATAAATCAGGCGGTGAGAGGAGTGTAAGCATAATCTTATGCCAACATATACGCCCGTTTCTACGCAAGAATGATAAATGAGGGCCACTGCCTCTCTCACTGCTCCTGCACCTCTCACTGCATCTCTCACTGCTCCTGCACCTCTCACTGCACCTGCACCTCTCACTGCTCCTGCACCTCTCACTGCCTCTCTCACTGCACCTGCATCTCTCACTGCATCTCTCACTGCACCTGCACCTCTCACTGCTCCTGCACCTCTCACTGCATCTCTCACTGCTCCTGCACCTCTCACTGCACCTGCATCTCTCACTGCTCCTGCATCTCTCACTGCTCCTGCACCTATCACTGCATCTCTCACTGCTCCTGCACCTCTCGCTGCACCTGCATCTCTCACTGCACCTCTCACTGCCTCTCTCACTGCACCTGCATCTCTCACTGCACCTCTCACTGCATCTCTCACTGCAACTCTCACTGCACCTCTCACTGCATCTCTCACTGCATCTCTCACTGCACCTCTCACTGCAACTCTC
>NW_027509053.1:1800000-2150161 GCF_051911475.1 Siphateles boraxobius
TTGCTATTTGCTACAAACAACTGCGCCTTTTGACGCAAGTTTACTATAACAATAAGAGCGAGGCAAGTCAACAGCATTGAAGCGTGTAAAGATACCATAAAAAAAAAAAAAATTGGATTTGCTTACGGTTGAGAACAAGGAGCAGTATGATGCAAAGAACAGCCGAAATCAAAAACACACCGGTTGACACCATTATTGTTCCATGGCCACCCAGCTGTTCTCTTAAAGTCATCAAACAGTCATTTACCACACTGTGACCTTTTATAAAGACATTGAGCCAAAAATATAGTAAATGGAATACATAGATTAGATTCACTGCAACACTGAAAGGTGCTTAAAGGGTTAGTTCGCCCATTTAAGACATGAAGTTGTATGGAATCCTTACCAGCACTATAGTGCATACACACTGACCCACTCTGTAGTCACCTCCCTGATCAGAGTTTTGGCCGCTGGAGGTTTTTCAAGAAAGTACTCCCGGTTAGTTTCCGTGGCCTCAAAACTGTGCGTTTTTACGTGAAAAAATTATTTGCGTTTCAAAGCAATGTCAGACGGAACAGATGAGGATGAAAGTAATTTTAGCACAACGCCAAAGGGATACCTTTATGAACCGGAGTACCGATGCCGTACTTCAACAGATGGAGATAGAACGGGAAGAGAGAGTGAACTAAATCAAATAGTTTTCTCAGCAAATTGTACCTATATCCCTATATAATGTTTTTATATTAGACATCTTTTCATGTATTTTCCACTGGAGTCTGAACATCAGCTTGTTTACCGTACAGTTTAGACATGGGATCATAAAGTTAGTAAATAGAGCGTACCCGTGGTACTGGTACAGCGCTGTGCACACACGATAATCCTTGATTCTGGATATTTTAGCTCTCGCAGAGTAGCCGATTGCAACCAGCCAAAGCTGTCTCGTAGCTATATCCGAAACAGGAAAACGATGGAATCAGAACGGTGATCCCGGCACATTCTTGTGGTCACAGCCTGGAAATTTACAAGTTCGCACCATCGTTCATTTTCTACTTTTTACGTTGTTTCGTAATCGATTGTGTAAACACTATGGAACAGCTGGTCGGAACGTGCGCACTGTTGACGTTGACAGCAGCGCGGATTGATAGAAATGGAAAGAAAATAGTGCCGATTAAAACTGAGGTATGAATTTTGACCGGCGTGTTTTTTGTGTGTTAAAATAATCAAGCTTTGAAATGCAAATAATTTTTTCACGTAAAAACGCACAGTTTTGGGGCCCAGGAAACTAACCGGGAGTACTTTCTTGAAAAACTTCCAGCGGCCAGAACTCTGACCAGGGAGGTGACTACAGAGTGGGTCAGTGTGTATGCACTATAGTGCTGGTAAGGATTCCATACAACTTAATGTCTTAAATCTTTAAATCTGTACATATTACAAGTGTGTTATAAAATGTATACATTTAAACATTTAACTAAGAATATCCTATATTAAATATATCAGAAGGTATGCACACTTACCTGCAGCTGGATTTTTAGTAGATTCAAGGTATATGTCAATTTTGAAAATTTCTTTGTTTTCCTCATTTTCTTCATCAAGCTCAAAAACTGGGTTGCAGAAAACATTCTTTGAAAGTTAAAACAAAGTTTAGAACCAAAACTGAATGTTCTATAAATAACAAATAAATTATACCATGGATACATCTACTACTTACAATAATAATAATAATAATAATAATAATTTACCTCATATCCACCTCGGCTCCCAGTTGAAATGTCAGAGTCCATCTTTGCATTTTGAAAAACCATTTATATATGTTTAGTTATCTGAAATCTTGAGGTAGGCTATTAATTCAGTCCATTTGGTTGTGAAAATGAGTGGAGTTTAAGAAGTTAAACTCAAAGAAGTTTATTTCCATAAAAGAAAATGCCTAGACATGTTTTAAAAAGGAGATGTTTTAGAAAGTTGTTTTTAAATCCATTGAGTATGTGCATAGAATAAAATGTGTTTTTTTTCTATCAAATTGTTTTTTTTTCTTTGTTATGCTGTAATATTATGGTCCAACATCTTGTGTTGTTAAAAGAAAGTGGCTGGTATTCAGAACGTTCTTCCCAAATATTCCCAAAGCCAAGTCAGCTGAGAGGATTGCGCTCCGTAATAATCCTCTGTTTTAGACACACATCTACACACATACCACCACCCAACCCCAAAAAACACACCCACCCAACCAACCACCCAACCAACCACCCAACCAACCCAACACATACTTTTGTTTCTGCATAGATAACAGTGTTTTTTTTTTTAACAGGAGTTTTGCTCCAACCCTAATCAATCACACCTTAAAAAGCAAATTAAAGTAAAGGGTAAAGCTACAAGCAGGTGAATTTTTTCAAGGTTGGAGGTAAACTGCAGGAAAGGGCTAGAGTTGAAAATCCCTGATTTATAAGATTTTTCTTTTCATAAGAACTTACATTTTTCCCCACAAAATGTTTTTTACTATCCTTGTAGGGACATTTGGTCCTGGACCACACACACAGGATGGTATTCCCTGTTTTATCGGAACTTTTCATAGGCATGATTTTTATACTGTATAGACTCCATCCCTTTAACCCTAAACCTACCCATCACTGAAAACTTTCTGCAGTTTTACATTTTCAAAAAACATAATTTGGTGTTGTCTCTGCTCCGCCATGGTGCCCTGTTCTCCGTGTTCCCTTGTATTGGTTTGGTTTTGGCTTTGTTTTCATTAAGGTACCGCACCTGCACTTAAATACATTTTTCCTGTCTGCCATTCTTGCTTCCCCCATATAATAGTACGCATTACTGTACTGCTGTAACAATATAAATGTAAGTGTAATACAAGTATATAATAACACAAGTATACAATAATATAAGTGTAATACTGATAATGCAAAAGGTATGTAAACATAAAAACGGGATATTCCCAGTAGTGTTTTGTGTTGAGCACATCACTGTGTTTTTGGTTGTTAGACATATCTCTTCATTTGTCTTTGGGGACAATTGGGGAAAAAAAAATATTTTTAGTCCCCTTTCTATTGACAAAGTGATGAGCTGAATCAGATGGAGACAGTACACTTTTAATGATCGAAACACAGTATAAAGAAACAATTACCTGTTATCTTAATGTCATGATTAATCCACACAAAACCACATCGCAAGCAAGCTTGGGCCGAATGTGGCCTCAAGCTAGCACTGCTGGCCTTCTGTCGGCAATAGCACGTATCCTTTCAGCCAGAACTGGGCATTGTGGCAACGGTGAGGGCCGATTGTTGATGGAAGGAATGTGGCCCAGATCAATCCAGTGATCATTTGGTCCAAATCAGGATTATGAACTTATTTCATTTGAAATTATAAAAATTTACTCTGTTATGATTTGGCATTTCAAAGGATACATTTTAAACAATACTACAGTTTAAAATATTGAATTCATAAAATAATTGTGTGATCATTTAACCATAATCATGCAATATTTCTGTAATATTGTTTATCGTGGGGCATATTTTTATTAATATGCTGTCATAAAATACACCAGATTTTATTCCTGTAATCCAAATCTTTGGAATGTCATGCTTTGTGTGACAAACTGTCTAATGCAGTTCAACTTAGATTAAAAAGCAGCAAAGAAGAACCTGTTGTTTGTGCATGTGGAGTCCACCTGTGATGCGGCTGATTTTACTGCTTGCTGTTGAACTCACTCTGTCGTGTTCACTACTTCACGGGTGTTAAGCAGCAATGTAACGCAGGTTAATAGGCGGGAGGTTCACTTCCCTGATTGAAGGACGGGCCAGTCAAGAGTTGAAACGTGGACCAGTAAAAATCCCCAAAAAACGGTGTGTTAGAATCCAGTAATGAATGAGTACGGGCTATAAGCAGGAGCGAGTACTAGTTTTGGCATGTTGTCCGTCAGGAGAGATGTGATCACCGGAAAGATGCTGTTTCTATCCATTGTGCTGCGGTTTTAAGTTTGTTTGTTTGCGCTACCGCTGTACTGCCGCTGTATATGTGCGCGGTTTGTATGCCTGATAACTGTTACTTTGGTCACGTTGATAAAACCTTGTTTGCGGCCTGATGTTTAACGATGTCGGCTTTATAGTATCCGTGGTTATATTTTAAGTAAATGTTTGGATTTGGAGCGTTTCACTGTCACACGAGTTACTTCCTGTTTGCGGTGCCGGATGGGTAATGCAGTTAATTGCTTTACGTTGATAATGGATTACTATGCTCAGCGTTACTACTTAAAACTACACTCACTGGTTTCATTTTGGGCCAAAACACTGAGAATACCTTTTGTGGTTTTGGGCGAATGGTTTAGTGTATAACATTGACATTGTTGATTATTTGGTGTGTGTGAAACTGTAGCATTTCTGTGTTTAAATGTGTATGCTTTGTTTAGTCATTTAGTTTAAACACTAAGTATATTATAATATTTATAATATTGAATGTTGATTAAATTCCATAATATATTATATATTATTCCATAGTGTTTATAGTATTGGCTATATTGGAATTTATATTTATTTATATTTGTGTATATTTCAGAATTTATGATATATTATGTATGATATATTATGGATCCGATACAAGATGCTTCTTTCCCCTCTCTCCCTGACATGTCTGCCGATCGCAAGCTGAAGTCCAAAAGGTACACTGGGGCATTAAACATGAACACCCGGCCTCTCTCACAGCAAAGCAGCCCAGAAAGAACCAAAGGATACTCTAATCTCAAGCCTCAAATCAGCCTTGAAAAAGCACGGCTACCCACTTTCTCTGGTGACATGAGGGACTATTACTGCTGGAAGACTGAGTGGGAGGACCTACAAGAATTGGGTAACCCACAAGGTGTGGAATGTTTAAAAAGGTTCCACTTATTAAATAGTCTCCACGAAAAGGCTAAGAAGGATCTTGTCCTATCTAGCTGTGGATCCGCCGACGATATGTTTAGGCTACTGGACAGCAAATACGGGAACAGAGCGAAAATAGTCTTAATGGTCACCAACGAGGTCCAGTCTCTTCCCCCCGATAAAGGAAACAATCCAAGAAGAACCATTGAATTGATCCAGGCTGTGGAAAGGGCACTGTGCAACCTCCAGATTCTTGGTGAAGAAGACGCCGTGAAGAACTGTGTTGTTGCTCAATCTCTTGAAAGCAAGCTTCCCAGTTCACTCAAGAAGGAGTGGATTATGCACAAAACTGACCCGGAAAACAGGTTCTCTCCACTGCATCATTTTGATTGCCTCATAGGATTCTTGAAGAAGCAGGAGGAGATTCTTGAGGAGTTGGAACAGGTGGAGCCAAGCCCTGCAGATAAAGGCCCTGTGGAAAAGGGTGCTGCAGAATACCCAGATAAGAGAGGGAGGAAGGCATTCACTAAATCCACAGCAGGTCAGAAGGACGACTATCCCAGCTGTACTGTCTGTGAAGATGACTCCCATGCCGGCAAGCTATTTGCGTGCAAGGTCTCCAGGGAAGAAGATCTCTTAAGAAAAAGGGCCCATGTGAAGAAGCTATGGTTGTGCTCCAAGTGTTTGCGGCCCCACCCCAAGGATGGGAAAGAATGCACACCCAGATACCTCTGCCGAAAAGTAGACTGTCGGAAAGGAGGGATATCGGACCACAATTACCTTCTGTGTCTTAAGCCACCGACTTCTAAGAAATACAGCAGCAGTGAGGAGCAGAGCACCATAAAAATTGGAGGAAAGAAACTTGGCCTAACCAACAAACATGAAGAGTTTCTTGCAGAGCTTACTCCAGAACAAAGAGAGAAATGCAAGAATGTGTTCTCAAACAAAATATCATCAACTGTATGTGCCAAGGCTGGAGATGGACTGCAAGAACATCCAGTGGTGATGATGCTGATGGAAGTAACGACAAACTCGGGTTGCCTTATTGGCTCACTAATCGACCTCACATCTGACACCAATTATATCACCAATGAAACAGCTGATCGCCTTGGACTGTGCGGTGAGAATATCAGGCTTATAGTCCATGGAGTCGGGGGGATGAAGAAGACTGTCCTTACCAAAAGATATTCCCTACGGTTGAAAGTGAAGACACCCAAGGGAGAAGTGGCAAAAAAGTTTACAGACACTGTGTCGTAAATATGAGGCTATAGCACTCAGGATCCCTGACGACACCACATACAGCAAGAGCAGATATACAGTATAACAGGACATTGAATGAGGCGAGAAGCATAAGCACTTTACAATAAAACAATATAATACATTGCAGAAAAAAAAGAGAAAATAAATTGGGAATAGGCTATGGTAAAGCTGCAAAATAGATAAAAAAACAAAAGTAGGGTTTAAAGAGTTTTATGTTCCATTCCCCCTTTACCTTTAACAAAAAAATCTAAGAGGTAAACTAAATTCACAAAACTCCAAATGTAAAAAAAGGGTGAGGCTTACTTATGATTTGGATTGAACAAACACCAGATGTAAAGCTGTATGGTTACCAGTGTTGGGTAAGTTAAAAAAAATCGCCTAGGGGGCGTTGCGCGCCGGTCCAAGGCACTACCTTTTAAGCTGTCCGCGGACCCCTTCCCTTACTCGGTGGCCTAAAGGGCGAAAGGTCCTCGGTTCGAAACCGAGCAGAAACAGTGGTTGGATTCTGACAGAAAATGTAAACTGTTTGCAATGCTAGGTGGGTGCAGCGCTCATTTCCTTTATATGCTTTTTAATAAGCGTGCACCTACAGATTTATGTCTGCAACCTGAAGACGTGTTTCCGTAGCGTAGTGGTTATCACGTTAGCCTCACACGCAAAAGGTCCCCAGTTCGAAACTGGGCGGAAACTGTGGGTGGTTTTTGCAAAAATTACACTTGCAGGGATGTTTGTGGTTTAATCTCTTTAGAAAAGGACAAAAATAAAACTAATGACCGTTGAGGTTTCCTTTACAGTAATAAAAAATATTTGGTCTGCCAACAAAATTAGCAGCTTTTTGCCATGTTTAAAACACTGGGCAGTTTATAGTTTCAGTCGCTTTTGAACAAGCGTACCCTACAAGCGGTGGGACTGACGTCCAAATCAAGTTTCCGTAGAGTAGTGGTTATCACGTTCGCTTTACATGCGAAAGGTCCTCAGTTCAAAACTGGGCGGAAACAAGTGGAGTTATTTTAAATATAAATGCTGCAATTCACTACAAAACCCTTACTTTGGAGACAGGTGAAGGCAATCGTACCAAGGAGCTGTAGGCAGACTGCCATGCCGAATAACCTCTGTTCTGTTGTTTGTGGAATTCACAGACTGTCACACTGCCTGCAGAGCAGATTATGGGAAGGAGCCATCTTCTAAAAAGCACATGTGTCTCATCAATAGGTTTCTGTAGTGTAGTGGTCATCACGTTCCCCTAACACGCGAAAGGTCCTCGGTTCGAAACCGAGCAGAAACAGTGGTTGAATTCTGACAGAAAATTTAAACTGTTTGCCACGCTTGGTGGGTGCAGCACTCATTTCCTTTATATGCTTTTTAATAAGCGTGCACCTAAAGATTTATGTCTGCAACCTGAAGACGTGTTTCCGTAGTGTAGTGGTTATCACGTTTGCCTCACACGCGAAAGGTCCCCAGTTCGAAACTGGGCGGAAACTGTGGGTGGTTGTTGCAAAAATTTCGTATGCGATTTTCTGTTGAGCAGGTCAGTACACTTGCAGGGATGTTTGTGGTTTAATCTCATTAGAAAAGGACAAAAATAAAACAAATGACCATTGAGGTTTCCTGTACAGTAATATAAAATGTTCGGTCTGCCAAAAAAATTAGCAGCATTTTGCCATGTTAAAAACACTGGGCAGTCTATAGTTTCTGTCGCTTTTGAACAAGCGTACCCTAGAAGCGGTGGGACTGATGTCCAAACCAAGTTTCTGTATTGTAGTGGTTATCACGTTCGCTTTACACGCGAAAGGTCCTCAGTTCAAAACTGGGTGGAAACAAGTGGAGGCATGTTAAATATAAATGCTGCAATTCGCTACAAAACCCTTACTTTTGAGACAGGTGAAGGCCATCGTACCAAGAAGCTGTAGGCAGATTGCCATGGCGAATAACCTCTGTTCTGTTGTTTGTGGAATTTACAGACTGTCACACTGCTTGCAGAGCAGATTATGGGAAGGAGCCATCTTCTAAAAAGCACATGCACTTCATCAGTAGGTTTCTGTAGTGTAGTGGTCATCACGTTCGCCTAACACGCGAAAGGTTCTCAGTTCGAAACCGAGCAGAAACAGTGGTTGGATTCTGCCAGAATTTAAACGGTTTGCCACACTAGTTGGGTGCAGCGCTCATTTCCTTTATATGCTTTTTAATAAGCATGCACCTAAAGATTTATGTCTGCAACCTGATGACGTGTTTCCGTAGTGTAGTGGTTATAACGTTCGCCTCACACGCGAAAGGTCCCTAGTTCGAAACTGGGCGGAAACTGTGGGTGGTTTTTGCAAAAATTTCGTATGCGATTTTCTGTTGAGCAGGTCAGTACACTTGCAGGGATGTTTGTGGTTTAATCTCTTTAGAAAAGGACAAAAATAAAACAAATGACCATTGAGTTTTCCTGTACAGTAATATAAAATGTTCGGTCTGCCAACAAAATTAGCAGCATTTTGCCATGTTAAAAACACTGGGCAGTCTATAGTTTCAGTCGCTTTTGAACAAGCGTACGCTAGAAGCGGTGGGACTGACGTCCAAATCAAGTTTCTGATAATCAAATAAACAGTCGCCCTAAGGGGTCGAAAGGTCGTAGGACCTCGAGATTCGTCACGGACGACCGCCACGGGCCCCCGAATCGGGCCCCAGAGTATCGTGGCTCTAGATGCTTCCCGAGCCTAGGAGGCCCTCTAATCCTAACTGCTGAATTAACCCTAGCAGACACATGCTCCCATAGAGATCAATGGGAGACAGAGAGGTGCATAAAAAATAGCTAAAAATAAACTTGGCATGTCTCGACCTAGCCCGCTCGGTCTGTCGCAGAGAGCCACGTGACGCAACTTTTTGTCGAGTTTGGGGCCCCTCGGACCCCCGGGGGCCGCGCGGGAGCCACTGACACGTGCAACTTATCCCATTCATTTTCATAGGCGTTTGGTGGACATCCCCACGGAACGGTCCCAATAGCTCCGAATGGCTCCAATTTGAAATCTGTGGCCCCTCAGGGTCCCCTCAGACGGTCCACAAAGACTGGGGTCCGTAGTACCCCGTTAAGTGCGTTAGAGTCAAAAACAGCATCCCACCTGTCACCTATTTGACGGGTGCCCTAAATGCTGTCCGTGGACAGTCCATATTTAGGCTAATTATGCATAATTAATAGTTTTAATGTACATCAGTGTGTTGTATTCTGTCCCCAGTGTGGTGTACAGTAGGTTTGACCACAAAAAACCACTGTAATTATGAATTATGGCCTATTAATGCATTGACCACGGACAACCTATTTGGACTCCGTCAAATAAGTTACATGTGGGCCCTTACTTTGCCCAGCTGTAACTTATTTGACAGGGTCCAAATAGGCTGTTCGTGGACAGTCCATTTTTAGGCTACAGTGGGCCCTTAATTTGCCCACCTGTAACTTATTTGACAGGGACCAAATAGGCTGTTCGTGGATAGTCCATTTTTAGGCTACAGTGGGCCCTTAATTTGCCCACCTGTAACTTATTTGACAGGGACCAAATAGGCTGTTCGTGGACAGTCCATTTTTATGCTAACTATGCATAATTAATAGCTTTAATGTACATCAGTGTGTTGTATTGTGTCCCCAGTATGGTGTACAGTAGGTTTCACCTTATAAAACCACTGTAATTATGAAATATGACCTATTAATGCATTGACCACGTACAGCCTATTTGGACCCTGTCAAATAAGTTACAGGTGGGCCCTTACTTTGCCCACCTGTAACTTATTTTACAGGGTCCAAATAGGATGTCTGAGGACACCTTCCTGTGCCGACCTGTAACTTATTTGACAGGATCCAAATAGGCTGTTCGTGGACAGTCCATTTTTAGGCTAACTATGCATAATTAATAGCTTTAATGTACATCAGTGTGTTGTATTGTGTACCCAGTGTGGTTTACAGTAGGTTTGACCTCACAAATTTGAGTTTTCCAAAAACTCACCCATAGTTTCCAAGAACTCACCCGCTCCAAAAAAGTCGAAAACAGCATCCCACCTTTAACTTATTTGACAGAGTCCCTGTAAGCTGTCCATGGACATGCCATTTTAAGTCTAATAATGCATAGTTCTTCTGATGGGACACATAGGCCATTCGTGGTCACATAGGCGGTCAGTGGGACAAATAGGCTCTCTGTGGTCAATGGGCAGGGCCACGGGCTGTCACTTAGATTTGCCGTGGACGAACAGGCCATTCAAATAAGTTGCAGGTGGGATGCTGTTTCACACTATATACATGATGCTATATACATGAAAATATATACATTATTTGGAAAATGGTTCTCCGCATTTCCTCTAACCACACCTCTTTTGAAACAGTCTCAGTCTGTGGGCAGTACACCCTGCCCCTGTACTGGCTATGTCCTGTTGCACTTGTTTTAAATTGCCCACATTTTTTGCAAGTGTTGGCCTCTACGGTTCTCCTGTAGGGTCTCTTGGGCATGGCGTCTGGATTGGCAGCTGGTGAAGCGGGTAAGCGGGTGCCCTGTACAGCTGTTGGCTGTAACAGTGGCTGTATCATTTGCATCCCCTGGGCCATTGGGATGCCCTGGATCATTTGCACTCCCTGGAACATTGGCACACCCTGGAACATTGGCACAGCCTGGAACATTGGCACACCCTGGAAACCTGGTGCTGATGGTATAAGTATATTTGGTACCATCTGCAGTGATGCTCCAGATGCAGATGGTGTCAGCAACGTCTGACTCTGCGCTGGTGCCTTGGGTCTGAGAGGGGGTCGCCCAACAGAAGTCTGCCTCTGCTTTGCCTGACCAGCTGTGCTCTCTGGTAGCTTGTAATGGTGCTGCTCCCCTGGTTGTTCTGGCTCAGTCCGTAGACGTTTGGCTACCTGGAGAGGCTCATGAGCTTCAGGGAGGGGCTGAGGCAACTGAATGCCCTGAAGCAGCACAGACAGCTCCTGCTTTTTCTGTCTTTTGTTATACCACTGAATCAGGGTGTTCTGGTTAACCTCCACCAGCTGCATGGATGTTCCTCCCATCACCAAGCTGTTGCCAGTACAAGCTGCCTTATCCTGCGATAGTCTTGCAGGATCAGAGACAATCTTGACAGGGCTCCCTTGCCTTTTCTTTTGGGGCTTGGGTGGACAGTGCAAAGTCTGATGAAGATGGTCTCCAGCAGACGGCAACAGTCAGGCCACTGAGCAGGTGCGCTGCTTGCACCCAGCACACATCTGGTGGTGCTCTCTACACCAGGGTGAGTGGGCTTCTTCGGGACCTTGAAGCGTCCACTCAGCAGTCTCTTTCGGCATCGACTGTCATACACCACCCGTTCCTTGTCTCGGTCATCCAGGTTCTGCCAAAGAGCAATTATGGTGTTGGCTTCCTGGTTGGTCAGGCTGAGGGCTATGTGGTCCCGGAGATCCACCAGATATTCTGCCAGCTGGTCCACATGTTGATAACCCGGGATATTTTGGTAGTCAACAGCCTATTAAAAAACACAAACATGCAATACAATTATTACATCACATCTGTCTAATGCATAATTCCATAACTGATTGTGTTATTTTCCTGTTTATCACCGTAAAGCACTGTATAGTACAAAGCAGAGAGAGCGCCATTCTTGACATTTTACAAAGCACCAAATAAATAAAGATGACTTGACTTGATGTGTATTTGCAGCTTACAAATGAATTTAGGCTGTACTTTTAAATGTAAAATATGTGGAAAGTCTGGATTTAAAGCACTGGATGTTAATTCATCATAATTATTCTAGTTAATTTGAAAGACATACAAAGGAGTAGTATTTACCGTCTCTTCTTCATCATCATCCTGACCAGCATCCTCTGGCTCTGAGGGGAGAGTTGAAACAGATGTTTCAGAGGGAACAGGTGTGACAGCAGTCCCTGAGGGTCCAGGTGATGAAGGAGACTGTATGAGGACAAGTTTGGGGTCAGGGACCAGTGAAGGGGATGTGGAGCCCAGTACAGGTGTGGCACTGCTGGTGACCAGGGTGGAAGAACCCAGTGTCAGTGTGGAAGAGGGTGGTGACAGAACAGCCTCCGGATCTGCTATTGTGTGATCCTCGCTGATGTCACAGAAGCCCTCATCTTCATCTCGCTCCTCCACACTGAGGTCCTCAATGAGCTCTGCTGTCTGCTCAGAGTCAGGATTCATGTCCTGCAGGGTCTGACCAGTCTGCTGGAACAGATACTGCACTCCAATGAGCTCACCTGAAATAAAAACAATAAACAAACAGAAATTAAATAGAATGTTGTGTATCATATTTGATACATTAGGCTTTTGTAGTACCTCATATAGTGTGAGAATATAGAGCTCATCGTCAAGGAGAAAAAAAACAAAACAGTTTTATTAAGAGGCCAAACACGTTTAATTATGGGGGCAAAACATGAAATGAAATGCAATACAATGATGATTGAGAGAAAAGTCTGATGATCATTTTGATATTTACATGTAACATGATTTTCTAATCAAGTGAACCCAAGCTGCTTCTGTCTAGTAACTAGTCATTAAATATTACTAACAATATAAAAGTTATTCTTACAATTACTTTATAAAATCAGTAAAGGTTTTACAATGAAAAGAAACGTGAAGCACGAGCTGAAGGTGGACACTTTTACAATTATACTAAAAGACTATAATCAATCAGACGACAGAGGGCATGTTTCCTAAAAATGTTTGATCATGTTGATCATTTAGAGTCCTTTAGAAACTTGCATATCAATTATGATACAATCGACTCTATAGGGTTAAATCTGACATATAGACGGAGGTTACACAGAAATTGCAAGTTGATAAAATAAAAAATATATAAAACAATTCTCACCGGTGTAACATGCAGGGGGACAAAACGTGGGGACCACTTTCCTGCCAAACAGCTTTTCATAATTGCCGTTTACACAGTGAACAAGTTCTCCTGTGTAGCTGCGCAAAGCTGATGGCTCCGATGACAGGGAAGCAGCCTCCCGGTCCTGGTTCCACCGGTGTAGACCCTCCAGCAGATAAATCTGAAAGTTCAGACTGTTTGCACTGGTCCCTGTAAATAGACACAACAGTGTTTAGGAGGTGTTAAAGGAACACACAAAAACACTTAATGCTCTTTCTTTACACCTGCACAGTGTGTGTGACAAAGACAATACCTGGGATGAAACGGTTCAGGTGTAAATGAAAGGACTCAATCCTGCGCATAAAATGCCAGATGTCCAAGCGAATCATGAGATCAGGCCACCCTCTGAATCTGGTTTTCAGCTTGGTCTCACCCACATCAGTGCTGCAGCCACAGTCCACGTACAAAACAGCAGGTGGATCCACACTAGCCTGCTGGTACCTTTTCACCAGACCATCGACCATCATGTCCAGTCCTGGTCCTTCCTGTGCTGTCAGCACACTCATGAGCACCTGACCAAACTCATTGCCAACAGAAGTAAGCCAGAGTCCCGTTCCCCTTGCCGTCACAGCCAGCTTCTTAGTGATCTGCAGTAGATGACAGGAAGCATGCAATGCAATGAAACATCACACCATGTAGAATATGATACTCATGCTCTGATAATGATATAACAGTAAACACCATAAATTAACAAAAATCCCCTGCTAACCTTTTTAGTGGAATCCATCTTCAAGACTGAACCATACGTAGATGTTATCCTTGCATGGATTTCATCCAGCCTTGTCAGGATGTCTTGGCTGTACACGGTGAGCAGCCACTTGCAGCTTGGGACCACTGTAGGCTCTGGGGGTTCCTGGAATTGTATTTGCAACACCCCGGGTCGTTTGAGGAAGTCCACACATTGGGTGGTGTACCGGGCCATACGCTGGAGCCACTCCTCACTGTGGTTCTCACGAAGCTGTTTGATGACACGGGACTGTTGCCTAGGCCACGCTCACGCAGGAGCCGAATGACTCTCATATCACAGGCATACCTTAGGAAAAGCTAAATCCACACATTCATATATTTTACACAATTGATTTGTAAAGTATTTGCAAACATATGTGATGATGGGCTATCAACTGGATGTGGAATTAAAGTGTACTTACTTCCGCATGAGGATGACCCGAAATTCAGAGCGATGGCCCAGATCCAGCTGTTGCAGGACAGTCTGACTCCAGGACACATGCGAGGCTTTACACTTGGTACAGATGAGGGTTTCTGTGACCATGTTGTACATCCTATCGATGTCCAGAACCTGCCGTGCCCTTTTGTGCAGACCGCCTCCAGTCAGCTGATGCTGCCCGCAGGCAGAATTGGGACAGAGAGCCTTGATCTTCCACAGCTTGTACGGCATCCACAGCAACAGAGCATGACAAAAAAATCTGTCTGGAGCTGGAGCCTGGTTGTAAATAAGTGCTGGCTGTGGTGGGTAATACCAGAGCTGTAGGTTGTCTCGAAGCTCTGGTTTTCCCTTGGGCCCCATTTTAAAAAGCCTGCTGGCAATCCACCTGTGATCCTCTGGTGGCAAAGTGTCCGACCACAAACGATGCAGTCGAACTAGAGATGCATCTTGCAGTAATGCCCCCGAAGGAGTAGTCTGTGAATGAAAAAGACAAAACATTTAGTCTAGCAGGTCATTTATTTAATTACCGCTTTATCTATCCAAGACTACCCTCATATAAAATAGAAAATATTGGATGTCAAATACGTACTTAAGGTTATAGAATAAAATGTATACATTTGTTCCAATAGTTTTCAGAATTGTGTCAGCTGCTAGCACTAATTTGTGTGAGTTGTGACAGTTAATATGCAAATTCAATTATTTTAGACCAATAAAATTTGAAATTTCTTACCGAGACAACATGCAATGAAATATAATATATGTTGCATATATAACAAGAGAAAGAAACAGTCATAACTGTCCAATAATTTTAACTAATCCTAGATGGAATTATACTATACTGTTTAAAGGTCTATGTTCAGTAAGATTCTTTTTGTTTTTGAAATATGATTAAAATACAGTCAAAAACAGTAATTGTGGGAAATAATATTGCAATTTAGGATCGCCGCTTATTTGAATCTGTTTTCAAAAGTATTTACAGTTTTTTTCAATCGCTAACAAGCGCTTACCCATACTTCAGATACTTTTTCCTAAACTCTTAACACAGACTCACACCAACAAAACACAATTGGCCAAATGGATAATTTTCTTCTCAAGAACACATTTTGTTACAGATTTTTATGATTGTTTACACACTAAAATAAAAATTTCCACACAATTTGCAAAATTCTACTCCAATGAGCAAAACCCCTCCGCAGATTTGCACAACATTACACACAATGTCTGCCTTACCCTTATAGCAAAACATTACACACGGTGATTTGTAAAACTCTACACACATTTTCACACCTTAGACACAGATAAGGATTGTGAGGTTACTTCCTTGTCATTACAAAGCCCCGGATTGCCATTGACCACACTAATGAATGAATTGGATATGCACATCCATCAGGCGTGGAAGCACACATGTGCTAATTTGAAAACGCATCACTCAGGAGTGCTTTAAAAGGCAGCAGGTGAGTTCACCTGTCTTCAACAAAAATGGAAGGAGCTAGAAGAAGAAGAAGAAGAAGAAGAAGAGTGAGAATAAGAGGGGGGGCTCAAAGAGGAGATGAAGGAGGTAGAGGAAGAGGAGAAGGAGGTAGAGGAAGAGGTGAAGGAGGTAGATGAAGAGGAGAAGGAGGTAGCGGAAGAGGAGAAGGAGGTAGAGGAAGAGGTGAAGGAGGTAGAGGGACCATGGACTGACACTGATGGAAGCTGGACAAAGAGTTCAACCAAATCTCTGGTTGATACTGTAACTGAATAGTTACAGTATTCTTGTTGCTTTTACAGCAGTTTTTCTTCAGAGTCAAACTGTATGTACTTCATGCAGTAATTTTAATTTGTCTACAGATTTTATTTTTTTCATTGATTTCATTGTTGGTTGATTACTGTAACTGATTATGGTAAGAAATACTGTAAATAAATACTTGAAATATGAGTCTGCAGAAATCAGTGTTGTGCAGTGCTTGGTAAGTTTATAGTAGGCCCATTTGTGTACATTCTCCCTATATCTCAAACTAATCATGAAGAATGTTGTTTGTTTGTCACAATTTTTTTTTTCATCTAAATTATCCCTTACATAACAATGTCTGGCCAAAAATCTAGCACATGCTATTTCCTAAAAATAGTATTTTTACAAATGTGTTTTTTATTTATCACAGCAGTGTGAAACTGGTTACAATAGTGTCTGATCATTGAGGACTGTGTTGGTTAAATGAAAACTAATAGCATTTTCACAAATATGTGTATATCTTTTGACTGAAGTGTGTATGTTTTGACAGAAGTGTGTCATTTTCCAAACAATCTAGGAATTATGCCAATTGAGTGTGGTGTTTGGATAATTGTGATTACATTTTGAAAAAAAGAACCCGGTTTTCAAAATTGCGTGTAAACAATTGAAAAAAACTGTAAATATATACTAACTCTTCATTTCAAAATAGAACACATCTTTCTCTGCACACACTAACTTTACCAAAACACTGGAAATCTGACTCAGAATGAAATTATTCTGTCAAAGAATAACACTTGTTTTCACTTCACAAGGTACATGCAGTCAATCAAAGTACAACAGGTTTCAAAATACTGGCTATTGTATTACAAAAACTTCATAGACTTTTGTGTTTCAGTTTTACAGGTATTTGCATACAAAACATGCAATCCACCATTTTTACACTAAATTTATTGGTTGGGAACTGTATGTCCACATGTACAGTATTCCAGTAAAAAGCAAATCAGTTTTTTTCCCTTTACTGTTTACCAGCCTCTCTTAGCGAAAGACCGTTTTTTATTACATGGTCAATGATAGTGGCACGAATTTCATCACTGACTACTGTTCTTGCAGCCCTTGGAAGTCCTTAGGCCTGCTCTTCTCCCTGGCCCTGCTCCTCTCACTGCACATCTCATCTCTCACTGCACCTCTCACTGCACCTCTCATCTCTCACTGCACCTCTCACTGCACCTCTCACTGCACATCTCACTGCACATCTCATCTCTCACTGCACCTCTCACTGCACCTCTCACTGCAAATCTCACTGCACCTCTCACTGCACATCTCACTGCACCTCTCACTGCACATCTCACTGCACATCTCACTGCATCTGTCACGGCATCTGTCACTGCACATCTCACTGCACATCTCACTGCATCTCTCACTGCACCTCTCACTGGGCCTGCTCTTCTCCCTGGGCCCCTTGCTCTTACTCTTCCTCGTCCAGACATTACAGTGTTTGTCTTTTTCTGTTTCCAAAAACATCACAAGTCCTCCTTTTGATGTATAAGTGTCAATGTAACAGAAAAAAATAACCCCTGCCACTGAGTCTAAGCCAGACTGGAATCAGCTATGGTTGACCCAATTTACCCAACATAAATCAGGTGTGTGTCAATTATTCAATTGTTTGTTTATTATCAGCTGAGATATATTGTTTTTGAACTGATATCATTGAAGAAGCCGAGGTTTTTATACTGTATCTAAGGTTTGGAATATTGTTTTTGCTATTGTGGGGTGGTGTGTGTTAACATTTATAAATACTACAAAAACAATCCATAATTTTGTTGGGAGGTATAGCTTGTCTGTTAAGAAAATGTAAGCAATGTGGAAATGTGTTCACTGACTGCATATTGTGTGAAAACTGTATAATATTGCTCTTAATTCATTATGATAAGATTTCCTGCATACAAAATATATTTCTAAAAAGTGCACAGATGTGGAATGTGTCTTAGAATGCAAGTTTCTAAAAAGTGCACAGATGTGGAATGTGTCTTAGAATGCAATGTGGATTATGCCAGTACTTACAGAGACAGTGGGGCTTGGTGTAGGGGCACTGGACACTGCTGCGCTGGGTTGGTCAACAGCCTGAGATGGTCTCCTAGCCACACTCAGATTTGGCTTTGCAGCAGCAATGTGGGACCCACCAAATCTTGGCTTGGTAAACTAAAAAAGGGCAAAACAATTTCAATGAAAAGACAAATTGAATTGTAACAGCACATTGGCCAAAAATATAATAAAATGTAAAATGTAAAATGAAAATATCTATTGATCCTATCATTCATTATATAACTAAAGGACCTGCTTTCTTTCTTTAACTTATTTTTTTGTCTGTGTATTACCACACTCTACTACTTATACAGATTTAAATAAGCACCGTTAGAATAGAAAAATGTGTGGGAAGGTATTGCTAGAATGTGAGTATATAGTAATTTAACAAGTACCTTTTAAAAATGACTTAAAATCAAAAATAGTTTGCACATAGTTTGTAAGAGAAAGCGTTTATTAACAGTAATGAAGGTTACCCTTGAAATGGCAACAAAGCAGATTCATGATGACTTAATTAATAATATGTGTATAATTAATTGTGCATAAGTGGAATGTTACCTGAGAAATACAGAATGAAAGACGTAGCTTCAGTAGCCAGTTGGAAAAATCAACAGAGATGCCATGAAGGACGCGAGTGTCCTTTAACCCATAATGGCAAATCCCAATTAGAGAGGAAGAGGAGAATGCAAGAGCAGAGCCCAGAGAAGAAAGAGAGATCACATAGGTTACATTGTTCTTTCACCATTTTACTTGATCTAAACCAACCTGAGACAGTGAAACTGACCAATAAGCAGACTACAGCCGCCCCTGTACAAGGTGTCACAGCTGGCAGGTAGGTGTAAAAACATACCAGCCATTTCCACTGAACTTAAACCTTTATACTAAACGTATATTAAAACTGCAATTATATTAAAAAAAAATGTTATTACCTTTGACAAACTTGGTATAATTTTAGAAGTAGGCTGGGGTGGGAGCTGACGCTGACTCTGCGCCATGACCTCCTGTGCTGGTCCAGTAGCGGCAGACTGTTGTTCAACAACCCTTGGTGCTTGTCCAATAGAGGCTGTGGCCTGCTTAAGACAACCACAAAAATACATAGGCTACAATAATTGTTGAACGAGAAGAATTTGTTCAGTAAATTATACATATATAAAAAAAATACAAGTTACATCTTTACATTGTTACCTTTTGAGTGTGAAAACCACATATGCACTTTGGGACCGCTCCGAGCAAGGTTGTCTGGCCGCGAGACTGCATCGGACATCTTTCAATCTGTAAACATTATCACACATATAACATAGAATACATGCATTTTCTAACTTATCAGTATGAATGCCACATTAATTTATTGTAGTCTGTCATTTATTTTTATTCATGTTCTTTGAAGGGGAGATACAAACTGTAAAATTAGAGATAAAGAGTGAGTAAAGTTTGTATCCTCCTTTAAAAGAACAAGAGAGGAACATTTCACACCTTCAAAAAAACATCCATTCACTCAACATCCCCACCCCCACTGCCTCAAATCTCTGAATCTCCCAGTGCAAAAAAAAGTTTTTTTTTTACATAAATAAACATAAATCTTACATACCTGCAACATTATCTACATACATATCTATAAATAATGATGACATTGAATTAAATGATTAGGATTTCAATTATTACATCATGCAAAGGTGACAAAAGCACACTCACCCTTTGGTACACGTCATGCCACTTTTTCTGTCGAGGAGCTGGCCTGTTACCCTCATTTGATGGCCAAACTCCTGTGCTGGCAAACTTTTTTAGCCTTGCAATCCAGTCAGTATCTGACATGGCTTTATGGGATTTTTTGCCAGACATTTTTTTGTTGGGGGGCTAACGGTTAGGTTATATCGTTTTGAACAAAACTACTATAATACAAATTAGTTCTTTAAAAAAAGCACACACGATATTTACAATTATAATATATACAATTATATACAAATATAATATTACATTGTCCGAAAATACAGTTAAAGTTACCGAAAATAAGTTTTGCAGTCCTCCGTTAAAATGATGCTGCCTGACCTCCGTGACAGTGATGCTCGACGTCTGAACTTTTTGACCTCTGACACGCCCCTCAGGATATGTCATTACTTCGTACACCTTCGGCTCAGTTCGGCAACTTGATTGACACTTGGCTAGCTTGCTGACTCCTCCTCCTAGCGGTGCTAAGCGTAAACGTGCCATCGACATTTCCTTGTACTCTGATTGGTCAAATGTCGAAAATGATAAGGAAAAAGTCAAGAATGGCGCTCTCTGATTGGCTGCAAATGTTATAATGTCGAGAATGGCGCTCTCTAATTGGCTGCAAATGTTATAGCGCGTCGACGTGATTGGCTGTGGCGTTCAACATTGTTCAACATTATCCCCATTTTGACGGACTATCCTTCGGCAGCTGGCGTTCAAGTCCCAGTCTCCCCTGTAGGCGTGGGTTGGAGTCCCACTTCTGACAAACCTAACCTTTGGCTGTGGGCTGAAGCTAGAGTCTTTAACCCTCTGGCAAGTTTATCCAGAAATGCAGTAATGTTGACAAAGCACTGCAATTCAGTTCATGCTAGAATTAAGAGAGGAACATTTCACACCTTCAAAATATCCATTCACTCAACATCCCCACCCCCACTGCCTCAAATCTCTGAATCTCCCAGTGCAAAAAAAAAATTTTTGTTTACATAAATAAACATAATTCTCAAATACCTGCAACATTATCTACATACATATCTATAAATAATGATGACATTGAATTAAATGATTAGGATTAGAATTATTACATCATGCAAAGGTGACAAAAGCACACTCACCCTTTGGTACACGTCATGCCACTTTTTCTGTCGAGGAGCTGGCCTGTTACCCTCATTTGATGGCCAAACTCCTGTGCTGGCAAACTGTTTTAGCCTTGCAATCCAGTCAGTATCTGACATGGCTTTATGGGATTTTTTGCCAGACATTTTTTTTGTTGGGGGGCTAACGGTTAGGTTATATCGAACAAAACTACTATCAATAAAAATGATTTCTTAAAAAAAAGCACACACGATATTTACAATTATAATATATATACAATTATATACAAATATAAAATGACATTGTCCAAAAATACCGTTAAAGTGACCGGAAAATATGTTTCGCAGTCCTCCGTTAAAATGATGCTACCTGACCTCCGTGACAGTGATGCTCGACGTCTGAACTTCTTGCCCTCTGACATGCCCCACCTGATATGTTATTACTTCGTACACCTTCGGCTCAGTTCGGCAACTTGATTGACACTTGGCTAGCTTCCTGACTCCTCCTCCTAGCAAGGCCGGCGCTATGGGCGGGCCTTAGGGGGCCGGGCCCGCCTAGAGAGCTCCTGTGCCACCCCTCCATCCAATTTGCATTTAATAAATTATTTTAATAATAATAATAATTTACGTGCAGTATTTATATATTTATTGATGTGTATTTAAGTGCAATGTTTGACTTATAGGCTAATCTTATAAAAAAAAAACTCCCGGAAGTTTGACTGATTGTTTACAAAAAAGGGGTTTCCCGCTGAGCCGCTCTGACCGCAGCATCTCGGTAAAGTTATAGCCACGCGACGTGCTCGGTTTTGCCTATTCAGAAACGAATGGAAAGAGAAACTCATGAGATTCCAATCCCAAAAACGTCGACTTCAGCTGTATTTATAACGTGAGTAGGACAGTTGGTTTTATTACTCTTCGTAAGTTGCACCAGACGTGGTGTAAATTATGCATTTGACACTGATATGCAATATGTGTGTGAGTGTGTCGTAGTTGATTATGCATGGTTGATTTAATACTTAACTTGAGATTTGTGACTATTTGGCTGTTATTATAGGAAGTTGGCTTATAGCATGCTGTGTTCACGGAACAATTCAGACAAGATTCATTAGTTAACATTAGTTAATGACTAACATGAACTAACCATGAGCGATACATTTGTTACTGTATTTGTTAATGTTAGTTAATAAAAATACAGCTGTTCATTGTTTGTTCATGTTAGTTCACAGCCTATAGGCTATAACTGTAACATGATATCTCATGATAGCCGAAATATGATTGGGCAATAGGCTAATTATAGTTAGGATATTGAAATCGCTGTGAAACTGTTGTAGCTAGTGTTACCACCCGTCCCGTTTTTTCCGGGATTGTTCTTCTTTTTAACAACCTGTTCCGGGAAATGTATAAACTCTCCCTGATATACAAAAGGCTCATAAGAATTATGATATACAAAAGGCTCAAAAAAATTTCAAAAGGCTATGTGAATATGTCCCGGTTTTCGAAAGGCTACGAAGAATATGTCCCGGTTTTCGAAAGTCTACGTGAATATACGTTCAAACAGCGCGCACGGCAGAGAGGTAGAGAGCGCGAGACCTTGCGTGCATGAAGCGCATGTAAGCACCCCCCCCCCCCACAATTTATTTGTTTGTCATAATTAGGCCCCCCCAAGAATATTAAATGCCCGTCCATTGATTTGTTTCTGCCGCCGGCTCTGCCTCCTAGCGGTGTTAAGCGTAAACGTGCCATCAACATTTCCTTGTACTCTGATTGGTCAAATGTCGAAAATGTTAAGGAAAAAGTCAAGAATGGCCCCCTCTGATTGGCTGAAAATGTTATAATGTCAAGAATGGCGCTCTCTAATTGGCTGCAAATGTTATAGCGCGTCGACGTGATTGGCTGTGGCGTTCAACATTATCCCCATTTTGACGGACTATCCTTCGGCAGCTGGCGTTCAGGTCGCAGTCTCCATTGGAGGCGTGGGTTTGAATCCCACTTCTGACAAACCTAACCTTTGGCTGCGGGCTCAAGCTTGAGTCTTTAACCCTCTGGCAAGTTTATCCAGAAATGCAGTAATGTTGACAAAGCACTGCAATTCAGTTCATGCTAGAATTAACCAAACATTAAAGTAACACTGACCTGCAGTACATGACCTTTAAAGTAACACTTTAGTGCAATGTATGGGATTCTATGGCACTTGGAATTTCAAGTCCTGACATTTCAGAAAAATTGTAAAGCAAACGTGTTATCCAATACACTACGGAAACCTATTGATGAGACGCATGTGCTTTTTAGAAGATGGCTGCTTCCCATAATCTGCCCTGCAAGCAGTGTGACAGTCTGTAAATTCCACAAACAACAGAACAGAGGTCATTCAGCATGGCAGTCTGCCTACAGCTCCTTGGTACGATGGCCTTGACCTGTCTCAAAAGTAAGGGTTTTGTAGCGAATTGCAGGATTACAGCGAAACACAGGAAACCTCAATGGTCATTTGTTTTATTTTTGTCCTTTTCTAAAGAGATTAAACCACAAACATTCCTGCAAGTGTACCGACCTGCTCAACAGAAAATCACATACGAAATTTTTGCAAAAACCACCCACAGTTTCCGCCCAGTTTCGAACTGGGGACCTTTCATGTGTGAGGCAAACGTGATAAACACTACACTACGGAAACAGTCTTCATGTTGCAGACATAAATCTTTAGGTGCACGCTTGTTAAAAAGCATATAAAGGAAATGAGCGCTGCACCCACCTAGCGTGGTAAACAGTTTAAATTTTCGGTCAGAATCCAACCACTGTTTCTGCTCGGTTGCGAACCGAGGACCTTTTGAGTGTTAGGCGAACGTGATGACCACTACACTACAGAAACCTATTGATGAGAGACATGTGCTTTTTAGAAGATGGCTCCTTCCCATAATCTGCTCTGCAAGCAGTGTGACAGTCTGTAAATTCCACAAACAACAGAACAGAGGTTATTCGGCATGGCAGTCTGCCTACAGCTCCTTGGTACGATGGCCTTCACCTGTCTCAAAAGTAAAGGTGTTGTAGCGAATTGCAGCATTTATATTTAAAATGCATCCACTTGTTTCCGGACAGTTTTGAACTGAGGACCTTTCGCGTGGAAAGCGAACGTGATAACCACTACAATACGGAAACTTGATTTGGACATCAGTCCCTACGCTTCTAGGTTACGCTTGTGTTGTGGCAAAAATTCATCTCAAACAAACATCACTGCGTAAGAGACACTCAGAGTCAAATTATATAAAATAGAAGTATTTATTCTTGCAAGAATAGGAGCAGTCTAATTCACAGTTGTTACCCTGTGCAGAAGAGTGACACACCCCCAGACAGACTGAACTAGCTTTTATCTTAGTTTCAAGGCCTTCTTCCCCCCAGAGCCTTCCTCCCAGTAGTTTTCCATAGACGTCACTAGTTGGCCCACTAAGCTCCCCTGCACCAAATGGCCTTCTGACATCTAGGTCAGAGGTCCTTGTTCGTCTGTTCTCTGGAGTGTCTCCCCCTTCTGCCTCCCCAGGTACATAAACAGAATCTTCTCTCACTACAAGTGAGAGACACACATGTGACATTATTTGAATCATCTATATTTTACTAAAGATCAATGAATATCATTAAAATTGCCACCACAACTCCTCACTTTTTATCATTATGATTACCCATAATCACAATAATAAACAATAAGACAAATTTTAAGTCATATCATCACACTTATACTCTTCATCTCTGGTTTTCACTGACCACTCTCTTAAACATTTGTGAAATAACATTTGGAAAAGTAAAAAGGTTAGGCTGTTTTTGTGGGGATAGTCCCTTAAGTATTAGCAAGCAAGTAAAGACTTTATCTGCGGCCGGGCTGAATGAATAAGCACTGTTATTGCACTCCCGACCTAGGTCGGACCCTCAGTCACCTCAGTATAAACAAGAAATAGTGTATAGTTTAAGTAGGAAACACATCAATTTAACACCCTGGTTATCATTACACATCTTGAAACCCACATGGCATTTCAACAGGCTAAGAAATACGAAGAAATAAAAGTAGAATAAAATCCCTCATTTCGACCCCTCTCCTTGTACGTCAACACATAGCGGATAACCACAGCTTTTAACCTTCTGTTCATATCAAAAACATTCATAGAAATAAAGAAAAAGAAAAGGAAACATACACTTTAACACATGTCACAGTAGCTCCCACTACTTGTATCATCATATTTTGTTCATCCAATTGAACAGACTCCCAGCTTTAACCAGTCTCTGTACTGAGCTGGAAACACACTATAATGCATGGTAAACATAACAATATTGATAATCCTATCGCTGAAATTGGTAGTACAGTACCCCCAACCCCCCAAAGATTAACCAATCTTATCCATTTACCATCAGTCCACGCCCATTTCCATACATCGCCTCCATTTTCCTAACCATATTTTCTTAACTTTTAACTCGATTCAGCCAATGGTTTTACTTAGTAAGCTCTATTTAACACCAATTTAATAAAATCTATCCAGAAAAGGTTTTATATTTTTTTTTTATCCATTCTTTTAACCAATGTAGTTGTTCAAAATTAACTCTAATATTTCCATTACGGACACAATCAATATATTTTCTACATTTACAATCAAATCAATACCTAGTTTGATTCAATCAAACAAAATCATCACAAAAACAGATTCTTCTGTTAAACTTAAACCATCAGTTGTGTTGATCATCTCGTTCGCCCCACGGACGTTCCGTGTTCTTTTACCTTTAACTTTTAATTCAAACATGCTGTGGTTCTACTTAATAAGCTTCAACAATTATCCCTATAATTTACATTAATTAATAGATCTTCTCTTCCCAAAAACATTTTCCTTAAATATTTCCTAATGAATAAGTAACCAATCAAATCTTTTGATCTAGTGTATATCAATACTAAGCCCTATTTTGATTTAATCGAATCAAATCCTCAAAATAATCACAAAACCACATTCTTAAACCATTAGTTGGTTCACATCCTCCTCCAGGCGTGTTGATCATCTCGTTCGCCCCATGGACTATGGGATGGTTGTGGCCTGTTGGTGTAGGTGAGAGGCTTGGACCCAGGTGTCACACTCTCCAACCATTTTCTGATCCTTATAAGGTTTTCCCTTAAATCACGACCGCACCCCCACTGGAGTGAACTGTCACCTGTGAATGGAGACCTTAAGTATTTTGTTAGTGACCGCTTGACCGCTCCCCTTTGGTGTGACCTGTGGAATCAACAACCTGAAACATTATCTCCGGATAATTTCTTGCTCACTTAATAGCACTCGGGGTCCTTTTACCCTGAAAAACACTCAACCCCTGTCCTCATGTCCACACAATATTTATACATTTGGAACAGAATTAGTTCTGTTTGATCCAATCCTTCCTGACATTCTGTAAAAGGAAATTTTTAAGTTATGCGCTGCGCAGGTGTAGCACCTTTCTGCCACACTAATAACCCAGGCCAGGACAGTTAGCCAAATTCATCCATAACCATTATTTTAGTGGGCACATTTTGCCCTGTCTCCCAATCCTGCATGCTCTCTGTAAAGAGAAACAGATTTCGAGGTTATTGTCAGATAGTAAAGTACGTAGTTTCTTTTGTCTACTGTTCTCCCGTGGCCTTCGATGCCCTGGCGTTTCCTGTTGAAACAATCTTTGTTATTGGTGTGTGCGGCACACTCACAGACATCCATTTTGTTAGGCAGAAAAAATGGCTTCTTTCAGGGCTTTTATCAAATTACCCCTAGTGTTCTCCCAACATTTATTCAGCAAATGTGAACCCCTTAATAAACCATATTTGGCAATTGTTATACCATCTCCCTCTTGATGCACGACACAACTCGAGCATCAATTTAACATAACATTTAACATAGTGTTTTTTATAAAGTTTGCCATCAACACTAACCCAAACGTTGTCCTTCAGACAAATTTCCTCCAGACATCTTTCTCTGCCTCTGAAACAAAAATATTACATTCTTCACTTAAAGCCACAATCTCATCTTCTTATCGAAGTATTTGAAAGGCAACGGCCCTCAGTTTCACAGCGTATTCTGCTTTTCAGGCCTGTTGTTTGGTCTCTCAAGTCAGTCATCTACAAACATTTCCAAAGTCATCAATTTTCCCTATCAGGTCAGGTCGTGCTGTGCAGACTTGGTCAATGTCAGTCAATCATTTCTCCCCCTTTGTTCACAATAATCATAAATGTGAGGGGCTCTCTTGATAATTTCATGTTGACTTAGCCAATATGTCACTTTGTTGTTTCCCTCAAATCTACAACATTTTCATTTATCTCAGCCCATGCCAGATGGTGATCTACAACTACACAATTCCAATTTACTGATCTTCAAATCTACATTATGTATGACAAAAGTATTACTACCAGACAGAGCTTGATGGCCAATCAACTTAAAGCTTGTCCCATGTTCTGTATTGTCTCTTCATCAGAATTATCAGCTTCTTTAAAATTTGTCATTTGCCTTAACCCATCTGTAATGATAAACTCATTCCAGAGGTTAATGACGCAATATACACACCAAACCTTTTCTTTATATTATTGCTAAAAGATTTAAATTTTAAATAAGATTTTAAACTTCCCATTTTCCTGTAGCTTCTACCTAATTTTACATGGTATCTTAACCACTTTCAAAGCACGTCTGTTCATTATTCATTTGATTTTTAGACAAGTCAGCTGGGTTGTTTTGTTTCATTATCATTATTTTGCTTCAGCTTGCTCTAGCAGGCAGATAACAGAAAGACAGACACAGTTACCATCCCTTCCTCCAACTCAGCCAGTCTCTCTCACTATAACAAATAATTTTTCCACCAGCCTCCTAAGGCTGTAACTTAGACAAAATTTGTATTCATTACAATAACCTTTGACCATTCACCTTTGTCATCCAGACTTTCCTTAAATCAAAAGCTGTCTTCATCTTTAGCCACCACCATGTCTAACGACCTTCAAGAGTTAAAACTATGTCATAGACCTATTAGTTCAAAATCAACACTATGATTTTCCTTGCCCATAAGGCAAACCAGTACATAAAAAGTTTTGCTATTGTCTCCACAACAACTAATGGGAATCACTTCATGGCCTCAGCTGGCTCTTGAAAGCCCACGCCTGTTAGCCCTTTATCTATAATCTCCATCAGGGCGTTTTCCCCTGGCATATTTGCAGACGCTTGTCACAATAAAAAAACAAGCCATACAACTAATGCGGTTTCTTCCGGCGAGTGGTATATATAGAGGAGCTTTGCTTTATTGGGGAGACATGCCGTGACTCGTCACCGCGTCATCTCCCCTTAACGGCATAAGTACGCTGCTGGCCTCACAGCTCCTGCTCAACCCTCATACCTGTCTCACATAACACACCTCCATTCAGGAGATGCCCAATGACTTTACGTGATCCACTCTGGCTTAGGTTGCCCCCTGTCTGGCCAAAGAAGGTCTTACCCGTCATCGAGATGGTCACTCGTGCCCACTGGTGACCGCTCTTTCCAATCACACAATCAGTTCTATCTATTTCACCCAGACAGCCTTATTGCTTCTTCCTACTTCAATATCTAAAACATACATTTCCCCCCATACTTTCCTAGTTCTACAGAAAACCGGTGTATCAAATTTGGCATGCTTACTCTGAGATTTCCCATACTGGCTGTTTTCTGTTCCCTGTGGATTTCTCTTCAACGCGCGTTTTCTCTAATCTGTTTAGGCGTCCCCAACAGACCCGATTCTTTCTTTTAACCCAAATCGGTCGGGTTGCACTATTAGTGCCCTCCTAATTAAGGTTTACCAAAAACTGTTCTGGTTCCCCCTAATTAGCCTCAGTACCTAAAAACAATTTGCTCCGTCGTGGAACAACTAATTTTCAGGGTACCTATTTGTTTGAAATCTCTTGATCTGTTACAGTTCTCACTTAATCCCAGATTATTTATCTGCTTGAAATTTCTTGTTCTGTTACAGACCTCAATTAATCTCAGATCATTTTCCCTCGTATCTGTTTGAAATTTCTTGATCTATATAGATCTCAATTAATCTCAGATTACGTACCACAGAAACAGCCTTCAGCCAATATGGTTCAATTTCACTCTTCTCCCCAATTAAACTGAATTTAATTAACTTACCCAAAAGAAAATAAATTGAACTGTCTCTTACCAGAGATGCTTCTGTTGCCACCAGGTTCTTTCAATTGATTCCAGTGGAGTTTCTCCTGGCCCTGATAGCGGTCGGCCCCTCTCTCTGAAATTTACGAGGTAGAGCTGGAACTGCTCAGTCCAGGTGGCCAAACACCGTCCTCTCTCAGGTCCAGAAGGCACTTCCAAGGAATCCCACTCTGACACCAAAATTGTTGTGGCAAAAATTCATCTCAAACAAACATCACTGCGTAAGAGACACTCAGAGTCAAATTATATAAAATAGAAGTATTTATTCTTGCAAGAATAGGAGCAGTCTAATACACAGATGTTACCCTGTGCAGAAGAGTGACACACCCCCAGACAGACTGAACTAGCTTTTATCTTAGTTTCAAGGCCTTCTTCCCCCCAGAGCCTTCCTCCCAGTAGTTTTCCATAGACGTCACTAGTTGGCCCACTAAGCTCCCCTGCACCAAATGGCCTTCTGACATCTAGGTCAGAGGTCCTTGTTCGTCTGTTCTCTGGAGTGTCTCCCCCTTCTGCCTCCCCAGGTACATAAACAGAATCTTCTCTCACTACAAGTGAGAGACACACATGTGACATTATTTGAATCATCTATATTTTACTAAAGATCAATGAATATCATTAAAATTGCCACCACACTTGTTCAAAAGCGACTGAAACTATAGACTGCCCAGTGTTTTTAACATGGCAAAAAGCTGCTAATTTTGTTGGCAGACCAAACATGTTTTATTACTGTACAGGAAACCTCAAAGGCCAATTGTTTTATTTTTGTCCTTTTCTAAAGAGATTAAACCACAAACATCCCTGCAAGTGTACAGACCTGCTCAACAGAAAATCACATACGATATTTTTGCAAAAACCACCCATAGTTTCCACCCAGTTTCGAACTGGGGACCTTCTGCGTGTAAGGGGAACGTGATAACCATTACACTATGGAAACACATCTTCAGGATTCAGACATTAATCATTAGGTGCACGCTTTTTAAAAAGGGTATAAAGGAAATGAGCGCTACACCCACCTAGCGTGGCAAACAGTTTAAATCTTCTGTCAGAAGACAACTGCTGTTTCTGCTCAGTTTCGAACCAAGGACCTTACGCACGTTAGGCGAACGTGATGAACACTACACTACAGAAACTACTACTATTGATGAGGTCATTCGGCATGGCAGTCTGCCTACAGCTCCTTGGTACGATGGCCTTCACCTGTCTCAAAAGTAAGGGTTTTGTAGCGAATTGCAGCATTTATGTCTAAAGTGCCTCCACTTGGGAGATCCAGTCCTTTACTGCTGCCAAAAGACCGGTACAAAAGTTTTGCTCCAGCAAACAAGTTACAGGAGGAGCTGGCCAGGGTCCCCAGACAACTGTTTTAATGACAGCTTGAGCAAAATGCAACGTGTTGGCCAGGAATCGAACCCGGGTCAAATGCTTAGAAGGCAGATATTCTCACCACTATACCACCAACGCAAGACCATTGGGTGTAGGCTTAAAAAAATTGCATGAACTTATTGACCTGACCTACCAGGCACCATATTAAAAAAGAGGTCTCTAATATAATAATGTAACACGTTTTATACAGACACTTCATATTTAAATGGTATTAGATTATTTTTTGGATTCACTGGCTTCTGTGAAGCGTTGAGTTAAAATGATGCATGACGCCGTTCCTGGAAATCGCGCTGTTCGGGGACAACTACCTGTCTCTGCAACTCCTCTTTAGTATAGTGGAAAGTATCTCCGCCTGTCACGCTATAGTCTGGGGTTCGATTCCCTGATGGAGAGATCCAGTTCTTTACTGCTGCCAAAAGACATTAACAAAAGTTTTGCTCCATCAAACAAGTTACAGGAGAAGTTGGCAAGGGGCCCGGACGACTGTTCTAAAGACAGCTTGAGAAAAATGCAATTCGTTGGGCGGGAATCGAACCCATACAGCAAGAATGGACAGACCCAGGAATTGAACCCATACAGGAAGAATTCTCATAATCAAGGTATTTAATTTAAAAATGTGAGACTTTTTATACAGACACTTCATATTTAAATGGTATTAGATTATTTTTTTTGGATTCACTGGCTTCTGTGAAGCGTTGAGCTAATATGACGCTGTTCCTGGAAATGGGAAGGCTGTTTGTAGCGAGCTGTAGTCGCGCTGATCCGGGGTGACAACCTGTCTCTGCAACTCCTTGTTAGTATATTGGAAAGTATCTCCGCCTGTCAAGCGTAAGACCGGGGTTCGATTCCCCGACGGGGAGATCCAGTCCTTTACTGCTGCCAAAAGACCAGTACAAAAGTTTTGCTGCAGCAAACGAGTTACAGGAGGAGCTGGCCAGGGTCCCCAGACAACTGTTTTAACGACAGCTTGAGCAAAATGCAATGCGTTGGCAGGTAATCGAACCAAGGTCAACTGCTTGGAAGGCAGCTATGCTCACCACTATACCACCAACACAAGACTGTTGGTTGTAGACTGGAAGCCCTCTTCTGCGGTCAGCAAGAATGTTCGCAATATATTAGCAGCTGGCAGGTGCAGATGAATTGAAACTCTCTTTGTTTGGACCTGGCACTTAAAAAAATTGCATGAACTTATTGACCTGACCTACCAGGCACCATATTAAAAAAAAAGGGTCTCTAATTTAATAATGTAACACGTTTTATACAGACACTTCATATTTAAACGGTATTAGATTATTTTTTGGATTCACTGGCTTCTGTGAAGCGTTGAGCTAAAATGACGCATGACGCTGTTCCTGGAAGCCGCGCTGATCGGATACAACTACCTGTCTCTGCAACTCCTTGTTAGTATAGTGGAAAGTATCTCCGCCTGTCATGCGGAGACTGGGGTTCGATTCCCCGACGGGGAGATCCAGTCCTTTACTGCTGCCAAAAGACCTTAACAAATGTTTTGCTCCAGCAAACAAGTTGCAGGAGAAGTTGGCAAGGGGCCTCGGACGACTGTTTTAAAGACAGCTTGAGAAAAATGCAATGCGTTGGCCGGGAATCGAACGCATACAGCAAGAATGGACAGACCCAGGAATCGAACCCATAGCAAGAATGCTCGTAGTCAAGGTCTTTAATTTACAAATGTGACGCGTTGGCCGGGAATCGAAGCCGGGTCAACTGCTTGGAAGGCAGCTATGCTCACCACTATACCACCAACGCAAGACTGTTGGATGTAGACTGGAAGCCCTGTTCTGCGGTCAGCAATAATTTTCGCAATACTTTAGCAGCTGGCAGGTGCAGATGAACTGAAACTCTCTTTGTTTGGACCTGGCACTTAAAAAAATTGCATGAACTTATTGACCTGACCTACCAGGCACCATATTAAAAAACAAGGTCTCTAATTTAATAATGTAACACGTTTTATACAGACACTTCATATTTAAACGGTATTAGATTATTTTTTGCATTCACTGGCTTCTGTGAAGCGTTGAGCTAAAATGACGCATGACGCCGTTCCTGCAAGCCGCGCTGATCGGATACAACTACCTGTCTCTGCAACTCCTTGTTAGTATAGTGGAAAGTATCTCCGCCTTTCACACGGAGACTGGGGTTCGATTCCCCGACGGGGAGATTCAGTCCTTTACTGCTGCCAAAAGACCTTAACAAATGTTTTGCTCCAGCAAACAAGTTACAGGGAAGTTGGCAAGGGGCCCGGACGACTGTTTTAAAGACAGCTTGAGAAAAATGCAATGCGTTGGCCGGGAATCGAACCCATACATCAAGAATGGACAGACCCAGGAATCGAACCCATAGCAAGAATGCGCGTAATCAAGGTCTTTAATTTACAAATGTGATGCGTTGGCCAGCAATCGAACCCGGGTCAACTGCTTGGAAGGCAGCTATGCTCACCACTATACCACCAACGCAAGACTGTTGGATGTAGACCTGAAGCCCTGTTCTGCGGTCAGCAATAATTTTCGCAATACTTTAGCAGCTGGCAGGTGCAGATGAACTGAAACTCTCTTTGTTTGGACCTGGCACTTAAAAAAATTGCATGAACTTATTGACCTGAGCTACCAGGCACCATATTAAAAAAAATGGTCTCTAATTTAATAATGTAACACTTTTTATACAGACACTTCATATTTAAACGGTATTAGATTATTTTTTGGATTCACTGGCTTCTGTGAAGCGTTGAGCTAAAATGACGCATGACGCTGTTCCTGGAAGCCGCGCTGATCGGATACAACTACCTGTCTCTGCAACTCTTTGTTAGTATAGTGGAAAGTATCTCCGCCTGTCACGCGGAGACTGGGGTTCGATTCCCCGACGGGGAGATCCAGTCCTGTACTGCTGCCAAAAGACCTTAACAAATGTTTTGCTCCAGCAAACGAGTTGCAGGAGAAGTTGGCAAGGGGCCTCGGACGACTGTTTTAAAGACAGGTTGAGAAAAATGCAATGCGTTGGCCGGGAATCGAACGCATACAGCAAGAATGGACAGACCCAGGAATCGAACCCATAGCAAGAATGATCGTAATCAAGGTCTTTAATTTACAAATGTGATGCGTTGGCCGGGAATCGAACCCGGGTCAACTGCTTGGAAGGCAGCTATGCTCACCACTATACCACCAACGCAAGACTGTTGGATGTAGACCGGAAGCCCTGTTCTGCGGTCAGCAATAATTTTTGCAATACTTTAGCAGCTGGCGGGTGCAGATGAACTGAAACTCTCTTGGTTTGGACCTGGCACTTAAAAAAATTGCATGAACTTATTGACCTGACCTACCAGGCACCATATTAAAAAACAAGGTCTCTAATTTAATAATGTAACACGTTTTATACAGACACTTCATATTTAAACGGTATTAGATTATTTTTTGGATTCACTGGCTTCTGTGAAGCGTTGAGCTAAAATGACGCATGACGCCGTTCCTGCAAGCCGCGCTGATCGGATACAACTACCTGTCTCTGCAACTCCTTGTTAGTATAGTGGAAAGTATCTCCGCCTGTCACGCGGAGACTGGGGTTCGATTCCCCGACGGGGAGATCCAGTCCTTTACTGCTGCCAAAAGACCTTAACAAATGTTTTGCTCCAGCAAACAAGTTGCAGGAGAAGTTGGCAAGGGGCCTCGGACGACTGTTTTAAAGACAGCTTGAGAAAAATGCAATGCGTTGGCCGGGAATCGAACGCATACAGCAAGAATGGACAGACCCAGGAATCGAACCCATAGCAAGAATGCTCGTAGTCAAGGTCTTTAATTTACAAATGTGACGCGTTGGCCGGGAATCGAAGCCGGGTCAACTGCTTGGAAGGCAGCTATGCTCACCACTATACCACCAACGCAAGACTGTTGGATGTAGACTGGAAGCCCTGTTCTGCGGTCAGCAATAATTTTCGCAATACTTTAGCAGCTGGCAGGTGCAGATGAACTGAAACTCTCTTTGTTTGGACCTGGCACTTAAAAAAATTGCATGAACTTATTGACCTGACCTACCAGGCACCATATTAAAAAAAAGGGTCTCTAATTTAATAATGTAACACTTTTTATACAGACACTTCATATTTAAACGGTATTAGATTATTTTTTGGATTCACTGGCTTCTGTGAAGCGTTGAGCTAAAATGACGCATGACGCTGTCCCTGGAAGCCGCGCTGATCGGATACAACTACCTGTCTCTGCAACTCTTTGTTAGTATAGTGGAAAGTATCTCCGCCTGTCACGCGGAGACTGGGGTTCGATTCCCCGACGGGGAGATCCAGTCCTGTACTGCTGCCAAAAGACCTTAACAAATGTTTTGCTCCAGCAAACGAGTTGCAGGAGAAGTTGGCAAGGGGCCTCGGACGACTGTTTTAAAGACAGGTTGAGAAAAATGCAATGCGTTGGCCGGGAATCGAACGCATACAGCAAGAATGGACAGACCCAGGAATCGAACCCATAGCAAGAATGCTCGTAATCAAGGTCTTTAATTTACAAATGTGATGCGTTGGCCGGGAATCGAACCCGGGTCAACTGCTTGGAAGGCAGCTATGCTCACCACTATACCACCAACGCAAGACTGTTGGATGTAGACCGGAAGCCCTGTTCTGCGGTCAGCAATAATTTTTGCAATACTTTAGCAGCTGGCAGGTGCAGATGAACTGAAACTCTCTTTGTTTGGACCTGGCACTTAAAAAAATTGCATGAACTTATTGACCTGACCTACCAGGCACCATATTAAAAAACAAGGTCTCTAATTTAATAATGTAACACGTTTTATACAGACACTTCATATTTAAACGGTATTAGATTATTTTTTGGATTCACTGGCTTCTGTGAAGCGTTGAGCTAAAATGACGCATGACGCCGTTCCTGCAAGCCGCGCTGATCGGATACAACTACCTGTCTCTGCAACTCCTTGTTAGTATAGTGGAAAGTATCTCCGCCTGTCATGCGGAGACTGGGGTTCGATTCCCCGATGGGGAGATTCAGTCCTTTACTGCTGCCAAAAGACCTTAACAAAAGTTTTGCTCCAGCAAACAAGTTACAGGGAAGTTAGCAAGGGGCCCTGACGACTGTTTTAAAGACAGCTTGAGACAAATGGAATGCGTTGGCCGGGAATCGAACCCATACATCAAGAATGGACAGACCCAGGAATCGAACCCATAGCAAGAATGCGCGTAATCAAGGTCTTTAATTTACAAATGTGATGCGTTGGCCAGCAATCGAACCCGGGTCAACTGCTTGGAAGGCAGCTATGCTCACCACTATACCACCAACGCAAGACTGTTGGATGTAGACCTGAAGCCCTGTTCTGCGGTCAGCAATAATTTTCGCAATACTTTAGCAGCTGGCAGGTGCAGATGAACTGAAACTCTCTTTGTTTGGACCTGGCACTTAAAAAAATTGCATGAACTTATTGACCTGACCTACCAGGCACCATATTAAAAAAAGGGTCTCTAATTTAATAATGTAACACTTTTTATACAGACACTTCATATTTAAACGGTATTAGATTATTTTTTGGATTCACTGGCTTCTGTGAAGCGTTGAGCTAAAATGACGCATGACGCTGTCCCTGGAAGCCGCGCTGATCGGATACAACTACCTGTCTCTGCAACTCTTTGTTAGTATAGTGGAAAGTATCTCCGCCTGTCACGCGGAGACTGGGGTTCGATTCCCCGACGGGGAGATCCAGTCCTGTACTGCTGCCAAAAGACCTTAACAAATGTTTTGCTCCAGCAAACGAGTTGCAGGAGAAGTTGGCAAGGGGCCTCGGACGACTGTTTTAAAGACAGGTTGAGAAAAATGCAATGCGTTGGCCGGGAATCGAACGCATACAGCAAGAATGGACAGACCCAGGAATCGAACCCATAGCAAGAATGCTCGTAATCAAGGTCTTTAATTTACAAATGTGATGCGTTGGCCGGGAATCGAACCCGGGTCAACTGCTTGGAAGGCAGCTATGCTCACCACTATACCACCAACGCAAGACTGTTGGATGTAGACCGGAAGCCCTGTTCTGCGGTCAGCAATAATTTTTGCAATACTTTAGCAGCTGGCAGGTGCAGATGAACTGAAACTCTCTTTGTTTGGACCTGGCACTTAAAAAAATTGCATGAACTTATTGACCTGACCTACCAGGCACCATATTAAAAAACAAGGTCTCTAATTTAATAATGTAACACGTTTTATACAGACACTTCATATTTAAACGGTATTAGATTATTTTTTGGATTCACTGGCTTCTGTGAAGCGTTGAGCTAAAATGACGCATGACGCCGTTCCTGCAAGCCGCGCTGATCGGATACAACTACCTGTCTCTGCAACTCCTTGTTAGTATAGTGGAAAGTATCTCCGCCTGTCATGCGGAGACTGGGGTTCGATTCCCCGATGGGGAGATTCAGTCCTTTACTGCTGCCAAAAGACCTTAACAAAAGTTTTGCTCCAGCAAACAAGTTACAGGGAAGTTGGCAAGGGGCCCTGACGACTGTTTTAAAGACAGCTTGAGACAAATGGAATGCGTTGGCCGGGAATCGAACCCATACATCAAGAATGGACAGACCCAGGAATCGAACCCATAGCAAGAATGCGCGTAATCAAGGTCTTTAATTTACAAATGTGATGCGTTGGCCAGCAATCGAACCCGGGTCAACTGCTTGGAAGGCAGCTATGCTCACCACTATACCACCAACGCAAGACTGTTGGATGTAGACCTGAAGCCCTGTTCTGCGGTCAGCAATAATTTTCGCAATACTTTAGCAGCTGGCAGGTGCAGATGAACTGAAACTCTCTTTGTTTGGACCTGGCACTTAAAAAAATTGCATGAACTTATTGACCTGACCTACCAGGCACCATATTAAAAAAAAGGGTCTCTGATTTAATAATGTAACACTTTTTATACAGACACTTCATATTTAAACGGTATTAGATTATTTTTTGGATTCACTGGCTTCTGTGAAGCGTTGAGCTAAAATGACGCATGACGCTGTTCCTGGAAGCCGCGCTGATCGGATACAACTACCTGTCTCTGCAACTCTTTGTTAGTATAGTGGAAAGTATCTCCGCCTGTCACGCGGAGACTGGGGTTCGATTCCCCGACGGGGAGATCCAGTCCTGTACTGCTGCCAAAAGACCTTAACAAATGTTTTGCTCCAGCAAACGAGTTGCAGGAGAAGTTGGCAAGGGGCCTCGGACGACTGTTTTAAAGACAGGTTGAGAAAAATGCAATGCGTTGGCCGGGAATCGAACGCATACAGCAAGAATGGACAGACCCAGGAATCGAACCCATAGCAAGAATGCTCGTAATCAAGGTCTTTAATTTACAAATGTGATGCGTTGGCCGGGAATCGAACCCGGGTCAACTGCTTGGAAGGCAGCTATGCTCACCACTATACCACCAACGCAAGACTGTTGGATGTAGACCGGAAGCCCTGTTCTGCGGTCAGCAATAATTTTTGCAATACTTTAGCAGCTGGCAGGTGCAGATGAACTGAAACTCTCTTTGTTTGGACCTGGCACTTAAAAAAATTGCATGAACTTATTGACCTGACCTACCAGGCACCATATTAAAAAACAAGGTCTCTAATTTAATAATGTAACACGTTTTATACAGACACTTCATATTTAAACGGTATTAGATTATTTTTTGGATTCACTGGCTTCTGTGAAGCGTTGAGCTAAAATGACGCATGACGCCGTTCCTGCAAGCCGCGCTGATCGGATACAACTACCTGTCTCTGCAACTCCTTGTTAGTATAGTGGAAAGTATCTCCGCCTGTCATGCGGAGACTGGGGTTCGATTCCCCGATGGGGAGATTCAGTCCTTTACTGCTGCCAAAAGACCTTAACAAAAGTTTTGCTCCAGCAAACAAGTTACAGGGAAGTTAGCAAGGGGCCCTGACGACTGTTTTAAAGACAGCTTGAGACAAATGGAATGCGTTGGCCGGGAATCGAACCCATACATCAAGAATGGACAGACCCAGGAATCGAACCCATAGCAAGAATGCGCGTAATCAAGGTCTTTAATTTACAAATGTGATGCGTTGGCCAGCAATCGAACCCGGGTCAACTGCTTGGAAGGCAGCTATGCTCACCACTATACCACCAACGCAAGACTGTTGGATGTAGACCTGAAGCCCTGTTCTGCGGTCAGCAATAATTTTCGCAATACTTTAGCAGCTGGCAGGTGCAGATGAACTGAAACTCTCTTTGTTTGGACCTGGCACTTAAAAAAATTGCATGAACTTATTGACCTGACCTACCAGGCACCATATTAAAAAAAGGGTCTCTAATTTAATAATGTAACACTTTTTATACAGACACTTCATATTTAAACGGTATTAGATTATTTTTTGGATTCACTGGCTTCTGTGAAGCGTTGAGCTAAAATGACGCATGACGCTGTCCCTGGAAGCCGCGCTGATCGGATACAACTACCTGTCTCTGCAACTCTTTGTTAGTATAGTGGAAAGTATCTCCGCCTGTCACGCGGAGACTGGGGTTCGATTCCCCGACGGGGAGATCCAGTCCTGTACTGCTGCCAAAAGACCTTAACAAATGTTTTGCTCCAGCAAACGAGTTGCAGGAGAAGTTGGCAAGGGGCCTCGGACGACTGTTTTAAAGACAGGTTGAGAAAAATGCAATGCGTTGGCCGGGAATCGAACGCATACAGCAAGAATGGACAGACCCAGGAATCGAACCCATAGCAAGAATGCTCGTAATCAAGGTCTTTAATTTACAAATGTGATGCGTTGGCCGGGAATCGAACCCGGGTCAACTGCTTGGAAGGCAGCTATGCTCACCACTATACCACCAACGCAAGACTGTTGGATGTAGACCGGAAGCCCTGTTCTGCGGTCAGCAATAATTTTTGCAATACTTTAGCAGCTGGCAGGTGCAGATGAACTGAAACTCTCTTTGTTTGGACCTGGCACTTAAAAAAATTGCATGAACTTATTGACCTGACCTACCAGGCACCATATTAAAAAACAAGGTCTCTAATTTAATAATGTAACACGTTTTATACAGACACTTCATATTTAAACGGTATTAGATTATTTTTTGGATTCACTGGCTTCTGTGAAGCGTTGAGCTAAAATGACGCATGACGCCGTTCCTGCAAGCCGCGCTGATCGGATACAACTACCTGTCTCTGCAACTCCTTGTTAGTATAGTGGAAAGTATCTCCGCCTGTCATGCGGAGACTGGGGTTCGATTCCCCGATGGGGAGATTCAGTCCTTTACTGCTGCCAAAAGACCTTAACAAAAGTTTTGCTCCAGCAAACAAGTTACAGGGAAGTTAGCAAGGGGCCCTGACGACTGTTTTAAAGACAGCTTGAGACAAATGGAATGCGTTGGCCGGGAATCGAACCCATACATCAAGAATGGACAGACCCAGGAATCGAACCCATAGCAAGAATGCGCGTAATCAAGGTCTTTAATTTACAAATGTGATGCGTTGGCCAGCAATCGAACCCGGGTCAACTGCTTGGAAGGCAGCTATGCTCACCACTATACCACCAACGCAAGACTGTTGGATGTAGACCTGAAGCCCTGTTCTGCGGTCAGCAATAATTTTCGCAATACTTTAGCAGCTGGCAGGTGCAGATGAACTGAAACTCTCTTTGTTTGGACCTGGCACTTAAAAAAATTGCATGAACTTATTGACCTGACCTACCAGGCACCATATTAAAAAAAGGGTCTCTAATTTAATAATGTAACACTTTTTATACAGACACTTCATATTTAAACGGTATTAGATTATTTTTTGGATTCACTGGCTTCTGTGAAGCGTTGAGCTAAAATGACGCATGACGCTGTCCCTGGAAGCCGCGCTGATCGGATACAACTACCTGTCTCTGCAACTCTTTGTTAGTATAGTGGAAAGTATCTCCGCCTGTCACGCGGAGACTGGGGTTCGATTCCCCGACGGGGAGATCCAGTCCTGTACTGCTGCCAAAAGACCTTAACAAATGTTTTGCTCCAGCAAACGAGTTGCAGGAGAAGTTGGCAAGGGGCCTCGGACGACTGTTTTAAAGACAGGTTGAGAAAAATGCAATGCGTTGGCCGGGAATCGAACGCATACAGCAAGAATGGACAGACCCAGGAATCGAACCCATAGCAAGAATGCTCGTAATCAAGGTCTTTAATTTACAAATGTGATGCGTTGGCCGGGAATCGAACCCGGGTCAACTGCTTGGAAGGCAGCTATGCTCACCACTATACCACCAACGCAAGACTGTTGGATGTAGACCGGAAGCCCTGTTCTGCGGTCAGCAATAATTTTTGCAATACTTTAGCAGCTGGCAGGTGCAGATGAACTGAAACTCTCTTTGTTTGGACCTGGCACTTAAAAAAATTGCATGAACTTATTGACCTGACCTACCAGGCACCATATTAAAAAACAAGGTCTCTAATTTAATAATGTAACACGTTTTATACAGACACTTCATATTTAAACGGTATTAGATTATTTTTTGGATTCACTGGCTTCTGTGAAGCGTTGAGCTAAAATGACGCATGACGCCGTTCCTGCAAGCCGCGCTGATCGGATACAACTACCTGTCTCTGCAACTCCTTGTTAGTATAGTGGAAAGTATCTCCGCCTGTCATGCGGAGACTGGGGTTCGATTCCCCGATGGGGAGATTCAGTCCTTTACTGCTGCCAAAAGACCTTAACAAAAGTTTTGCTCCAGCAAACAAGTTACAGGGAAGTTAGCAAGGGGCCCTGACGACTGTTTTAAAGACAGCTTGAGACAAATGGAATGCGTTGGCCGGGAATCGAACCCATACATCAAGAATGGACAGACCCAGGAATCGAACCCATAGCAAGAATGCGCGTAATCAAGGTCTTTAATTTACAAATGTGATGCGTTGGCCAGCAATCGAACCCGGGTCAACTGCTTGGAAGGCAGCTATGCTCACCACTATACCACCAACGCAAGACTGTTGGATGTAGACCTGAAGCCCTGTTCTGCGGTCAGCAATAATTTTCGCAATACTTTAGCAGCTGGCAGGTGCAGATGAACTGAAACTCTCTTTGTTTGGACCTGGCACTTAAAAAAATTGCATGAACTTATTGACCTGACCTACCAGGCACCATATTAAAAAAAGGGTCTCTAATTTAATAATGTAACACTTTTTATACAGACACTTCATATTTAAACGGTATTAGATTATTTTTTGGATTCACTGGCTTCTGTGAAGCGTTGAGCTAAAATGACGCATGACGCTGTCCCTGGAAGCCGCGCTGATCGGATACAACTACCTGTCTCTGCAACTCTTTGTTAGTATAGTGGAAAGTATCTCCGCCTGTCACGCGGAGACTGGGGTTCGATTCCCCGACGGGGAGATCCAGTCCTGTACTGCTGCCAAAAGACCTTAACAAATGTTTTGCTCCAGCAAACGAGTTGCAGGAGAAGTTGGCAAGGGGCCTCGGACGACTGTTTTAAAGACAGGTTGAGAAAAATGCAATGCGTTGGCCGGGAATCGAACGCATACAGCAAGAATGGACAGACCCAGGAATCGAACCCATAGCAAGAATGCTCGTAATCAAGGTCTTTAATTTACAAATGTGATGCGTTGGCCGGGAATCGAACCCGGGTCAACTGCTTGGAAGGCAGCTATGCTCACCACTATACCACCAACGCAAGACTGTTGGATGTAGACCGGAAGCCCTGTTCTGCGGTCAGCAATAATTTTTGCAATACTTTAGCAGCTGGCAGGTGCAGATGAACTGAAACTCTCTTTGTTTGGACCTGGCACTTAAAAAAATTGCATGAACTTATTGACCTGACCTACCAGGCACCATATTAAAAAACAAGGTCTCTAATTTAATAATGTAACATGTTTTATACAGACACTTCATATTTAAACGGTATTAGATTATTTTTTGGATTCACTGGCTTCTGTGAAGCGTTGAGCTAAAATGACGCATGACGCCGTTCCTGCAAGCCGCGCTGATCGGATACAACTACCTGTCTCTGCAACTCCTTGTTAGTATAGTGGAAAGTATCTCCGCCTGTCATGCGGAGACTGGGGTTCGATTCCCCGATGGGGAGATTCAGTCCTTTACTGCTGCCAAAAGACCTTAACAAAAGTTTTGCTCCAGCAAACAAGTTACAGGGAAGTTGGCAAGGGGCCCTGACGACTGTTTTAAAGACAGCTTGAGACAAATGGAATGCGTTGGCCGGGAATCGAACCCATACATCAAGAATGGACAGACCCAGGAATCGAACCCATAGCAAGAATGCGCGTAATCAAGGTCTTTAATTTACAAATGTGATGCGTTGGCCAGCAATCGAACCCGGGTCAACTGCTTGGAAGGCAGCTATGCTCACCACTATACCACCAACGCAAGACTGTTGGATGTAGACCTGAAGCCCTGTTCTGCGGTCAGCAATAATTTTCGCAATACTTTAGCAGCTGGCAGGTGCAGATGAACTGAAACTCTCTTTGTTTGGACCTGGCACTTAAAAAAATTGCATGAACTTATTGACCTGACCTACCAGGCACCATATTAAAAAAAAGGGTCTCTGATTTAATAATGTAACACTTTTTATACAGACACTTCATATTTAAACGGTATTAGATTATTTTTTGGATTCACTGGCTTCTGTGAAGCGTTGAGCTAAAATGACGCATGACGCTGTTCCTGGAAGCCGCGCTGATCGGATACAACTACCTGTCTCTGCAACTCTTTGTTAGTATAGTGGAAAGTATCTCCGCCTGTCACGCGGAGACTGGGGTTCGATTCCCCGACGGGGAGATCCAGTCCTGTACTGCTGCCAAAAGACCTTAACAAATGTTTTTCTCCAGCAAACGAGTTGCAGGAGAAGTTGGCAAGGGGCCTCGGACGACTGTTTTAAAGACAGGTTGAGAAAAATGCAATGCGTTGGCCGGGAATCGAACGCATACAGCAAGAATGGACAGACCCAGGAATCGAACCCATAGCAAGAATGCTCGTAATCAAGGTCTTTAATTTACAAATGTGATGCGTTGGCCGGGAATCGAACCCGGGTCAACTGCTTGGAAGGCAGCTATGCTCACCACTATACCACCAACGCAAGACTGTTGGATGTAGACCGGAAGCCCTGTTCTGCGGTCAGCAATAATTTTTGCAATACTTTAGCAGCTGGCAGGTGCAGATGAACTGAAACTCTCTTTGTTTGGACCTGGCACTTAAAAAAATTGCATGAACTTATTGACCTGACCTACCAGGCACCATATTAAAAAACAAGGTCTCTAATTTAATAATGTAACACGTTTTATACAGACACTTCATATTTAAACGGTATTAGATTATTTTTTGGATTCACTGGCTTCTGTGAAGCGTTGAGCTAAAATGACGCATGACGCCGTTCCTGCAAGCCGCGCTGATCGGATACAACTACCTGTCTCTGCAACTCCTTGTTAGTATAGTGGAAAGTATCTCCGCCTGTCATGCGGAGACTGGGGTTCGATTCCCCGATGGGGAGATTCAGTCCTTTACTGCTGCCAAAAGACCTTAACAAAAGTTTTGCTCCAGCAAACAAGTTACAGGGAAGTTAGCAAGGGGCCCTGACGACTGTTTTAAAGACAGCTTGAGACAAATGGAATGCGTTGGCCGGGAATCGAACCCATACATCAAGAATGGACAGACCCAGGAATCGAACCCATAGCAAGAATGCGCGTAATCAAGGTCTTTAATTTACAAATGTGATGCGTTGGCCAGCAATCGAACCCGGGTCAACTGCTTGGAAGGCAGCTATGCTCACCACTATACCACCAACGCAAGACTGTTGGATGTAGACCTGAAGCCCTGTTCTGCGGTCAGCAATAATTTTCGCAATACTTTAGCAGCTGGCAGGTGCAGATGAACTGAAACTCTCTTTGTTTGGACCTGGCACTTAAAAAAATTGCATGAACTTATTGACCTGACCTACCAGGCACCATATTAAAAAAAGGGTCTCTAATTTAATAATGTAACACTTTTTATACAGACACTTCATATTTAAACGGTATTAGATTATTTTTTGGATTCACTGGCTTCTGTGAAGCGTTGAGCTAAAATGACGCATGACGCTGTCCCTGGAAGCCGCGCTGATCGGATACAACTACCTGTCTCTGCAACTCTTTGTTAGTATAGTGGAAAGTATCTCCGCCTGTCACGCGGAGACTGGGGTTCGATTCCCCGACGGGGAGATCCAGTCCTGTACTGCTGCCAAAAGACCTTAACAAATGTTTTGCTCCAGCAAACGAGTTGCAGGAGAAGTTGGCAAGGGGCCTCGGACGACTGTTTTAAAGACAGGTTGAGAAAAATGCAATGCGTTGGCCGGGAATCGAACGCATACAGCAAGAATGGACAGACCCAGGAATCGAACCCATAGCAAGAATGCTCGTAATCAAGGTCTTTAATTTACAAATGTGATGCGTTGGCCGGGAATCGAACCCGGGTCAACTGCTTGGAAGGCAGCTATGCTCACCACTATACCACCAACGCAAGACTGTTGGATGTAGACCGGAAGCCCTGTTCTGCGGTCAGCAATAATTTTTGCAATACTTTAGCAGCTGGCAGGTGCAGATGAACTGAAACTCTCTTTGTTTGGACCTGGCACTTAAAAAAATTGCATGAACTTATTGACCTGACCTACCAGGCACCATATTAAAAAACAAGGTCTCTAATTTAATAATGTAACACGTTTTATACAGACACTTCATATTTAAACGGTATTAGATTATTTTTTGGATTCACTGGCTTCTGTGAAGCGTTGAGCTAAAATGACGCATGACGCCGTTCCTGCAAGCCGCGCTGATCGGATACAACTACCTGTCTCTGCAACTCCTTGTTAGTATAGTGGAAAGTATCTCCGCCTGTCATGCGGAGACTGGGGTTCGATTCCCCGATGGGGAGATTCAGTCCTTTACTGCTGCCAAAAGACCTTAACAAAAGTTTTGCTCCAGCAAACAAGTTACAGGGAAGTTGGCAAGGGGCCCTGACGACTGTTTTAAAGACAGCTTGAGACAAATGGAATGCGTTGGCCGGGAATCGAACCCATACATCAAGAATGGACAGACCCAGGAATCGAACCCATAGCAAGAATGCGCGTAATCAAGGTCTTTAATTTACAAATGTGATGCGTTGGCCAGCAATCGAACCAGGGTCAACTGCTTGGAAGGCAGCTATGCTCACCACTATACCACCAACGCAAGACTGTTGGATGTAGACCTGAAGCCCTGTTCTGCGGTCAGCAATAATTTTCGCAATACTTTAGCAGCTGGCAGGTGCAGATGAACTGAAACTCTCTTTGTTTGGACCTGGCACTTAAAAAAATTGCATGAACTTATTGACCTGACCTACCAGGCACCATATTAAAAAAAAGGGTCTCTGATTTAATAATGTAACACTTTTTATACAGACACTTCATATTTAAACGGTATTAGATTATTTTTTGGATTCACTGGCTTCTGTGAAGCGTTGAGCTAAAATGACGCATGACGCTGTTCCTGGAAGCCGCGCTGATCGGATACAACTACCTGTCTCTGCAACTCTTTGTTAGTATAGTGGAAAGTATCTCCGCCTGTCACGCGGAGACTGGGGTTCGATTCCCCGACGGGGAGATCCAGTCCTGTACTGCTGCCAAAAGACCTTAACAAATGTTTTGCTCCAGCAAACGAGTTGCAGGAGAAGTTGGCAAGGGGCCTCGGACGACTGTTTTAAAGACAGGTTGAGAAAAATGCAATGCGTTGGCCGGGAATCGAACGCATACAGCAAGAATGGACAGACCCAGGAATCGAACCCATAGCAAGAATGCTCGTAATCAAGGTCTTTAATTTACAAATGTGATGCGTTGTGGGGGAATCGAACCCGGGTCAACTGCTTGGAAGGCAGCTATGCTCACCACTATACCACCAACGCAAGACTGTTGGATGTAGACCGGAAGCCCTGTTCTGCGGTCAGCAATAATTTTTGCAATACTTTAGCAGCTGGCAGGTGCAGATGAACTGAAACTCTCTTTGTTTGGACCTGGCACTTAAAAAAATTGCATGAACTTATTGACCTGACCTACCAGGCACCATATTAAAAAACAAGGTCTCTAATTTAATAATGTAACACGTTTTATACAGACACTTCATATTTAAACGGTATTAGATTATTTTTTGGATTCACTGGCTTCTGTGAAGCGTTGAGCTAAAATGACGCATGACGCCGTTCCTGCAAGCCGCGCTGATCGGATACAACTACCTGTCTCTGCAACTCCTTGTTAGTATAGTGGAAAGTATCTCCGCCTGTCATGCGGAGACTGGGGTTCGATTCCCCGATGGGGAGATTCAGTCCTTTACTGCTGCCAAAAGACCTTAACAAAAGTTTTGCTCCAGCAAACAAGTTACAGGGAAGTTGGCAAGGGGCCCTGACGACTGTTTTAAAGACAGCTTGAGACAAATGGAATGCGTTGGCCGGGAATCGAACCCATACATCAAGAATGGACAGACCCAGGAATCGAACCCATAGCAAGAATGCGCGTAATCAAGGTCTTTAATTTACAAATGTGATGCGTTGGCCAGCAATCGAACCCGGGTCAACTGCTTGGAAGGCAGCTATGCTCACCACTATACCACCAACGCAAGACTGTTGGACGTAGACCTGAAGCCCTGTTCTGCGGTCAGCAATAATTTTCGCAATACTTTAGCAGCTGGCAGGTGCAGATGAACTGAAACTCTCTTTGTTTGGACCTGGCACTTAAAAAAATTGCATGAACTTATTGACCTGACCTACCAGGCACCATATTAAAAAAAAGGGTCTCTAATTTAATAATGTAACACTTTTTATACAGACACTTCATATTTAAACGGTATTAGATTATTTTTTGGATTCACTGGCTTCTGTGAAGCGTTGAGCTAAAATGACGCATGACGCTGTCCCTGGAAGCCGCGCTGATCGGATACAACTACCTGTCTCTGCAACTCTTTGTTAGTATAGTGGAAAGTATCTCCGCCTGTCACGCGGAGACTGGGGTTCGATTCCCCGACGGGGAGATCCAGTCCTGTACTGCTGCCAAAAGACCTTAACAAATGTTTTGCTCCAGCAAACGAGTTGCAGGAGAAGTTGGCAAGGGGCCTCGGACGACTGTTTTAAAGACAGGTTGAGAAAAATGCAATGCGTTGGCCGGGAATCGAACGCATACAGCAAGAATGGACAGACCCAGGAATCGAACCCATAGCAAGAATGCTCGTAATCAAGGTCTTTAATTTACAAATGTGATGCGTTGGCCGGGAATCGAACCCGGGTCAACTGCCTGGAAGGCAGCTATGCTCACCACTATACCACCAACGCAGGCCTTTGAACGTAGACTGGAAGCCCAGTTGTGCCGTCAGCAAGAATTTTCGCAATACATTAGCAGCTGGCAGGTGCAGATGAACTGAAACTCTCTTTGTTTGGACCTGGCACTTAAAAAAATTGCATGAACTTATTGGCCTGACCTACCAGGCACTGTAGTGATCTTTTTCTTTGTAGAAAAGTTAGAAGCTCAGACCAGGAGACAGTAGAAGATTTCCAAGCAGAAGTTCTTTATTGTTTGTCGGTAGCTGCAGTCATTCCAACATCGTCTAACTAAGGGAACTTTACATTGTAGTTTATATACATTTCAAGGGGGAGGGATTACATTGTGAGGAACAAAGCATGTAAATGAGTTGAAACATGAGAACAGAACGGTGCAGGACTTCTCGCCTTGAGATAAGAACTCCAAGACAAATGGTCTCAGTAATAAAATAGCAGGTGTTCAAACTTGCTCAGCATGACTCTTCACCCGGTAAAACAATGAGAACAGGAAAAGCCTAGCCTTCTCGCACTGAGATGGGACAGTCAGGAATATCCTGCTGGGAACCCCTACCGTTAGCAGAGATTTCCTGGTCTCATCATTTATAAACTTTCTCAATATAAAATACTATTGTATTGGAAATCTAAATTAAACATTTAAATAAAATTTGTAATCCTACAACACCATATTAAAAAACAAGGTCTCTAATTTAATAATGTAACACGTTTTATACAGACACTTCATATTTAAACGGTATTAGATTATTTTTTGGATTCACTGGCTTCTGTGAAGCGTTGAGCTAAAATGACGCATGATGCCGTTCCTGGAAGCCGCGCTGATCGGATACAACTACCTGTCTCTGCAACTCCTCGTTAGTATAGTGGAAAGTATCTCCCCCTGTCACGCGGAAGACAGGGGTTCGATTCCCCGACGGGGAGATCCAGTCCTTTACTGCTGCCAAAAGACCTTAACAAATGTTTTGCTCCAGCAAACAAGTTACAGGAGAAGTTGGCAAGGGGCCACCGACGACTGTTTTAAAGACAGCTTGAGAAAAATGCAACGCATTTTCATTCTGCAAATGCAGAAAAATGCAACGCAATGCGTTGGCCGGGAATCGAACGCATACAGCAAGAATGGACAGACCCAGGATTCGAACCCATAGCAAGAATGCTCGTAATCAAGGTCTTTAATTTACAAATGTGATGCATTGGCCAGGAATCGAACCCGGGTCAACTGCTTGGAAGGCAGCTATGCTCACCACTATACCACCAACACAAGACTGGTGGATGTAGACTGGAAGCCCTCTTGTGCGGTCAGCAAGAATGTTCGCAATATATTAGCAGCTGGCAGGTGCAGATGAATTGAAACTCTCTTTGTTTGGACCTGGCACTTAAAAAAATTGCATGAACTTGAAAAATTGCATGACGCTGTTCCTGGAAGCCGCGCTGATCGGATACAACTACCTGTCTCTGCAACTCTTTGTTAGTATAGTGGAAAGTACCTCCGCCTGTCACGCGGAGACTGGGGTTCGATTCCCCGACCGGGAGATCCAGTCCTGTACTGCTGCCAAAAGACCTTAACAAATGTTTTGCTCCAGCAAACAAGTTGCAGGAGAAGTTGGCAAGGGGCCTCGGACGACTGTTTTAAAGACAGCTTGAGAACCAATAGCAAGAATGCTCGTAATCAAGGTCTTTAATTTACAAATGTGATGCGTTGGCCGGGAATCGAACCCGAGTCAACTGCTTGGAAGGCAGCGATGCTCACCACTATACCGCCAACGCAAGACTGTTGGATGTAGGCTGGAAGCCCTCTTGTGCGGTCAGCAAGAATTTTCGCAATACATTAGCAGCTGGCAGGTAGAGATGAACTGAAACTCTCTTTGTTTGGACCTGGCACTTAAAAAAATGGCATGAACTTATTGACCTGACCTACCAGGCACCATATTAAAAAACAAGGTCTCTAATTTAATAATGTAACACGTTTTATACAGACACTTCATATTTAAACGGTATTAGATTATTTTTTGCAATCACTGGCTTATGTGAAGCGTTGAGCTAAAATGACGCATGAAGCCGTTCCTGGAAGCCGCGCTGATCGGTTACAACTACCTGTCTCTGCAACTCCTTGTTAGTATAGTGGCAAGTATCTCCGCCTGGCACGCGGAGACTGGGGTTCGATTCCCCGACGGGGAGATCCAGTCCTTTACTGCTGCCAAAAGACCTTAACAAAAGTTTTGCTTCAGCAAACAAGTTACAGGAGAAGTTGGCAAGGGGCCCCGGACGACTGTTTTAAAGACAGCTTGAGAAAAATGCAATGCGTTGGCCGGGAATCGAACCCATACAGCAAGAATGGACAGACCCAGGAATCGAACCCATAGCAAGAATGCTCGTAATCAAGGTCTTTAATTTACAAATGTGATGCGTTGGCCGGGAATCGAACCCGGTCACCTGCTTGGAAGGCAGCTATGCTCACCACAATACCACCAACGCAGGCCTTTGAACGTAGACTGGATGCCCAGTTGTGCGGTCAGCAAGAATTTTCGCAATACATTAGCAGCTGGCAGGTGCAGATGAACTGAAACTCTCTTTGTTTGGACCTGGCACTTAAAAAAATTGCATGAACTTATTGACCTGACCTACCAGGCACTGTAGTGATCGTTTTCTTTGTAGAAAAGTTAGAAGCTCAGACCAGGAGACAGTGGAAGTTTTCCAAGCAGAAGTTCTTTATTGCTTGTCGGTAGCTGCAGTCATTCCAACATCGTCTAACTAAGGGAACTTTACATTGTAGTTTATATACATTTCAAGGGGGAGGGATTACATTGTGAGGAACAAAGCATGTAAATGAGCTGAAACATGAGAACAGAACGGTGCAGGACTTCTCGCACTGAGATAAGAACTCCAAGACAAATGGTCTCAGTAATAAAATAGCAGGTGTTCAAACTTGCTCAGCATGACTCTTCACCCGGTAAAACAATGAGAACAGGAAAAGCCTAGCCTTCTCGCACTGAGATGGGACAGTCAGGAATATCCTGCTGGGAACCCCTACCGTTTGCAGAGATTTCCTGGTCTCATCATTTATAAACTTTCTCTATATAAAATACTATTGTATTGGAAATCTAAATTAAACATTTAAATAAAATTTGTAATCCTACAACACCATATTAAAAAACAAGGTCTCTAATTTAATAATGTAACACGTTTTATACAGACACTTCATATTTAAACGGTATTAGATTATTTTTTGGATTCACTGGCTTCTGTGAAGCGTTGAGCTAAAATGACGCATGACGCTGTTCCTGGAAGCCGCGCTGATCGGATACAACTACCTGTCTCTGCAACTCCTCGTTAGTATAGTGGAAAGTATCTCCGCCTGTCACGCGGAAGACCGGGGTTCGATTCCCCGACGGGGAGATCCAGTCCTTTACTGCTGCCAAAAGACCTTAACAAATGTTTTGCTCCAGGAAACAAGTTACAGGAGAAGTTGGCAGGGGGCCTCGGACGACTGTTTTAAAGACAGCTTGAGAAAAATGCAATGCTTTGGCCGGGAATCGAACGCATACAGCAAGAATGGACTGCCCCAGGAATCGAACCCATAGCAAGAATGCTCGTAATCAAGGTCTTTAATTTACAAATGTGATGCGTTGGCCGGGAATCGAACCCGGGTGAACTGCTTGGAAGGCAGCTATGCTCACCACTATACCACCAACTCAAGACTGTTGGATGTAGGCTGGAAGCCGTGTTGTGCGGTCAGCAAGAATTTTCGCAATACATTAGCAGCTGGCAGGTGGAGATGAACTGAAACTCTCTTTGTTTGGACCTGGCACTTAAAAAAATGGCATGAACTTATTGACCTGACCTACCAGGCACCATATTAAAAAACAAGAGGTTAATGACACAATATCCTCAAAATCAGGAAATAATAGTACCCCAAACTAACACATACAAGACATAGAGTGCAGTCACCATCACACACACACATATTAGACACATATTTTAACTGTTCATTTTTAATGTTCGCTTTTCATTATATCATCTCTAAAAAGATTTAAATTTTAAGTAAGATTTTAAACTTCACATTTTACTGTAGCTTTTACCTAATTTTACATGGTCTCTTAACCAGTTTCAAAGCATGTCTGTTCATTATTCATTTGATCTTAGAAAAGTCAGCTGGATTTTGGTTCATTATCACTATTTTGCTTCAGCTTGCTCTAGCAGGCCGATAACAGAAAGACAGACACAGTTACCATCCCTGCCTCCACTCAGACAGTCTCTCTCTCTCTAATGGCGCTTTTCCACTACACAGTACCAGCTCGCCTTGGCTCGGCTCGGCTCGACTCGACTCGCCTTTGTTTGGTTTTCCACTGTGTAAAAGTTGTACCTGTACCTGCTTTCGGGTACTTTTTTTCGTACCACCTCCGGCGAGGTTCTAAGCGAGCTAAGGCGATACTAAAATGTGACGTAATACAATGCCGACTGCTGATTGGTCAGAGAGAATCGTCACTATTCACTGCGTCATCATTGCACGCGACAGACGGAGTATCCAGAATAACCAGAGAATAACCCCGCCATTTTTAAATAGTTTGCCCAGATATACTAAACTTACTATTATGGCAACTCGGAAGAATACGCCGTGGTCAAACGAGGAGGTGCAGACTTTCCTATGTTTGGTTGCCGAAGAAAGGATCCAGCGAGAGCTTGATGGGGCAACGAGGAACGAAAAAGTTTATCAAGAAATCTCCGAACTGCTGTCCACACATGGCTACAACAGGACTTTCCAGCAATGTAGGGAAAACTTAAAAAAACTGAAAAGTGACTACAGAGCTGTAAAGGACCACAACGGCCGCAGTGGTTCAAACCGAAAAAGCTGGAAGTGGTACGAACAGATGGACGGTATCTACGGCCATAGACCGGCGAGCAACTGGAGGGAGGGTGGACTTGACTCGGCCACCAGTTTGTTGGAGTCGCTGTTGGAGGATGGTAAGTGTTTAAAATTTACATTACATTAATCATGTAGGCGCACTCTGCTTGAGAGTTTTGTTTTCTGTAGGCTGGCTTTTGAAAAGCTGAAGCTAACTTATAACATCGAAGACTGTAAACTTGTGTCGCAGATAACAATTGCTGCTACCGCTAACTATCTGCCATTGCTATTTTCGTATTGTGTTGACTTTTGTATGATCTTTCTATCTAGATTCCTTTTCGACGAGCGAGAATGGTTCAGTGACTCCCACTGATGCCACGTCGGCACCGGAACCAGCGGCACCATCGACACCAACAAGATCAGCAGCGTCGACACCGAGACCCGCAGCAGCGTCGACACCGGCAACCGGTTAGTATAATTGGAGAAAAAGTAAACTCTTCTAGCCTGTTGTCTGTGAATCTATACACACTTTTTAATATATCATTAATCGTATCAATAACTCATTAATATAACGTAAACGTACTTGCATAACAACAGGAAGCATTCCCAGTTATGGGAATGCAGGATTCATTAATAAACCTGTTCAGTATTTTTATAACTTTCCAGACGTACACCTATACTGTACACATGGTATTTTAAAGTTGACATTTACTAAAATAGATGTTTAATAAATACATTAAATACATTTACTCAGATGTTAAGTCGTTATATACTATATAAGTAATAGTAAGTTGTGGGCTTGTCTTTTTTTATGTAGAAGCTGTAATGATAATACATGTGAACAATTTACAACACACACAACCTTTGAATGAAACGTGACTTGTCCGTTTTTCTTTATAACTCATTCATTGTAATTATTTTTTTGGCCAGGACGGAGGAAACGAAAGAGGGAACAGGAGCATCTGACTGTCCTGAGGGAGATGCAGACATCGGATGTCGAGCAGCTGGAATTGAACCGGGCACAGCGGGAGCGCCATTTACAGATGGCACTCGATGATGCAGCACATGCCCGAGAACTAGAAGCGGCTTTAAGGAGAGAGGAGATGGCTGCAATGTCGTACTTCAACCAGGCCTTTCTGGGAACCCTGAGCCAGCTTGTCCAGGCACTGAACCGGCGGGATGCTGTTCCACCGCCCCTGGACTGAAACCCCTTTGTTTATTTTAATTTAATGTTTGCACTACATGTAACATACGTATATAGTTGGATGTGTGAATTTATATTAATATTATATTTTTTTCTATTTGTATGCGTGTTTAAATAAAACCTTTTTGAAACTTATTACAAACAGTGTCTTTTTTTGATGGTTTGCCTTTTTACAAGGGTTTAAACAAGTATTTTCAGATTTTATACTGTGATAACCTTTAATGAAAAACAGCAGAGACAACATATTTAATGATAATGTATTTACTTAGCAATTAAAATAACGCATCAGACCCTCCCGTACATCTCTGCCCTCCTCCTCAACACCCTGTGCCACTGGCCCCACAGGCTCTGCTGCTGCAGGTGCATCCCAGTCATCGTCATAGTCCTCTCCATGACTCTCACAAAGGTTATGCAAAGCATAGCAAGTAAGAATCATAGATTTCACGATTGTAACATCACAGTCATTTCTTTTCATCAGGCAACGCCACCTTCCCTTCAGTCTACCAAAAGCGTTTTCAACCAATACCCGTGCTCGACATATTTTCTTGTTGTAGATCTGCTGTTCTACTGTCAGCCGTCCAGTGTCAGTGAATTGCTTTAGGAGCCAGTTCTGCAGGGGATAGGCAGAATCTCCCAGGATGTAGTAGGCAACATTCACCCCACCAATATTCCTGGTGTAAGCTGGAAAGTGGTTGCCACGGCTGGCCAACTCCCACAATGTGGACAGTCTTAAAACACGAGCATCATGCAAGCTGCCAGGCAGTCCTGCAAACACGTTCCAGAACAGTCCTTTTCCATCTACAACACCTTGAAGGACCTTGTCTCTCCATCACTGGACGCAGTTTGTTGTACAAATATATGAATGTTTCTTCCGACATTCTGAAGTTCTGAACCCACAGCGCGTTTGTGAAACCAGGAACAATAACATCCCACCACTCGGTAGCTCGGTTGAAAGCCCAAACAGACGGTTTGCCGCGGCGACTTTGCAAAGCTAAACAGATCTGAAACACATAAACCATGCACATTTTAGTACGTAATACTGGTAGCTATAAAGTTGATTAAATACTTTGCATATAGTATAGTATTTACACATATGCAAACGTTAGCTATGTTAGCATAACTTACCCTCTTGCGTCGGCTTTGAACAACCGGATTCGTCTCGTAGTCTGAACTCTGTAGTAATTCCCAAACTCTCCTGTTTTTTTCAGCAGTGTTTCGTTTTTCTGCCCTCAGCCTCGCATGAAACAACGTTTGTCTTCTTGCTGTGAGAAACAGCCACATCCCGAGGATCAAAAACAGCATATACTCGATTTCCCCCATTGTCCTGTGTGTGTGGGTAGCGGATGTGTGTCGCGTATAAGATTACGTCACGGCAGTTTCCTGCGGCGTCGCTATGACTACCGGGTACTATTTGTGGCGGTACTATCTGCAATGGAAAACGGAGCGAAAAGCGAGCCGAGTCGAGGCGAGCCGAGGCGAGTCGAGCCGAGTCGAGCTGGTACTGGTAATGGAAAAGCGCCATAAACAAATAATCTTTTCAACAGCCTCCTAAGACTTTAATTTAGACAAAATGTAATATTAAATTTATTACATTAACCTTTTACCATTCACCTTTGTTATCCAGACTCTTCTCAAACCTACAAAAGCCTGTCTTCATCTTTAGCCACCACCATGCCTAACGACCTTCAGGAGTTAAAACTATGTTATAGACATATTAGCTCAACATTAACTCTTCTATACATTTTACTTGCCCATATGGCAACCAACATCATGTCCCTCATATAATTAAGTTTTGTTACTGTCTCCGCAGCAAATAATGGCAATCACCTCATGGAATCAGCTGGCTCCTGAAAACCCACTCCCGTTAGCTATTTATCTTTAATTTTCTTCTCTTCAGGGTGTCGTCCCCTGGCATAGTTGCAGACACTTGTCACAATGAAAAACAAGCCATACAATCAATGCGGTTTCTGGTGAGTGGTATAGAGGAACTCACATTTCTGGGTCAGACTGCCGTAACATTAATTTTAACCTCACAGCGCATCTCACCTCTCAATGCTCTGCTGACCCCGGTGGCCTCCAGTAATCAGCGCTCAACTCTCATACCTTTCTCACAAATAACACCTCCATCCGGAGGTGCCCAATGTTCGTGACCCCCTGCGTTAGGCTGTCCCCTGGCCAGGAAGATCATCCCGTCATTGAGTAGCCACTCGTACACACGTACACACTGGTGACCGCTCTTTCCCAATACAATCAGTTTTCTTCAACAGAACTCAGCGGTTTTCTGGAGCTTAGGAAAGGCACGTTCAAGAGTCACCAGAGCCATTCCGATTGCCTAATAGTGTTCACAGGGAGACAGGTTAATAACAACAGTATTTAATCACTTAAATCCATTAACTATCTTAAAAGCAGCAACCTAGCTACTTAGACTATACTCAGTGAATTTAGATCACAGCCGTACATTCAGTGTACTTCATCTGTAGCCGGAGCCATCGGTCCTGAATGGTGGAGACTAAATGAGACAAAGTTGTTACTGGTCCTAAAATACGCTAATCAAAATGTCACCTCTATCGTTTAAGGTCTGTATTATTTTAAAGACTTCTTTAAAGTCATTCAGTTTTACTTTTAACATTTTTAACATTTAAATACAAATTGCCCTCTGAATGGTAATGATTTCTTTTAACATCTCTGTGTCTATGGTTTTCAACTGAAACACTGTGCTTTACTATAAATAGCTTATTATCACTTATGACACAGGCTCAGATAACAGCTTTTAGCTGACATTGAATGAGAGAGAGACTCTGAGGCATTCAAGACTGGTACACTGCTCTCTCATATACTTCTAACATCAAACTTTTATCTACCATCTTTTAACTCTATCCCAGCTTAAGGCATCTTTGCCAGAAATTACATGTGTTTTCAAATAAACATAGTTTTACAGTTGTCTTTTGCCCACGTCAGGGAATCTAGACATTACAAATTTCCATTCAGATTGAGTCTCTGTCGCACTGGCTGTTTCAGCCACAGCACACATCAGATTTAGATAAGCGAACTGTTTCATTACAGCCAATAGCAGACTTATCTTTTGAAAGCAAAACATCAGCTTCTAGCTCTTTCATGGTCAACTTTTCAAGCTGTTTGTTTAATCAGATGCCTTTCTACACATTTTACATTTAGCAACTGTTAATTCAGTAGCCTACTACTTCTGCTTATTTGTTCTTACATAAAAATAATTATTCTAGTTCTCAATAACGTTTCACATTTCTCAATCTCAATTTTAATTGTCAAGTTCTCAACCATAGTTTAATATTTGACTTTAGTTTTCTCTTGGAGTTTATCAATCTCCAATTAGGATTCACACTATAAGTTTGACGAGGCAAGCACTCTCTGCTTGTAATACTTTTGCAGTTATTGTAAATCATCTGTGAGATTAGTCTCTCTATATCATCTAAAACCTTTTTAAAATGTTTAATTACAACACAATCATCCTTTTAGTTACTTTGATATATTTTGCAACTCACATCTGTTGGAGTCATTAATTTTACATCAACCTGTATTCATCAATTCACTTATAAAAATTACTATTATAGAAATTACTATTATAGATATTTTCTTCAAAAGGATTCACTTTAAGACTTCAATCTTTTGACCTTTTTATCTCTTATTTCTCAGACGAAAAATGTCACTGTCGTCATTTAAACACTGATCTACTTTCAAACCAATATTATTACCAAAAATGTGTTGTCATTTTATCACATTTTAAACACCTTCTCGGTGGGCATTTACAGTTACGTATTAAATGGTCCTGATGACCACCATTAAAACACTCTCGGCTCCAACTTACTGCACACCCTTGAAGCAGTGTGTCCCAAACAGGAATGCAAACCGAGCTGATAAGCAGTTCTCTGTATTCTTTTACAGTCCACCAGTGGCTGATTTAATCATAATAGCCCAATCATAATCTTCATCATTATTATTGGCAGAACATTAATTGTCATAAGCTGCAAAATATTCTAAGTTGTTTTCACAAAGTGTCTGTTTAACTTTAGTCACACTTGTCCAAGGAAATGATCTTCGACCCATAATTTAATATACTTGCTTTTTGTAATCATCGTAAGCAATACAAGGCTCAATATTTTAATTTTTCAGTTTCTTTGTTTGTTTGTAGCCAGTCAAGTTGTTGTTTAAATTTCCAAACAGAAGCAAAACTTATCAAGACAACCATTTACTTAATAATTTCTGCAAATTTCTCTGAAGTGAGGGCTTCAGAGCACAGCTGCTTACAGCGTTCGCTCTTTTCTGTCTCACTATTAGTTTCAGGACTGTTCAGGTTACTGATCAAGTTACTCAGTTTGTCTGCCATATCTTAATAACAGTTCAAACTCACCTGAAGTCATTGCAGAAATGGAGGCGGCGATCTTTGAACAACACAGCTTGGCTTCTCCGTGATGAAACTGCAGAGTATACTCCAAAATCACAGTTACATATACTGGTCCATGCCAATTTGGGTCACAACTTTTTTTTTCTTTTTTTTTTCTCTCTCGGGATCGTTCCTGATGCATCCCTGGCAAACAACCCTATTTTTGTTAGTATCCCTAACTGCCTGATTCACTAAATTCGGGGATCCCCTATCTGAGATGGAAGAGATTGAGCAGGTTTACGGTGCCACTGGACCTCCCGTCCAGGGACGTACTCTGCTGGGGTGGTGCTACACCATTAATGCCCAGCGGGGCCCACACAGAGCACGCTTCGCTTGCGCTGTCTGCTGCCGTTACCCTTAACGACGCTCTCAGCGACTTCTTATCCTCTCAGCAGTAGGCCTACAACTTGCTCCTTCACTCGCCTCATCGGAGTGAAGGCTCTCCCGCTCTCCTTCAAAATCTCTTCCAGTCAGACAGCCCTAACAATTAATAAAAGCTTACTACCTTGTGTGTTGATTTGCCAGAGATGTCACCACGGAATGATTGCCCGCCGCATCCTCCACCAAACTGTAAGGGGTATACAGTTAAAGACCCAGAACCAGATATGAAGAATGAAGACCCAGAGTCAGAATTATAAAAAATTAAAGAAAATATTTACTGAAGATAGTTTGCAGTTTCATCAGCATAAGTCAGCTTCAATACTCGCACAGGAGTTCGTAGGCCGCCCCGCTTACAGTTACAAAGATCACAGCAGTTATACGATTTCCAAGGTCTAAGCTACGTCATTGCTTACAGGATGAATGATTCTCATTGGCTATGAAATAGATAAACACAGTAATTTTCCACACATATACAGATAGACTGAAGCATATCTCCATCGATTATGCAGCTGAAGTTAGGCACGTCATGACCTTCCAGGTCGCAGATTTGGGTTGGTCAATCTCCACTCAGTCAACTCAGTCAATCTCCAATAATGCCAGTGGTTCCTTAACCTGTAACCAAGAAGACTAACACACACACCGACACACAGCTTTTCCAAGGTTGGATTTGGCCAGGCTCTCACTATAAACAGGAGAGTCCTCTCAAAACATCAAGATAATGCGTTCTTTCTCTCAAGGATAGCTAAACTTTAGTCTAACTGGAAAGAAAGGCTTTAACAAAGAAATGGCCCCTTAAACGATTGGCTTCAATGACCCCTATATGTTTTAACACATTGAAGACCTTTCTCAAACACAATACAAGTCAAGTCAAGTCAAGTCATCCTCATTTATATAGCGCTTTTAACAATGTAGATTGTTTCAAAGCAGCTTTACAGAGATAAAGATATAATTTAAGGTAACAGAGATTGGTTTGGTTTTATAGTGGCTCTTGAAAAATGTTTTTTCCAGCTAAAGTTAGTTTTGATTGATTCACTTCCATCTAAATGATAGTTTGTTATTAAGGGTAACCTTCTTTCTCTCAAGGATAGCTAAACTTTAGTCTAACTGGAAAGAAAGGCTTTAACAAAGAAATGGCCCCTTAAACGATTGGCTTCAATGACCCCTATATGTTTAAACACATTGAAGACCTTTCTCAAACACAAAACAAGTCCCTATTTCATTTCTGGAAGCTGTGTTAAATAAGCAAGCACTGCATTCAGATATCAAATACAGACTTTAAAGAATACATGAAAAGAACATTTCAGTAATCACACTGGTAACTTATATAAATAAAGTAAAATCTCCAGAGAAGTCATTCAATTCATTTGATATTTAGAAGGAAAAATATTGATTAATACCTTAATTATAATCAATCATTACATATACATTGAAGCAGCAGTGGATTCCAATCCACCCCCTTCATCTTGCAGCGGAAGCTGATGGTGAGGGCATCGGAGGAGTGTTTTTGGTCATCTGTTTTTGCTGCTGTTTTAAAAGATACTGCTGCAAATTGTACATTTTGCTGCCTGGCACACACTTCTGCCTCATTATAAAGAAAGCATTTCCGTCTGCCCTGGTATCCCAAATCTTCCTCCAAGTGTCTTGTGCTCTGGATCCAAATCCAACAGTATTGTCATCCTCTGTCAAAACTGGCACTGGATCTGGCCTTTGAGACAGATACTGTTTAAGATCTTCAATTTCCTTGAAGCTTCTTGAATACTCAAGAAAGGAAATGAGGCTATCCTTGCATGGACCCTCTGGGTTGCACTGCCCAGCCTGTTCTTCTTCCTCAACCTTATCGGACAGGTACAAAGCATAGCTGACATCATTCTCTAATAACAACTTGAAAGACTTGCCCTTGTACTTGCCGAACTGAAGAATGCATTCTTCCAACACCTCTTGCTTGTCAGAGACATCCCCTCCTCTATGTAACACAACAGAACGGGCGTTCAACTTGACCAGATCTTCTCTTTGAGGTGTTGACTTGTCCTGCAGTGAAGGGTTGTCTTTAATTCTTTTTGCCTCTTCTGATGGGTCCCGGCATAAATGGCCCGACGGGCCTTTCCTGAAAGACACTTTGACTTTCCCTGGGAAGAACACTGTTTTCTTCATGATGCTGTTCTGAAATCAGAATGTATTCATTAGTGTCTCAGCATAAGCATTTAAATACTTACAGTAACAAAATGAAATAAGACAGTTAATACTAAAGCATCAGTGATATACATAAAAGAGTTATTTTACAATGCTATAATATTCCATAATATTACTGTTTCTTAACTGAATAAATGCAGCCTTAGAGCACGTACTGTTTATTAAATTTGCATTATTTAATATTCATTATTTAAATTGCTTTAAAAATGTATATATGTATATATAAAAAGTTAACAAGTTAACTAATTAAAAATGTTAAATTATACCATTAAATTGTACATATATATATATATTTGTTTCTAATTTAAATGTATCATATGTGTGTGTCTGATATTAATTACATTATAGGAGGACCAAACCCGCAGAAATTAAAAATTAATAAATAAACATGTAAACAAATAAAAAGATAAATTTGATAATAGGAAAATAAATAAAGGAATAAACGACTTGATAAAATAAATATGATTTATTCTTTATCAAACTAATTTTTGTATTATTTCCCTTAATTTATTTTCTGCTTTTATTTATTTGTTAATTAATATTTATATTTGGTCAGCAAGACCAACCAACCTAATTATCATGCACATCAAAAAAATGTAAGAATAGATATAAAACAAAAGAAAGAAACTTAAAAATAAATAAAGATTAAAATAAATAAATCTGGAAATAAATACATATTTGAATAAATAAATAAACAAATAAATGAATGCATAAATAAATATAAGAATAAATGGAACAAACAAATAAATAAAATAATAAATAAATACAATTAAAAATAATACAAATGCATTAAAATATAAAAGCAAAAAATTATAAATTAGGGGAAAAATATACAAAAATACATTTGATTAAAATGAATCATGTTTATTTTATCAAGTCTTTTATTCCTTTATTTATTTTCCTATTATCACATTTATTTATCTATCTATTTATTAATTCATTTATTGATTCATTTTTAATTGCAGGTTTGGTCCTCCATACTACTGCACATTACATCTTACTGCACTGTTAACATATATTTTAAGCATATATTTAACAGAATAAATTAGTGACGGAATAATGTTCTTTGACTTGTTAGTTGTACTGTTTCTTATCGTCACAATCCATTCAACACGATAACAATACGATTACATGACAATTGTTGTGAACTTCTTCTTCTCAAGTGTAGAAAAGATAGAGTTGCAGACCAGGAGATTGTTGAGGTATAAGTTCTTTATTTCGTCGCTGTAGTCATCTCAATCAAGTCTAACTAAGGGAACTTTACATTGTAGTTTATATACATTTCAAGAGGAGGAGTTACATAAAGGTGGAAACAAAAGCATGCAAATGAGGCATCTGGGTTAAGGATGTGCCCTAGACTGAGAGTGTTACCAATCCTAATCCAATCAGCATAACAGTGTAATGTAAATATCCTAATCCAATCAGCCAGACTCTTCACTGATACCTTCACATTATCTTAATGGCCAGGCAGTGCATAAAGACAAAAGGTGATAGTCTCAGTGCTCTGATCAATTTAACTTACAATAGAGAGCTGGACAGACAGGAACAGGCAGGTTTGTGACATCATTTACCTTAGATACAAAATTCACACTAATAAACTTTCTCAGTTTCTATGCTATTGTATTGGAAGCTCAATTATACATTTAAAATAAAATTTGTAATCCTACATTTCCCCCTTTTATATGCGGTCACCTGAGGGAAAATGTGTCTGCAATTTGCATACCCTTTGGTAAATGTATTTCATGAACAATGCTCACCTAACAAGTCAAATAACATTATTCCGTCACTAATTTATTCTGTTAAATTCATATTCAGTCAGTATAGTTCTGACAGCATGACTTAAGTATTACTTCATTCATTTACTCATTTATAATCATCCAGTCATAATGCAGCTCCTTCTTTAAAGATCTTCTAACATCTAAATAATGAATTAAATCAGCTCATCTTCATCTTCAAGTCCACATGGGTGTCCTAGCAGAGTAACAACATGTATTGTGCACATGAACCCAAAATTAAATGCCACTTCGGTTGATATTTTGTAATAAAAGGCAAGAACATTCAAACAAATGTCCAAACACATTTTTCGGTCACTTCATTTGAAATAGTATATGTATAAAGATGTATATTTTCTAAACGCTAGGTGTCAGTACACTCACTGGCTGTTACCTAGAGTGCCGTGGGCTTGCTATTTGTTCCAAACAACATGGCATTTGACGCAAGTTTACAGTAATGATAAAAGCATGTGAAGATGCTTTCCAGCATTGACAGCATGCGCCTGCTTTAGTTTGTAACCTTCTGGAGGCCTAGCTTAAACTTTATAAAAGGAAAAAAAGTCACTGTTACAGGATTACCCTTGTAAAGAGTTATGTTGGTAAGAAACAGTTTTGTCTACAAGCTAAAGATGACAACACCCCTTTGTAGTCTGGGACATGTCGGGTAGACCGGTAGCTTGCTGTGATCGTATAGTGGTTAGTACTCTGCGTTGTGGCCGCAGCAACCCCGGTTCGAATCCGGTGGGTTTTCTGGGTGCCATTGAAATTGAGCTCCATGTCACCACCTCTCCTCACCCCGTCCTTCAAACTACTCTTTTTGTGCACGGCGCGTGTCCTTGATGTGCTCTGGATGTTCGAGTGAATTGAAACTGGGACCTACTTTGAAAGCAAGAGTTCTCAGGTTCGAACCCCTAGAGAAAAGACTGAAAACGAAACGCTCCTATTGATTTCGGAAGAATCTTGTTTCAGAGAGAATATGGTGCGTGTATATTTTCTAATCGCTAGGTGTCAGTACACTCGCTGGCTGTTACCTAGAGTGCCACGGGCTTGCTATTTGCTACAAACAACTGCGCCTTTGACACAAGTTTACAATAACGATAAGAGCGCGCCAGTCAACAGCATTGAAGCGTGTGAAGAGGCTTTCCATACAAGTAGCAGTGAGTTTTTGTTCTTTTTCCTAGCATTATTTTCCTTTAATGACTATTATCATCAGTCTAATAGGCTGCATTCCCACTAATTTGCAAATATATTTTGACATACCAGAGGTTTTGACGGCCGTTCTGAATCTTCGAAGAAGGAAACGCAATGCATTGGAGGACACTCTTTTTTCTGCGCCAATACGATTCATTTTGCTGTGCGTTCGCACGCAGCACGCACGCTTCTCGAGCAAGAGCCCGGATAGCTCAGTCGGTAAAGCATCAGACTTTTAATCTGAGGGTCCAGGGTTCAAGTCCCTGTTCGGGTGAACGAGCCTCTTTTTGTGGAGCGGTACGTTTTGTTGTTGAGTTCTTGCTGATCTACACTGGCCTCGGGCAGCGACGCTGCAAGGCAGCAAGCCAAACTACATGCCCCTTTCAGACAGCTTGTAGTCGTGGCCGAGTGGTTAAGGCGACGGACTTGAAATCCATTGGGGTCTCCCCGCTCAGGTTCGAATCCTGCCGACTACGTTGACAGCATTCGTCTGCTTTAGTTTGTAACCTTCTGGAGGCCTAGCTTAAACTTTATAAAAGGAAAAAAAGTCACTGTTACAGGATTACCCTTGAATAAAGTAATGTTGGTAAGAAACAGTTTTGTCTGCAAGCTAAAGATGACAAGGCCCCTTTGTAGTCAGGGACACGTCGGGTAGACCGGTAGCTCGCCGTGATCGTATAGTGGTTAGTACTCTGCGTTGTGGTGTTGTGGTTTTCAATCTTTCTGAAAAATAACTTCGCAGAGATCTTTGATGCCAGAAATAATTAGACTTTATTTTCGAACGCCGTCCCGTTCCATAGAACGGCGCTCTAACGCTCCCTGGCCCTCTGGCCTTCCAGTGCGCGCTCCCGAGTACATTTTGGTTCAGAGTTATATACATACTTCTTCTTCCAAAGAAGGTAACACACCCTATAGATAGTTTTGGGTAAAGGTCTTTTACCATGTGACTTCTCAGAATAGAATTTTCTGCAGCAAACAACATTCCATTCAAGGTCTTTCACATACACAGAGGAAATCCAAAGTCACAGACAGAAGAAATAATTGTGTCCAAATATATAGCAAAATTACTTGTTTTCTAAATAATAAAATCTTCTACATTCCCTCCTCTGAGGCTTATTAAGCCTCACATTCACTATCTTTTTTCCAGAGTGTAGTTTCAAAATCCAGCTCCCTCAGTTATGCTACCTAGTGACTCAACTGAGTCACCCATTCTCCTTTCCAATTACTGGATTAAGCCACCACACTCCGGAGGAGCACTCGAGCCAAACATCTTCTTCCATACATTTTATTTCTTTTAGTTGTTCTTTCTTTTTTGTTTAATGGAAAAAGTAAAAAACTCGAATTCTCCCTAATCAAAATTAAACCAAAGAATAAGACAGTGTTATAAGTGTGTGTATACCTTTGTTCTTGCATTGCATGTTATTGTCACAGTTATGTAGAGTATATCAAACATAAAAGTCTCTTATACTATTGAAAGTTTTCTTGCGGTGTAGATATCCTCTAGGGTCTGGCTCATCAATCATCTTCTTCGTCCTCAATTCCTCATTTAATGGGATCAACATCCAGGGTTTGTAAATATCAATTTGGTTGCCCTCTCAAATTAGTTTTCATTATCTTTTTTCCGCATTTTCATTCGTTTAACCGTGGTTTTCCAACTAATGATCTTAATATACAAAGTACACAACAGAATAATAACCCACTTTTAATACTGCATCTCCAAAAACATCTCTAATTGAGAAAATCATAATTTTCCAGACTTTACATTAAGTTTTTCTTAACTTCTGCTCTTAAGTTTTTCTTGACTCAATCGTAATCGCTAAATTTTCCTCCCTGCACAATATTATTTAGTAAAAGTGCAACACTGATCACCAAACATGAGTCATTCTACTTTTTTCATATAATTGTTTTTCTCCTAATGCAGACAAAGCATTATAATAAATATCTGCTTATTATAGTAGTCTAATTGATTTATTATGCATTTTTGTTCTACTTGATCCATATGACTATTAATTCAAAATATGGCTGGGTAACAACCCAGTCTCACGGCAGTTCGTGACATAGTCACGAAATTTAATCTATTGATTCGTGTTCATGGACACGAGTTTCCCCATTTTTTCGTGTCACTCAGCACGACTTTCAATCTAATGTATTTCAATGGGACGTATTTTTCGTGCCTGCACCACGTTTTTCTTTCGAGAGCACAGTATTGTTTTTTTCTCAATTGTTATTCATTTTGCAAACTTAAGAGCTACATTACTCAACATTTAATCAATAGATTTTAATCCTCGTTTTTATTGCTTTATATCCGGTAGGCTACTCAACATTAATCTATTTATTCGTGTCCAAAGGGCACAAATATCCTTCTTTTTTTCGTGCCACTCAGCACGACTTTCAATGTATTTCAATGGGACATATTTTTCGTGCCTTCACCATGTCTTTCTTCCGAGAGCACACTATTGTTTTTTCACAATTGTTATTCATTTTGTAAACTTTAAGGGCTACATTACTCAACATTTAATCAGGTGATTTTAATCCTCGTTTTTATTGCTTTATATTCGGTAGGTTACTCAACATGAATCTATTGATTCGTGTCTATGGGCACGAATTTTCTTCTTCTTTTTTCGTGTCACTCAGCACGACTTTCAATCTAATGTATTTCAATAGGGCGTATGCACCACGTCTTTCTTTCGAGAGCACACTATTGTTTTATCCTCAAATGTTAGGCTATTCCTTTTGCAAACTTTACATTACTCAACATTTAATCAGGAGATTGTAATCCTTGTTGTATTGCTATATATTCGGTTGGCTACTCAACACGAATTGATTCGTGTCCTTCAGCACGAATTTCCTTCTTTTTTTCGTGCCACACAACACGAATTTCAATCTAATGTATTTCAATGGGGCGTATGCACCACGTCTTTCTTTCGAGAGCACTATTGTTTTATCCTCAAATGTTAGGCTATTCCTTTTGCAAACTTTAAGGGCTACATTAGCTACTCAACATTTAATCAGGTGATTTTAATCCTCGTTTGTATTGCTTTATATTCGGTAGGTTACTCAACATGAATCTATTGATTCGTGTCTATGGGCACGAATTTTCTTCTTTTTTCGTGTCACTCAGCACGACTTTCAATCTAATGTATTTCAATGGGGCGAATGCACCACGTCTTTCTTTCGAGAGCACACTATTGTTTTATCCTCAAATGTTAGGCTATTCCTTTTGCAAACTTTAAGGGCTACATTACTCAACATTTAATCAGGAGATTTTAATCCTTGTTGTATTGCTTTATATTCGGTTGGCTACTCAACACGAATTGATTCGTGTCCTTCAGCACGAATTTCCTTCTTTTTTTCGTGCCACACAACACGAATTTCAATCTAATGTATTTCAAAGCCGTCTTTAATTTTGGGCTACTAATCAAATGTTGATTAAAATTACATAATTACAGGACTGCATATTCTATATGCTTAAAACATGCCTTATTTTATTGTGGGATATTTTATAATTGTCGATGGTATTTCAATTTGCAATGGCTTATAGTGAGCCTACTTTGCTTTTTTTTTTTGCGCCAAAAAAATTAAAAAACAGAATAGCCTACTTTTATAGAACTTTCATCTCAATACTGATTATGAAGTTGTAATAAATTAATTATATAGCCTACTGCAGAAATGTTTATTGCTTTATATGGACATATCCTTTGGCAAAGAGATGGATGCATTCTGGGAAGTGATATGTGTTTAAATGTAATGGCTACATACTCGTGTTCCTTCACTTGGACATTTACGCTGACCCCTTTAAAATTTTGAGCACGGATATAAAATATTAAGACTGTACTTTTTAATTATTTCGACATTTTGGCGCAATTTTGTGCAATACGTCACTGTGTGCGACCATCGCAGAAACCATTGCCCAGCGCGATTCCACCACGGTAAGTCGCTTACAATAGTCTAATAAGCAAAATGAATTCATGAGCATTTACACGTCCAAAATTAATAAAATTACGTGTTTATAAAAAAACATTTTCTAGGCCTAGATATAGGTTCTAGATGTGTGTGTGTGTATATATATATATATATATATATATATATATATATATAATGAGTATTTACATAAAAAAAACATGTGATATATATAAGTATATATATATATGCATATACACACACACACATATATATATATACATCACATGCTTTTTTTCACTGTAATGTGTCAGTAATAACAATATTATCACTTGGTCTAACGTTATACTGCACATATGAACACACACTGAACCCTAGACACATGTTATGCGCCATTAAAAAAGTAGCACAGGAAATAGGAACAACGTGAATCTGTATTTATTTATCCTAAGCATTTATTAGAAAATGGGAATCACTCACTATATTAGGGTACACTTTTTAAATCTTATATCAACATAACACTACATAATTAACATTTTCTGTTGTTCTCCCTGCAGATCCTGTCAAACATATCACCTGTCGAACCTATCCGAACCTGATTTTCAAAACCCAAAGGCACTTTTAAGAGCCAACCTCTATCTCTTCATTATTTTCTATATCTTACATCCTCTCTGTTCTCTCACTATCTATATTTCTGTCCATCTCTTCAATCTTTATCTATCTCACAGTCTTTATCTATTGCTCTTTCTTTCCTCCCTGTCTGTCTTTGTCTACTTGTCTGTCTCACCCATCTTTGTCAGTCTGTCTGTCTGTATCTGACTGTCTGTCTGTCTGTATCTGACTGTCTGTCTGTCTGTCTGTATCTGACTGTCTGTCTGTATCTGACTGCATTGCAATGGCCACCAAGCATAAACTTGATTCAAAGGATCCACACTACCAAGAGGGGAGACGCATGGCTCTGGAGCTGAAACATGAACACATTCTAGCTGAAGCCAAGGTTAGAGTTTTTGTACACCTCAATCATTTTATAACAAACATAACAAATTAAAGTAAAACGTGATGAGGAATATGTAAGAATGATGAGTGCAGAAGATTTAATACAGGTATATTGCATGATGCATCCTGCCATGCTCTGTGACATGTGTTAATAAGGGAATATAATAATACTAATAATAATAGTATATGCAGTTCCATCCCTCTGAGTTACAGAGACTTGAGAATCTATTCCAAGGCTCATTTAAGCTGTTCAACACCTTACTAGCACCCTATGTTGTGTTTTCCTTTCACAAGTTACCTGCCTTTTGGTTACCGTACTTTTATCAACATCAGTCTTACAAGAAATATTAACTCCAATACACAGAGAGCAGCTGATGAGAGGAAACGTGTACGAGACCCTCCACACACCTCTAAAAGGGACTCTGTAGGACGTGGTAAGCCGAGGGGGAGGCGAGGAGGGCGACGCCAAGCCTCCGCTACAGGTTATATCTGAATTATTTGACATTTGTAGGAATTTACTATGACAATGTTGGACCAACTCAAAATAGAACAATGTAATTGTTTATTGAGAGTTTAAAATATTCAAATATCTAAAAAGACATTAAAAAGTAGATAAACCTTTCAGTGACACTATTGTAGAAGACACTACCAAGTACTTAACAAAAATATGTCTGATTTCATAAATTGTTTAGTATATAGTTTGAAAAGAAGAACAAGAATAGAGTGTGATAGCCTAACTTGTTCTTATTCTTCTATGTTTTGTTTTACAGCCACATACCCCACGGTTGAGTGCTCCCTGTCATCCAGTGTGGAGGTTCCACTTACTGCAACCTCAACAAGACTACATCCTCAAGAGGAATTTGGTAATTCACAGTGATGAATTTATGAATGTACAGTATAAAAAAAGTGTTCATTCTGATACTGATCAGTTGACTTTTAATTGTTCCTTATCTATAGTGAATGATCCCTTACAGCTTTATTTTTGGATTTTCTTTACAGAAAAAAATATGGAGAGGCTCTCTGATATTTTGGCGTCATGTCCTTCTGCTGCTCAGCCTCAAAGTAGCTCTGCATCATCATGGTCTTTTCGGCAGCAGAAAGCCTCAGAGCGCTGGAAAGAAGCAAGGCCATACCACCTAAAATGCCTTATTTCAAAAGAGGCTGTTGGTCATCCCCTGTGTTGCCTTTGCAACGAGCCTGCTGTTATTAGGTTGGTTTTCATTAATACCAAACTTAAATTACCCAGGGTAGGTTTGCTGAGTGCCCTGCTTTATAGGCTAAGATACATGTCTTTTGGGATGGGAGAAGACTTAGATACCCAGATGAAAAACACATTAATGAGAAAAGTAAATCTAGGACCTTCTTGCTGTGAGGTGACAGTGCTAAACACTGAGCCACTATGCAATCCTTTACAATTAAATCAAACCTGGAATAGCTTAAATAGAGTATACAGTACTTTATATGAGTTATTCACCTGAAATAATGTATTATATTATAATATTGTTTTCTTTTCTCCCTAGGTGCAGAGAGTGTCTTCCTGAGGAGTGGTTCTGTGGGGACTGTGATGTATTGCATCACAAAAAACAGCCACTCCACAACAGGGAATGCGTGATTCGTGGTTTTTTTGAAGCCATTCCTCCAACCACATGCATCATTAAAGGGGAAGATGGATATTGCACCCATGAGCAAGGTACGTTCTCAAGAAAGCTTTAATTTTGCTGTTCAATGTATGTCTGCAGACAGTTACAGATCATCTAAATTATTTGTTTTCCTTATTTTTGCCAGCTTGCATTTTGCCAACTGTGAAGGTGCCAGACTGCTCCTGTGGAGGCACAAATTTCACTGTGTTACCAGGCAAACCAGTGATTTTAATTACCATCATATATATATATAATTTGATGTTTTTCACACTAGTGTGCTGTGGCATTGTGCTTACAATTGCAGAAGTGTCAGAACATATGGAATAGCACATGGTATTGTTATTAACTGAAACAAAGACAGATGTTTTTTTGTTTTGTTTTTGTCCTCCACAAATAAAAAAATTAGCATCTTTCCAGCATGATGTCCAATCAACACAGCAGTGTGGAATTTAGTGAATTAGAAAATATAAATGTGGGATTATAGGAACTTGTGCAATGTCTCTGTCATGTATTTGTCTCGTGTTTTGTGTGCAAACACATGGCCAGTTGTTTTGGGCTATGTGTTTGCAGAAGGCTTGTTCGACTTGAACCGGCGCTGCACAAACCGATCGGTTGATGACATCAAAGTACCGCGAGAGCGATTAGAGAGCAGACGGCTCCTTATGCTTTTGAATCGCTCTCGCGGTACTTTGATGTCATCAACCGATCGGTCTGTGCAGCGCCGGTTCAAGTCGAACAAGCCTATTGTCTTGTGTTTTACCTCGTTTCCTTGTTAATGTTGTATCAGTGTCACCTGTGATTGTGATCATGTGTCCTTACCACGCCCCTTGTTCCCTCATTAGTATTGATGTTCATCGGTGTCACCTGTGTCTTTGTGATTATGTGTTCTATGTAAGCTCCCGATTTTTGTTCCTCAGTGCTGTTTTGTCTTGTTAATATTCGATCCTGTGAGTATTGTGATCTGTTTGTGAAGGTTCCAGGTCTGTTTTATTGTCAAGTCTAGTTATTGTTTCAGTTACTGTTTGTTTGCCCCATCGTGGGCTTTTGTTTTCTGGTTGTAAATAAACCGTGTTTTATAAAGTTACTGTCTGCGCTTGGGTTCTATTTAACGTAACGTGACAGTCTCTCAACCATTCACAATGTGCATAATGAACTAAGTGTTGTAAAGTTAAGTATGTGGTAAGTGTGTATTTTATATATATTTATATTAATTTGTTTTTTTGTTCCAAGGGCGTTTTGACTTGCATCAGCCACTGTATGAATGTCAAACATGCCAGCAGCAGTGGACCCCTGACTTTAAAGACCTCCTAAGAAGTGGATATTGGCCAGCCTCCGTCACCAATTCCACACTTTATACACTGGACCTCCTGAGCTCCCTTCAGGAACTCAAGATCATATCTCCGGGATTCTCCAGACAAGCCTTTGCAAAGCTGCTGGAACATCGCACTAAGTGTGGAGGAAGAGTAAGTGTAAATGTAATTACCATTTTATAAAAAAAAATTAATAAGCAGACAATATCAAAATACTATTTCATTCTATATATTTTCCAGTCTGGACCTATCAACGGTGATGCACTGCAGCGCAGCTTCTTAGAGCTTTCATATGCATCATATGAGGAAGACCAGCTCTGCTGTAGTGCTCCTTTCACCTGCCCAGCCTGCACGCCGGAAATGTTGGCTGTTTCAGCAGATGGAAATAGAAAGCTATATCGCTTTCGCCGAAACGGAAGGTGATCTTTCTTCTAGTCTTTTTATTGATTTATTTTCTTACTTCATATATTTCATGAATGGATTTTCTATTTTTCTTTCTTCCTCAGCTCTGATGATCCTGGCTTTTTTGAGGGGCTCTTTGTGGCTGAAGACAGTACGGTGTCTAGTTTTGTCGACACCATACAGAAAGCAGTGAAAAATGCAAGTTGACAAAATAGTTGTTACAATAATAAACGTAACCCCCACTTCAATTACTCCTGCCTACCAATTACAAAATCAAATTAAGAAAATAAATGCCATATATTGATTGACAATATTGCTTTTATTTGATTTGTCATGTTTGTTTTGTGTGTCATAGACACAGGGAAGAGGCACATGTGGGGACTCCCAGTGGACAGCAGCGAGGGAGACTTCAAGGAGGGCTTCAAAATTGGATGAAGAGGGGATGGAGGTTGCTGTGTGCCGCCATGGGTTCCTTCTGAAAGCCCTTAATATGTACAGGGGGGAGATATTTGCCTACCCTCTGTACCTTCAGAAGGAGCTCATGCCAGCCAAGGCACAATTCTTCGCAATGGACGTGGCATGCAAATACTGGCCATACCTGGAGAAAGTTGCTAGTGTCCTTCCTGCTCTTCAGGAACTGACCACTATGAAACCCTTTCTCAGTGTAATGCATGCTCGAGCCCATGCTACTAAGTGTGAGGTGTGTATAATATTTTGGCATCATATGTACATTTGTAATATTTACAAGCACATTAATAATATGAAATAAGTTAAGCTACACTATATTATCTTGTCTTTTTGCATAACCATTTCTTGCATGGAATGTAATGCCCTTTGATGCAAATTGTGGTTTGTGATATTGGGCTATATAAATAAAATTAAATTGAATGTCTTCCACCCTTTACTAAAAGATTAATTGGAGTGGCAGGAACCAGGAAGGAGCAGGGACAACCGCTGGTGAGGAGGTGGAGCAAGTGAACAGCTACCTCTCACGTTGTGCCCTGACAACCAAATACATGTCCAAAGCAGGTGATCGGAGTTTGCAATATTCATGTATACTTTTTTTTTAGATTGATCATCATAACCTCATTATTTGCTTTCAACAGCACGGGTGGACATGCTTACATTGCATGCAATGGGGTGGAACGAGAAAAAAAATCTCTCTTTACATCAGGCACTTTCCACAAGATATGTGAAGGTAAGTCTCATATTAATTGTTGTGTGTCCTTTTGTGTTTACTTGGCCTGTTGTTAATCATACAAAGTTTTAATCCTGATTATTGTGTAACACTGTTCATCAGACTTGTCAGAGACTCCAGGATGAGACTGCAAGGCTAGCTGACCTAAAAACGGAGCTAGATTGCACAGATGAAGTGGTGTCACAGTGGCTATCTGATGTAAAGGAATGGGCAACTGGTGGTAAGCATGACCAGATAAAAGAAACAACCATCCCTTTCTACAATCTAAAGTTTGATATTAAAGAGCAGCAAAAAATAGTAGGTGGATCATCATCTAATGTGATGCCACATTTATGTCAGGTTTATTACTATATTCCAGTTCCCTGCAGGAAGTGCACATACAAAGTTTAAATAAGTTGGATTAAAAGGTTTTACATAAAATTCAAACAGAGAAACGGTTCTGTGTTTTAACAGTAAATTTGCTTTCACTATTTCTTCTACAGAGACACCTGATACATCTCGTGCCAGTCAATGCACAACACTCAGAGGAATGCAGCAATCAATTGAGGGGCTCTACCTTAGTGTGAGGCACCGGAAGCGAACCCTCTACCGTCAGAATGGTATAACTATATAATATAATAGGTTGATAAATTCAGGCTACTGTATGCATCCTACTCCACCAACATGGAATTAGCAAATAATGTAGTAGCACAGTTCAGCTCAATCATTGAATTCTGTTCTTTAAATGACCAGTCTGTAGGATTTAGTGGTATCTATCGGTGAGGTTTGACGATTGCATCCACCTCCCCTCTATCTTTCCAAGCTACGGTAGCCGACGAGAAAATGTGCGGTACTATCTAAACCCAGTGTTTGTTTGTCCGTTGTGGGCTACTGTAGGAACGTGGAGGTGCAACATAGCGGCCTCTGTGGAAGGGGAACGTATTTAGATACAAAACTGCCCATTCTAAATTAATTAATGCACTATTATTTTCAGGCAATCATGAAAAGTGTGTTAGTTACTCCTGCAAATAGATTCCCCCCAAAATGTTAGACGCTGAACAATTTGTTTCCCATGTCAGTCTACATTATAATTTTCACATACTTCAATAACTGGAGCTTTGCTTTTCAATTTTTTGGTGCTATCATTTTTTTCTTGTTGAAGAGTTCTGTCAAAAACCTCTGCCCCTGTACTTGTCTTTCTAGACAGCAGCAAGTTTCGCCATCGCCTTCGAAGGAAGCTGGCAGAAGACAAAAAACTCCTTCTTCAGGAGATACAGAAATACAATGATCTTGTACTAGAATCGGCAACAACCATTGACGTAGCTGTGGTGGAGCATTCCCTAACTGGAGAGAGTACTGCGTCTCAAATATGGCCGTGGGAGGTTCATGGCAGTGGTATGTTTGTTTTTAGATGCTTCACAGGAATTTATTTACAGTTCTGCTTTATAGAGTATACTGAACTAAGGCATGCATGTTACATATTGAGTGTTGTAATATTAATCTAGTTTAATGGTGTATTTTCAGTTTTCTTATGTATCAATTTGATAAAGTCAATGTTTGTAGTGATTATGCAAGATTGTCTCATGTATACATATAACTGTTATTGATTCTTAGCAAACATTTCAATCAAGAAACGAGTGCACGACCAAGTGATGTTAACAAGGCGACTGCATGAGGAAACAAGAGTTTTGGTGTTGGAGATGGCACAACACTGCACATGGTTGCAGAGCCTGGCAATGGTTCTCAAGAACAAGTTGGCTGAGGAGGGTAAGTTTAATTAAAACCCTGTCCATCTAATGTGTTTAAAAAAAACACAAAAAAACACATCAGTCACAGAACTTGGATGGAGTAGAACGGTTATGGCTCTCTTTGCCGTGGACCTTTAGGCGTCCTTTGGGATATACATAAAATGGGGATTAAAGTTGTTACTGTAGCTATGGTAACAAGTCAGTAAGGCTATAAAGATTCACATTTGCTTGAAAGATGTGCAGATTTGTTGTACTATGTCTGTTACTGGAAAGCGGAAATGAACAAAAGAATTTGAACATTGGAATTTGTGTCCTGATGTGCTACATGGGGTTAGCATAACATCAAGATTAATCTTATTATCTCCTCCAGTCAACATAGAAAACCTTGCTGGTCAGCAAGTAACACAATGTGTTACTTCAGCACAACTGTAGTGAAGAAAACTGTTAACTTAAAACAGCTATCAGACAAGTATACTGTATGCTACTTTGGGCCTCCCTCCATAAAGTCACCTCAGTGAGCCGTCATGTTGCCTTAAGTTGTTTTATACAGAAGCTAGCCTGGTCCCATGTCAGCGATACACATAAAAATGCCAATCATTCTGCTATGTAGATTTGAATTGGTACATCTTTTTACTCCATTTAAGTTATTTGGCCTTATGAAACCATCTTAAAGGTTGTATCAGTGATTTCAGGCCCAAACATAAATGATCACATTCATCTAATCTTTCCTAACGATCCGCTAGCTGCCCGCCCCATAAGCAAGCCGTCAAAAAAAAAACGCGTCTCTGTAGGCAGCCTAGGCTCTGAGATCTGCACACAAAAACGATTGCGCTTACCACCACTCAAAACCAAAGTAAATAGTGTTCCAACCAATCACGGCGGGTGTTGTGAGGTTTTGCGCTCGTGCACGGCTGCCTATGACGGCTGCACGCAAAACCTCACCACACCCGCCCCTGTTGGTGATTGGTTGGAACACCATTTATTTTGGTTTTGAGTGGTGGTGTTTGTGTGCAGATCTCAGAGCCTAGGCTGCCTACAGAGACACGTTTTTTTTTGACGGCTTGCTTATGGGGCGGGCAGCTAGCGGATTGTTAGGAAAGATTCGATGAATGTGATCATTTATGTTTGGGCCTGAAATCGCTGATACAACCTTTTAATATAGTTTGTCTTTAATGTAATCTCGTTTGTATTTTGAGACGTAGACCAGGGAAATGAGGGACTTTGCTGTCTCTTAAGAAGAAGACTGTCAGAGGTGTCAGAAAGGTTCCAAGTCGTCCTCCAACAGTACAAGACTGCCTTAGGTCCTGAGGCCTCTGTCCTTCTACATGTTGAAGAGGAAGATCAAAGTGGCCTCAGTAGTCCAGACACCAGTGAGGATGAAGAGGAAAACACAATTTAGGTTATTTATTATGTTTGTTTGTTTTTTGGAATAACCCCCTGTTACTGTTATTCTTAATTTATTTGTGTATTTTATTAATGCTTTACACACCTTACTTATTCTAAAACAGCTGAAATTCACCCTCTTATCTAGGGATGGGAATCGAGAACCGGTTCTTCAGAACCGGTGCCTAGTGAATCGATTCCTTGGAACCGTTAGCATGCCTGCTTAACGATTCCGCTTATCGGTTCCGCTCGTTGCAAATGTGTCATGACGTCACACATTCGCGCTGCGCTGTTTTGGTTCAGAACGCAGAAAACATGGCATCGAGGCAGAAGCGCTCTAAAGTTTGGTTATATTTCATGCGAAAAGACGACAATATGGCGCCGTCTAGGGCTTAAATCAAACTTCATTCACGCACACATTTATGAAACACTTGCATACACTACGTAGTCAAACATACACTGCTGAATGCGCAAACAAATACATATGAAATGCACAACGACACACCTAAAGTCGCACACGCACATACTGTACAAGCAAACTCTACACACACGAGATGTGCGGAACTCCAGGCACATACTCGTATGAGACGCGCGCGCACACACACACTCTCCACGCACATACTCGTATGAGACGCGCGCACACACACACAAACTCTCCACGCACATACTCATATGAGACGCGCGCGCACACAAACTCTCCACGCGCATACTCGTATGAGACGCGAGCACACACAAACTCTCCACCTACATACTCATATGAGGCGCGCGCGCACACACAAACTCTCCACGCACATACTCATATGAGACGCGAGCACACACAAACTCGCGCACATGAAAGGATGACGGCGCCTCATAATACGGTCACTTGCAACACGTGTAAAATTTCCATTTCGTCAAAAGGGGGAACTACATCCAATAGGCTATGCAGAAACATTTGGCCACACAGCAACAGTGTAACATACACTGATGATGAATGAGCGCTGCTTTTAAATGAACACTTTTTTTAAACAAAAATTGGCAGAATTTCATTTTCTTAATGGCATAAACAGACTTTAGTCCCATGAAACTTAAACTGGAATGTCTCTGTTTCTGTCACTGCGACTTCCCGAACAGGCGAACACGCACACGCACGCACACATCACTTTTGAAGTAAAATTGAAAATTTATGATGCAGTGCATCGTAATGCATCGAGATATCGAATTGAACTGAATCGATGACATGATAATCGTAATGAACCGAACCGTGAGACCAGTGTAGGTTCACACCCTAATACTCTGTGCTTTGTCTTCTGATCAGATATTAAAGCGAGTTAATACAAACAAACAATTTGTACTTATTCCCTCACCCAATGAGAATCGATAAGGAATCGAATCGATAAGCAATATCGATAATGGAATCGGAATCGTTAAATTCTTATCAATTCCCATCCCTACTCTTATCCTAATTCTTGCTTTTTTGTTTTTCTGTGTTTCCCCAGATGGAAGCTGCACGAAGGACTATGTTGAAGGAAATGGACTTGCCCTATATCCGTGTATTATTATTATGCTGATTGATTAACCACATCAAAATCTTTTTGGAAATTCAAACTGTGTCTTTTAGATTTTCCAAGTAATTTAGTAAGCACATTGCACAGTTCGTTGAAAATGCACAAACCTCTCAGTATAAGTGCACTAATCTTGTTAAATGTTAACTTTGCATGTATGATATTACCAGATGTAATTACTGGGCTCATATGATATTAGGGTAGTGTATACTCTTTTAAGAGAGACTCCCCTTAATTGTGGTGACCCTGTAACCTTTCCTTTTGCACCAAGGTTAGGCCAAACTTTTGACTTGCATACAACAAATGTTATGAACCGATTTCTGTAATTTGCTGAGCAATGAATCATGTTATGTTGACCTTATGACATTCCCTGTAGCAAAATCATTAGACCAGAATGTAAAATTGAATAGTCTAATTGGGCAGATTGCCATGAAATCTTGTAAGCACATGATGACCTCATGACAATTCCTCTATCATCACATTTAGGACTTAATGTGAAAACTCATTCTTGATTGCATATCTCAATATTCACTTATTCTGCGGTGCAGCAGCAGTGTCTGTGTCAGTCTATGTCATTTTGTTTTTCCCCAGAGGAGGCTGCCTATGGATCACTACTTGATTGAGTGTATATACCTGTTGTGTAACTTTGTTACTGCAAAGATGCATTATAGTATGTAACAGAAAAATACACCGTTTTTTATTTTATGATTATACTTTATATTGTATATTATTACAGATGACTTAATTCTTTGTTCTGCTGGAGGTTTTTGCAAGTGAATTTAACCTCAGTCCAATGTTTTTAAATGCAGCCTTATGGCTTTGACAAATATGCATTTGGTGTATTTTCACTGGTATTGTTGAGAAAGACGAGAAATAAAGTATTTCCAAAGATTAATATTTTGTTTTTAATTTTTCATACTTTATTGAAAAACAATATTTTATATTTTTATAGTTGATAAAAAAAACATCACACTGTGGAATCTTGTTTACAGATAAACTGTTTAACAGTTTAAACTCTGTTTAACATCAAACTGCATTATTCATTAATTACTTTAATGCATGTCTTTTTACTTATTTTCAAACAATCAACCTTGTTTGTAATTAAACAAGATCTATCATAATAAGTAATGTGTATCTGTTACAGTTTTTCTCTAATGCTGAAACACTATAACTATGGATTTGAACTCAAATTTCAAAAACGCAACACCGTTTATCAAAAAGCATACCCTTTTCCTCAAACTATAAACAATACTCCCCAGTTTTGACACATGAGTCAGATTTGTTAAACTTTCACTGCAAAACTTTACACACATATCCATTTATCATTGCCTACACAATGTTGTAATTTAGAAAGCACTACACAAAGAGTCAAAACTGATCACACAGCAATCAGAACCTTCAACAGATCGATGAAACTGACAAGATGAGAGGGGGAGGGCAAAGAGACAGCAGTCTCAGATGAGATTTGTGCCAGCTCCCTAGTTGGGGTCATCCCTCTGTTCCCACAGCTCTAAGTTACCATGGCCCTATGTTCCCTCTGCCCTATGTTCCCACATTTCTGAGAATTTTCTTTTACTGAAAATTTTGAAAATTAGGTTCTATGTTCCCACAGCCCTATGTTCTCTCTATATTTGTCTAATTTCAAAGATTTTTCTAAAAATGAAACTCTAAGTCAAGTCATTTTCTTACCACATTTAACCATCCCCTGTCCCCCAAGCAGTTACTGTAAGCAAGAAGCGCCAAGTCACCAAAAGGTCGGGAGAAATCTGTCAGGAACTCTGTGATCCCACATTTCTAGAACATTTTCAAAATTGAGTATTGTGTTCATAAATTTCCCTATAATTTCAACAGCTAGTCTATACTACTACAGCTAGTCTACACTACAGCTATTCTACACTGCTACAGCTAGTTAGGGTTAGGTTTAGGGTTACCCTAACCCTCTGTAGGAACAAAGAGCTGTGGGAACTTAGGGCTCTGGGAACATAGGGCTGTGGGAACATAGGCACGCTCCCCCCTGTAGAGACGTGCCATTGAACTTGTTACTAAGCGTACAAATCAGCGTCCATACTTGAAGTTCTTCCAGTTTCCAGAGTAGGGTTAGTTTTAGGGTTATAAAATTGTAGCTTTACTATATATATCAACAATCACCTACAGTTAAAATATACATTATACTATATTTAAATGATCAAGATGAAAAAAAATCGCTATCAGGTCATTGAGTATATTCGACTGTTATTGTAGTTGTAGAACAATCAGGGCCGTCTTCAATGTACACTATTTACAGTTTTTTTCCAACTGCTTGCACACATTTTCAAAACTATGTCACCTTTTTTCAAAACTTTCCCAAAACTGCACACACAAAATTGTGTAGCCTAGTGTTTTGAAAAAAGTGTTTTATGCAATTGAAAACTGAGTCAAAGGCTGAGAAATAGTTTATTGTTTTTGGAGATGTGGTGTGCAGTTTTGCACTTTGAGTGAAAGGTTTCAAAAAATCGTGTGACAAAAAAGATTTTGTGTGTAAGCAGTTGGGAAAAAAACTGTATAAACTACAATTCCCACGAGAGACGCGCCATTGAACTTACAAAATGTACAAATCAGTCACCATACTTGTAGTTCTTCTGGTTTCCCGACCAGGAATAATGTTATAAAAATGTGTCTTTACTATTCTATATTATGAAGCATACATTATACAGCCGAAACATACATTATGCTATATTTATATATGATTAGGATGAAAAAAAAAATCGCCAAGACTTCAAATCTGTGGTTTTAGCTGGTACAGTAGACATGAATTCAAGATTGTCGACGGGAGTTATGCTACCCCAAAGAGCGACTTATTATGTTTATTTATTTAATTATGGCCTGCAAATGTTTGTTTTACCAACTGATGAATGTAATAAACTGCCACTTATAAATATGTCAGCATTAGATGCAATAAGTATACAAACAATATAATATTAAAGAATTCCAAAATGTGTGAAATGCTACTCTCCAGATCAAGACCTTCTCAATAAATCAATATTTGGCTTTTTAACTAGTGACAAAAACTGTTTAGAAGATAAAATCATTTATTTTATTTGGATGAATTGGTCTGTTTATCAGATTTACCAATTGCTATAATTTGTTTGTCAAGAACAATAGATAAAATTGAATTGCAAGTAAAAACTTGGGGCCACTGTTTCAAATATGTGAGTGGCTCCTCCCCTAACAAATGTAACCTCACTCCAATTTTTTTATAAAACTTGAGAGCCCTGATTAAATTATATATGCTAACCTAAATTTTAATTAAAAAAGAATCCACTTGTAAAGTTAAACAAATTTCACATATAAATATGCTTAATGTAGTCTGTTTATTTTGTCTCAACCACTTCATCCTCATATTGTTTTGAATTAAATGTATGTATGGAAAAGTAAAACAAAAATGATCATCTTTTGCAAGTGTTATTGTAGTGTATTTGTGTTCTTTCACAAAAATATAAGTGGAAATATGCCAAATGCTTATTTATTGCTTAATTACTCACTAGAGGCTTAAAGAATGATCAAATAAATTTATTGACAAGGTGCATAACAAATTAAAACTATATAGTCTTTGGCAATTGGACCACATCAAGACATCATTCTTTTAAGAGAAATGCATGATATGAAAGGAGCCGACACTGGTGGTGGTGAAGGGGTGAGTAGCAATGCTGAGATCTGGATGAATGTGGAGCTCTTCTCCTGATGACCACAGTGGAGGGACCTACTGTATGACACGATTGGCTCAAGAGGGTTGAGATGAAAATACATTTGGTTTAAGACATAAAACACCCAGTCAGCTGATGAGTTTGGAGTAGAAGAGAGTGAGAGAGACAATGTAAAATATATGATATAATGTGCGAGTATAAAGAAGGACAGTCTTATTTGTTGAACTTCATATTTTAGCTTCATGTCAAACAAGCCATAAGGCTGAAATCAAATTACACGTCAACTGTAATAAAATAACAGTGCAATTTATAATCATTCATGAAATATGAAACATGCTTTTGAATAACATCTGAAAAAGAAAATTCAGTTGGATTAAGTACATTTCTAGTACATTCCCTTTTGAGATTAAACTCCAGGTCATATTCTTGGAGATGTTCCCCTTTCACTACTACAGAAAGATGAGATATGACTTCAAATGCAGCACAGAAACAATTTAATAAATAGCCTGAAACCAAAATGGAGTTCTAAATATACACTTTATTTATTTTCATTATTTTGGAGTGAATCCTTTGGCTGCCAGGACTGGGCCCACTGCTCACCACTAAAAACAGAAGGGATTTTTTTTCTGTTACTGGTTGGGGTTTCCAATAAACTTAAAACATTACCGAACATGTCTTTTATAAGTATAAGTTTCATTTTCCGTCTATGAAGGACCACCTCCTTCATGCATGCATTAATGGTGGTGGTCCTTCATAGATGGAAAATGAAACTGTTATACTTAATTGTAGCAAAAAAAAAAAAAAAAAGTTTAAGTAAATAAATAATGTATGCATTAATTCATAAAGCAGAAGAACAGAATAATACATACCATACTGGACAGGGCTCCCAGTCAACCAGCATTTCTGCTTTGCCCTAATGTAAGAAAAGACAAAAAATAAACTCCATTCTTAGCATAAGGCTATTATGTCCGATTATAGGCATTGAGTTTCATTGATTTTCAGAAGACACTCCTTCATAAACTGTAATTCAAAAAGACTGAACACATAAAAAGTATCTACCTAACAATTATGGTATGTATAATATGTATTTGCCAAAACACACAGAAGTTTCTAAATCCTATATTACACTCTGCATACTGCCTACACTCTGCAGTTCCTTTATGACTGTCTAACCTTTCTCACTCTTTCTCTTACTACACTCCTGATGGGGAAAGCCTCTAGGCGAGTGTGGTAGGAGCAATCTGTGAACATCAAAAACACATTTCAAATATTTCTTAGATAGTTAGATTAGGAACAAAATAAACACAACTATGAAGACTTAAGTAGTGACCAGACTTGCAAGGAAGACAAGTGATGTTTATCACTAATCAAAACATGTACCATGGAACCAAATTACTCTCGGTTCCAATGTGGTATGCTTGCTTGAATAACCATACTACTGCTAAGCCACAGCTCGCAACTAAGAATACTCCACTGCTGCTTCTTCTACTACTTGGCAATGCATTTTGGTCAAATTTGACTAATTAAGCCTGTTGGATTTTATAGCTTGTCAATTGTAATAATCTCAATAATACTAATCATTCTATATCTTTTATGAATAATCATGGTTACATGTGCTATGCTGGACTAGCTGGACTGGTCACAACATTTAGGTCACAACATACATTATTGTTGCCCTGTTGTTGATTTGACTGCTTCTACTGTAAATATTGTATTTATTTGTAAGTCACTTTGGATAAAAGCGTTTTCTAAATAATTCATTAAATAAATAAAATTGTGACTACCGGAAATTGTCTGTTGTAGTAGTTAAAAAAATAAGCAATTGAACTGAAGCGAATTAACAGGGGTTAAGTTGCAATGTTTAGCAAAGTATGAATCATTGCATTTACATGCACTTACTCTTTTGTGGCCTTTTCCTTTCAGGCATTTGCCTTGGTCCCCCTGTGGGATATAAGATTACAGTCCAGTCATATATCCACTCACTGTTTAATTTAGCTCCAGATTTTACATCACATGCAGGCTCATTGGAAAATAGTAATCATAGTAGGCTTATAGAATACTCCATCTAAAATGACCTGTTTCAGACAGGGTCTGCATAAAGGACCAGTTTAAGATAAATAAGGACTTTTTTAGGATCATGCAAAGCTACACTAGTGGAGTATCAGAATAAAAATATAGAACTGGAAATTAGCATAATAGGTCCCCTTTAAATTCTATTTAGGCCTAAGTAATTAATTTACTTATTAGAGAATCTGCTTGACTAATGAGTTTCATAGTTACCAAGCTATGGTAACAGTTATCAGAACCACCAATAATTACCCTAATAATAATAATAATAATTCATTACATTTATATAGCACTTTTCTGGGTACTCAAAGCGCTTTACATAGAAGGGGGGATCTCCTCAACCACCAACAATGTGCAGCATCCACTTGGATGATGCGACGGGAGCTATATAGAGTGCCGAAGTTATGACGTCATTTTGTAGGACAACTCGGAAGCTAGCGGCGCATGGGTTCCCTCGATCGAAAAGCTATGCATTTTCCCCATAGACTTTTGGAAAATCCCCAAAAATAAGATCTGTGTTCAACAAAGAGTTGTGACCCTTACACATTTTGCCTATCAAGATAATCTTTACAAGTTCATCCAAAATGTATACATTTTGAAGCCTAAATAAAGCCGTCAGATATTTTAAAGACACAATAAAGTTTAAAAAAACACAAGCAGGTTATAACTGGTGTGTTTTATGTCATAGATCAAAACGTGAAAATATTTAGAGGCTTTGTTAAACACAGACCTTATTTCAGGCGATTTAGCAAAAACCCATTAAAAAAACCCATAGACTTTAGGGCGAGGGAACCGGAGGTGCTAAAATGCTAACTCACTTCCACGTTTTGGCCTATAAAGTGACGTCATAACTTCGGCACTCTATTGCGCCAGAACGACCACCACACACCAGCTTACTGGTGGAGAGGAGACAGTGATGAAGCCAATCAGTGTGTATATATATATATATATGGGAATGATTAGGAGGCCATGATGGACAGAGGCCAAGGGGCAAATTTGGCCAGGATGCCGGGGTTACACCCCTACACCCCACCGCACCCTACTTTTTCGAAGGACACCCTGGGATTTTTAATAACCACAGAGTCAGGACCTCAGTTTAACGTCTCATCCGAAGGACGGACAAACATTTACATACCTGACTTTTTTTTTTTCCGATTTGCGACTGTGCCCCTGGCTGACCCTGTGAAGACAGCTGTGGGTTTGGAGAAAGAAAATAACTCATATACCAAATAAATCTTTAACTTATTATTTAAAATACTGGAAGATCACAACATCGCACAAGTGTGGCAGTACATGTATTAATAGGTGTAAAGTATATGCATTCTTATTGCGATTGAATTAAGGTTGCTCCATTAACTCCACGTGTTTCATTTTCTCGTTTAGGTCCATCCTGTTTGTGATAATCCTAATTTGTTTCAACAAGCACTGATCCTGCGCTGAGTTGTTCAGGGAACGCAAGGGGTGGGAGAATGGTTAAGTTCAGTGTTCATGGGACACTGACATTCCCAATTATTTTGAATATTCAATTTATCCTAATATCTTTAATAATAAAATTTGGCCTAGTAATTTCAGCATTTGATTAGTAGTACTTATTTTACTTTTAGATTTATAATAGACTCACAAAATTCCTTCCAACAGCCCTAGTACAGAATCAGATAGACCTATCATCTATCTAATTATGTAATATCAGATCAACTTTTCTAGCAGATTATCCATTGAAAATGAGAACCCTGTAGGTGATGATACACAGGGCAACTTTTTGAGCAATGTTGCCGTCAACGGGCAACCAGATGAGACACAGGGCCCACAACCCATCTAAATTATCCAGATAGAAATGTGTTGCCCATTTTCAATGTGAAAGTGCCCAAGGAATAATCCCTCGGCAAGATTGCCCAGCAACATTGCTCAAAAAGTTGCCCTGTGTATCATCACCTAGTGAGTTTTACTTTATCAAGCAGCAAAAAAGTTATAGCATGGTGTGTTTGAGTTCATTTCGTTGAAAAGAGCCCTAACCTGCATCAAGCTCTATGGGGGAAAAACACTGGAAGTCAAGTCAAAAGTTTCACTTTTGGCCTTTACAAATATAAACTGTAACTCTTTAAATTTGTTCTAATTACCTTGCCCCTCTGTGGATTCCGGCTGCTCCACTTGCCCCTCTGTGGATTCCGGCTGCTCCACTTGCCCCTCTGTGGATTCCGGCTGCTCCACTTGCCCCTCTGTGGATTCCGGCTGCTCCACTTGCCCCTCTGTGGATTCCGGCTGCTCCACTTGCTCCTCCGTGGATCTCGCCTCGCAGGGTGTGAGCTGCAGTGTAATCAGCTGATCCTCATTGCCACTGGAATCCTGGGTCCATCCTGTGCAAGTTAAACAAGTGTTGTGTTTTGCTTATTTAAAACATAGAGGTTAACCATAAATTATCTGTACCTGTTTTAACTGTTAGGTAAATGTTTTTGAATAATATATACCAAATTTTCCCCAACCAGATTTGAAGGCACTTTTGATTGCAGGAGAACTATTGAGAGTCCACTAGATGTATTAGATATCTGTAATATATTTGATTGATTTTCTATGACGATAACCAATACAATATATCTTTAAACCCAGAGTGCTCATAATATCTATTGAAAAAATTACAAGTTTAATGTTTGTTTACAGTCTGGGTCAAACTATTCAGTTAAGACTAGACTGTGTGTGCTTTATACCTCAAAGTTAGCAGTGTAAGTTTGTGGTGTATCCAGCAAAAATTTGATGGTTTTCTTTTTCTTTGTGTTATTTCTGTTAATGATCTACATTTTAGCACTGTCCTCGATATTGTTTTAATGAGTATATATAGATTCATTATCATTTGATTCATCGACCCAGTGACCAAAATGGGTCTTTGCAAATGTAACGTGTTCAATTAGTATGTCACTACAAAAATTGCTGTGGTCAGTGTGCTTTAAACATTAAAAATATGGTTGTATGTGGGCTGAAAACAGAAATGAAATATGGCTCCTACAAAATAATACCAAACATAATTGTTAAAAGTTAAATAAAAGTTGACAGTATATGCTTGAATGCACTTAACTCTGGGTGCCAAATCCCATTGTAGACCAGTGTGCTGCATGCTATTAATACAAACAGGGCTCAATACACTAATAATCTACATGTCTACATCTGCACTTGCAGGAAACTACTGTTTTGAAACAGTTTACTTCAATTCCCATAATCAATTGCCAGGTGTGAATTTTTATGTTTTTCTACCCATTGCTACATTAAATGTGTTGGTAGAGACGTCACATAGAGTAGACTATGATCATACAAGCATTCAGCAGCAGAAAAAAAGAATGACTGAATTTAAGTTTAAGGGGTGAGCCATTCCTTTAAGATTTAAACATTAATAAAATATTTTGCGTACTCAACACAAGTTGTGAACTGTGACTTTAAGATACAGTGCATGCATCTCACCTTCACAAAGGTATTCATAAAATGAACCTATCTTCTGTAGGTAGTCCTGGGCAAAGATGGAGAGTGTGCAGCGAGGCATTAATATTTCGCACTTAATTTCTTTTTTTTTGTTCTCCTTTCCTAGTAGCAGAACTGGTTTGTAGCCAATGGCATGGAGTTTCTCAAGCTGCAATGACAAAATTGTGTGTTTGCTGTTTAAAGTAATAGAAAAACAACATAAAAAATAATTAAGAATATTAATTTAAAAATATATAACATTATTAATGACAGCATCCAGGTTACTGCCATTCAGGATTTTTAACCTAATGGTGAGTTTAGCTTTATGTGCAAACAGGAAAGGCTCATACATTAGAAGCAAAAAACAACTCTATATAGAAAAACAGTAAAAAGATGAATCTGACACCATGAGGGTACCCTTTTTATAACGTTATAAATATTTATTTTTGTAACATTAGTAACTCGTTCATGTGTTATTTCTCATCCACTCGAAAATAAAGTTTGATTATTAAATTGCACCTGTAATTCTGTCATAATGCTTGCCTGTATATATTAGGAACTCAAGAATTCCTGAGTTTCAATTATATTTGCTGTTTGTTCAAATTTTGCTCTGGTAGATCATTTAGGTATGTGATGTATTACGGTGAAGATGTGATAACTTTATGGTTGTATTACCACCACTAAAATAAAAAATACAAATCACAATTACGTGTGCCTTCAAAGTTGATAGTTAAATTATACTTTTAAATTTATTCTGATGACACAGGGAGGACAAAGTATCATTGGAAAAAAAAAGATTCAAATTTATCTATATTGGCAAAAAAAAAAAACGCCTTTCTGACCTTGCGCTGGCAATGCTCACTTAATAACAAATGGTACCACTGAATGTACTTACAGATGATCTGGACAGTTTACTGTCATGTATGAAATTGTACGTACCATGATATTGGCTTCATCCTTGATGGATGCAGTGTTGTGGTTTTTCTTACGACCAACCACCCATTGCTCTCGCTTCTCATCAAACCTCTGAAGCTTCTTCTTGAGGCGCTGCTTCAGAGGCTGCTCCTGTTTACAATGTGAGCAGATCTTTTGAGCGCAAAATAAAATCCCCTGACAAAAGGGGCAGATCTTTTTTGTAGACCCCCCTGGCATTATAACACACAGTCAGATACAGACAGACAGACAGTCAGTTACAGACAAACAGACTGACAAAGATGGGTAAGACAGACAAGTAGACAAAGACAGACAGGGAGGAAAGAAAGAGCAATAGATAAAGACTGTGAGATAGATAAAGATTGAAGAGATGGACAGAAATATAGATAGTGAGAGAACAGAGAGGATGTAAGATATAGAAAATAATGAAGAGATAGAGGTTGGCTCTTAAAAGTGCCTTTGGGTTTTGAAAATCAGGTTCGGATAGGTTCGACAGGTGATATGTTTGACAGGATCTGCAGGGAGAACAACAGAAAATGTTAATTATGTAGTGTTATGTTGATATAAGATTTAAAAAGTGTACCCTAATATAGTGAGTGATTCCCATTTTCTAATAAATGCTTAGGATAAATAAATACAGATTCACGTTGTTCCTATTTCCTGTGCTACTTTTTTAATGGCGCATAACATGTGTCTAGGGTTCAGTGTGTGTTCATATGTGCAGTATAACGTTAGACCAAGTGATAATATTGTTATTACTGACACATTACAGTGAAAAAAAGCATGTGATGTATATATATATATGTGTGTGTGTGTATATGCATATATATATATACTTATATATATCACATGTTTTTTTTATGTAAATACTCATTATATATATATATATATATATATATATATATATATATATATATACACACACACATCTAGAACCTATATCTAGGCCTAGAAAATGTTTTTTTATAAACACGTAATTTTATTAATTTTGGACGTGTAAATGCTCATGAATTCATTTTGCTTATTAGACTATTGTAAGCGACTTACCGTGGTGGAATCGCGCTGGGCAATGGTTTCTGCGATGGTCGCACACAGTGACGTATTGCACAAAATTGCGCCAAAATGTCGAAATAATTAAAAAGTACAGTCTTAATATTTTATATCCGTGCTCAAAATTTTAAAGGGGTCAGCGTAAATGTCCAAGTGAAGGAACACGAGTATGTAGCCATTACATTTAAACACATATCACTTCCCAGAATGCATCCATCTCTTTGCCAAAGGATATGTCCATATAAAGCAATAAACATTTCTGCAGTAGGCTATATAATTAATTTATTACAACTTCATAATCAGTATTGAGATGAAAGTTCTATAAAAGTAGGCTATTCTGTTTTTTAATTTTTTTGGCGCAAAAAAAAAAAGCAAAGTAGGCTCACTATAAGCCATTGCAAATTGAAATACCATCGACAATTATAAAATATCCCACAATAAAATAAGGCATGTTTTAAGCATATAGAATATGCAGTCCTGTAATTATGTAATTTTAATCAACATTTGATTAGTAGCCCAAAATTAAAGACGGCTTTGAAATACATTAGATTGAAATTCGTGTTGTGTGGCACGAAAAAAAGAAGGAAATTCGTGCTGAAGGACACGAATCAATTCGTGTTGAGTAGCCAACCGAATATAAAGCAATACAACAAGGATTAAAATCTCCTGATTAAATGTTGAGTAATGTAGCCCTTAAAGTTTGCAAAAGGAATAGCCTAACATTTGAGGATAAAACAATAGTGTGCTCTCGAAAGAAAGACGTGGTGCATACGCCCCATTGAAATACATTAGATTGAAAGTCGTGCTGAGTGACACGAAAAAAGAAGAAAATTCGTGCCCATAGACACGAATCAATAGATTCATGTTGAGTAACCTACCGAATATAAAGCAATACAAACGAGGATTAAAATCACCTGATTAAATGTTGAGTAGCTAATGTAGCCCTTAAAGTTTGCAAAAGGAATAGCCTAACATTTGAGGATAAAACAATAGTGCTCTCGAAAGAAAGACGTGGTGCATACGCCCCATTGAAATACATTAGATTGAAATTCGTGTTGTGTGGCACGAAAAAAAGAAGGAAATTCGTGCTGAAGGACACGAATCAATTCGTGTTGAGTAGCCAACCGAATATATAGCAATACAACAAGGATTACAATCTCCTGATTAAATGTTGAGTAATGTAAAGTTTGCAAAAGGAATAGCCTAACATTTGAGGATAAAACAATAGTGTGCTCTCGAAAGAAAGACGTGGTGCATACGCCCTATTGAAATACATTAGATTGAAAGTCGTGCTGAGTGACACGAAAAAAGAAGAAGAAAATTCGTGCCCATAGACACGAATCAATAGATTCATGTTGAGTAACCTACCGAATATAAAGCAATAAAAACGAGGATTAAAATCACCTGATTAAATGTTGAGTAATGTAGCCCTTAAAGTTTACAAAATGAATAACAATTGTGAAAAAACAATAGTGTGCTCTCGGAAGAAAGACATGGTGAAGGCACGAAAAATACGTCCCATTGAAATACATTGAAAGTCGTGTTGAGTGGCACGAAAAAAAGAAGGATATTTGTGCCCTTTGGACACGAATAAATAGATTAATGTTGAGTAGCCTACCGAATATAAAGCAATAAAAACGAGGATTAAAATCTATTGATTAAATGTTGAGTAATGTAGCTCTTAAGTTTGCAAAATGAATAACAATTGAGAAAAAAACAATACTGTGCTCTCGAAAGAAAAACGTGGTGCAGGCACGAAAAATACGTCCCATTGAAATACATTAGATTGAAAGTCGTGCTGAGTGACACGAAAAAATGGGGAAACTCGTGTCCATGAACACGAATCAATAGATTAAATTTCGTGACTATGTCACGAACTGCCGTGAGACTGGGTTGTGGGTAAACATAACTCTCTCATTTTTATCACTTCTTATGAGAGAATATCATTTCTTAAATTCGAAGAATCCATCTTTTAGTCAGTCAATTTTAGTGAACAGAACACTTTACACCTATCTAATAAATTGCAATACATTTCACTTACTTTCTATTTTATTACCAAATTTAAACAATAAATTCCATTTTGACCTTTTTAATCTTGCGTGTTGCTTCTCATTCTCATTGTAGCTCCTCAGTTCAAGACTAAACTGAATACATTTTCTTCGTTTCTACTAATTTCTAAATAAACTATCATGAATAAACTAATTATGTCTCATGTAATCACTCTAACTAAGAAAGCTTCAGAGCAATGTTACATTTATCTCATAATAGTCATTCAATAAACTCATTAGACAATTAGAAAAATAACTCTAGCAAATAACTTTTTGCACTCTTACATATTCCTTATATGTACATTTCTTTTTCTTTATATCTAACAATCCAAAAGTTTTTCTATCAACCTTTTAAACCATTAGCATTATAACTTAATCATTATTAAAACTTCCTTGTGTTCGTATGCAACTTATTTTTAATCTTTAATACTTCTGTTTAGTTGACATATAATCTGACCTTATTTCTGATAGTTTTCCAATCTAAGGATTACTTCTGTTAGAAATATAATTTCTGTTCCTGCCCTCCTCTGTTGATTTCATTGCTTTTACCCATCTATATCATGTCCACATGGTATACTGACATATGGCCTATTTTTGTCGCTGTTCTTTTCTTAACTTTGCTTTTTGCCACAAATTTCACAAAACTTTGCGAAAATGCCTTTTAATTTAAAATGCCTATAATTTTATATTCATTTTAATTTTTAATTCCTTTCCTTACTATTCCTTTCCTTACTCCCCCCTTTGCGCACTGGTTTAAAACCATTGCGCATCTGGACTGAGAATATTCAAAAGTATTCATTGGTTCAACAATCTGTCCTTCATGTGAAATGCCAAATATCTATTCTTGACCCCCCTCTGGTGCCATTTAGATTGTTCACAAGGGCCTGTTAGTTATTGGATTTCAATAACTTCCTCTAAGTCTATAAACTTTCTATCCTTTCTATCAAGCACTACTTGATATCATTTTAATTAATCAATTGCATTTTGAATCAAATTGTATTCTTATCAATTAAAATTAAAATTTAATATTTGTTAATACTTGCTTTAATTTCAACTGTAGCCTTAAACTAATTAAATATACCATTGTATTGACAAGTTACATCTGAGTACCCCTTAAAATGTATTTTAAAGTTATTTTTAGTTCTAATTTTTTCCTTCATTAATTGTCTTAATTCCCATTATGCTATATTAATTGTTAACATTATTTTAGTTTCTTTTCTTAATTAGTCATTATCATTGTTTTCTATGTTGCGTAATATATTTTTCTCCGCAATAATTTTTTGTTTTGATGGGGTTATTATTAAGTTGCTACTGAATCTATTCAAGGGCTGAACATCCAATCATAGGAAAGTTGGTTGATGTTGACTATTGTTTGAGCTTGTACTCATCTCTGTTGATTCTCTTTTCTTTGCACAGTTCCTCTCATTACTGTGTTTCTGGTCAAGTTTGTCTTTTCTTCCATTCATGATTTGATCATTCTGTTAACCTTGTCATCAATCATTACATCTTTCACCAGGGTGTCTCCAGTGAGTCGTTCGTTGCAATGGACTCTTTCTCTCATTGTCAGCATGTCCTTGATCCCTCACTTCAGTTGTGGGGGTTTGCTGAAGTTAGTTGGTTTATTTTAAGTTGAGAGGCATGGACTCAAATGTCACACTGTTGATCACTTCTTCTGAAATTACAAAGCATAGTTACTGGTTCTTTTTGTTAGACTTGTCCCAGAATCCTTCCTGGAATTGAGCTGCTGCTATCTGTAAATTAAAGCTTAATTATTTTTGTTAGTGAAAACATCATGTGATTTCAATCATCTGCTAATCTGTCCCATTGTCCTTCTCGATGTTACCTGTAGAAAGGTCATGTGGGCTGAGTGGTGTCCTTTCTGCTTTCATTAACAGCAGGACTTTAATCCATATATATTCTCATTTGTTTTTCATAGATTTGACTTTTCATCATTATTTGCAACTTTTTGCATTTTTCTCACAATAAATTTCAATGTACTCTTATAATTAGTCAATTCAACTCAGTTATCTCTTTGTCTAGAGTTCCACTATCAACCCATTATTTATTAGGCATCTTGGACAATACTCAACCCACTTTGACAAAAGTTACATGACAATATTTCATACTTTTGACAAAGATCAGCTCCATCATGATATGCTGAAAAGAAAGGCAGATATGTTATGCGCTGCGCAAATGTGGCACTGTTTTTATATTTTTATTTTTCTCTTTTCATTCTTTGTTTTTTCATATTGTTACTTCAGTTCCTGACCAGGAAATTTAACCAAATGCATCCATGGTCATTATTTTACTGGGCAGAATTTTGCCCTGTGGGCCCACACATTTTAAATACAGCTGTATTGGCAAAATAATTGATTTGCCTTAGTGTCTCTTCAAACATCATCTCTCACTCATTCACACTCAGTGTCTCTCTCACACACACACTGGCCAGCATACATTCTTGCAGGTTGTGCTCTAAATGTGGCATCCTATAATTTTAGCCAAGGGTTGATCAGGTCAACACAGCTATGTCAAACACTATTAGGAAGAGTCAATGATCATAAGGTTTAGTTTAACACCATTGTTATAATCCTTTTATTTTTTTACAAATTCTGATAGACTAAGTATTTTAGTATAATAGGCCTGCAATTGTAATTTTTCAAATGCATTTTGTCATTTGTTTTTCTTATTTTCCTATTCTTTTTTTGTTTTTTGCTCATGAGCTGCTTTAGGAAATTGGAGATCTCTGCATAATCTTGGATCCATGGCCAACAACATTTCCATCTCATTATCCCAGTTCTGACAGCATTTTTTTTTTTTTTTTTGCGATTTCATAGTTTTGGACTTTTGGAGTAATTTTTTCTCCAATCTATATCTCTAAAAACTTAGCAAAACAAAATGGAGTGACCAGTATCATTGTTTTGCAAACAATAATAATAATTCTTTGACATTTTGCGTCTATCTTTTTCTTTGCTACAGAATAATTTTTCATGCTTTTAGCCCTATAATTGTTTCATATAATCCTCACTATACCAAATCCAGCCTCAGATTGAACTATTTGGTGAGTTGAGCACCCACTTCTCTCTTTCAGTGTATTCTCTTTCTTTTTTATATGGCTGGACTTGAATCTACTGGAAAAGCAAAGAGGGTTAGTTTAGCAGAGAATATAAAGAATTGCTTATGAGACCAGTGAATAATCAGAATGAATAAAGTTAATATAATAACTAAATTTGAAGCAGTCTCTAGAGGGATCATCGGAGTTGCCACACCTGTGTTGCCCGTAAGGGAAGGGTTTCGGTCAGTTCTTCTGTTTTTAGATTAACAGTCTGTTAAAGCTTCTTGGCTGTCGCTCTGCATATGTCGTCAGCCTAGCTGTCACTCAAGGCTTGGTGTAAACAGAAATATAGGCTCTGTTGTTTCTCTGCCCCTTCTCAGTTTGGGCTTTGATAGATTTTGCCACAGCTTTGCATCTCAGGATTTTCCTCTTGTCCTCAGGAAAAAGTCTCCAGTGAAATAGTGAACGTTTCACCTTTTCCAGCATTAAATCAGTCTTTCTCCATGCTGAGTTTTCCAGAGAGTGGTCATCTTCAGAAGGGGAGCTGAAAGCCCCTCACCCACTCTTCTTCTTCTCTCTGCAGTCGTCTTTGACCTTTCACCTCTTCCATTCGACACTGAAGCCATCTGAAACTTGAACACTCAGAGAGCTGCATAGATCAAATTCATCTTTATAAATATTTGTTCCTGAGCTATTAGCTCTTTATCTAAATTCCACTTTTAACCATCTTTTTCCTAGATCTTTTATACTATATAATAATCACTGGTTGACAACAGCAGTTCTCCCATTCTGTTTTTAGTAAAGCAAGTTTTTCGTTGCAGGAAAAAGCAAGCTATTTCTTCATTGCAATATGAGCAATAATCTAACTTTGATTTTCTGAGTATAATACAATTAAATAATTTTCCCTATCATAAAATCAGCCTTCAATCGTTCTTCTGTATTTGCATGCTGTGCTCAAAATAATCTAACATGGTGAATAAACTTTTCCTCACCCATTACCAACAATTCCCATTTACTACAATTCTAAGATTGCTGTAAATTATTTATGACTGTTTAAACTTGGTCACCCAATCTTGTTCACTTTTAGCACACTGCACAAGTTATTTTTTCTTAGCACAACCTTAATTATCTACAATGGAATCATTTTTCTCTCACTTTGTCTTCAGGGATAATGAGATACAAATTTTAGACGTCTTCAGATATAAGATAGAATATATTAAGCATGTGCATTTTTATTTATCTATCCATTAATATATATCAGTCCATTTATTAATATATATTTTATACTTTAACTTATTTATACTACAATAATCTGCAAGACTAATATCTTGAAACAATTGTTTTCTTTTACTATTTCCTTTACTTTTAATACTCATTTATACATTACTTGTCTCTGAAGCACATTCACACATTCCTTGTCACCTATTTTTAACCACAGTCACAGTCAAGCAGACACACAGGACAGGATCCTACATTCACTCACAGAGCTAAATTCTACTCACAGTGTTTCTCACTGTTTTTACAAACAATACTTCACTGAATAACTTTGAACTATCACAGACCTCTGCGATTCACTTCCTCCGACACAACAAAGTCATATACTACATAGCTTTTCCGTACAGTCCCTTGTTAACCTATAACAAGGCGGTAACCAAAAGCTAAACTTATCTGTGCAATATTCGCCATCCTTCCAGGCCCTCTTGGCGAAATCCACATAAATCTTACCCAGTCCCTTGTTAACCTATAACAAGGCGGTAACAATAAACCAAACTTAATCTGTGCACATGCAATTAACTTATTATCCTCAAGGCCCTCTTAATAAGTAACACAGAGTTCTGGTAACCATTACCAGTATACTCATTATCCTTAATGAGCAGAAAATGATTAACCTTAATCATTAACATTTACCATTATCCTTAACAGTAAATATAAAAAAACAACTGATTAACCTTAACCAGTACACTTGTCATCCTCAAGGCCCTCTTGACAAGAAAAAACAATAACTGTTATCCTTTAACAGTAAACATAAAAAAACAACTGATTAACCTTAACCAGTACACTTGTCATCCTCAAGGCCCTCTTGACAAGAAAAAACAATAACTGTTATCCTTTAACAGTAAACATAAATTCTTACGTACATACGACAAAACCTTTAGCGGCACATCAGCATCCTACCAATATTCATACAATCTGCATCAGATTATATAAATACTGGCAAACACTAACGGGAGCTCCGCCGCGCTTTAACACATTACTTGATATCGTCAACAACAATAGACACTTATTTCTAGAATCAAAGATCCTCTTTTCAATTTTTTAGTTCTTTAAACTTGGAGAAGCATTTTAAAGGGTCTTACCACTCTGGCTCACTGGTAACAACACATACTTTTTCAAAAGCAAAAATTGCTCACCTCAAAGTACAGTGGCCACTGTTGTCTGTGTCGGTCACCAGAGTCGCCTTTCGTGGTTCCTTCTGCTTCAAAACCCAAGTCCCTGTTCGGGCGCCAAATGTTGTGGTTTTCAATCTTTCTGAAAAATAACTTCGCAGAGATCTTTGATGCCAGAAATAATTAGACTTTATTTTCGAACGCCGTCCCGTTCCATAGAACGGCGCTCTAACGCTCTCTGGCCCTCTGGCCTTCCAGTGCGCGCTCCCGAGTACATTTTGGTTCAGAGTTATATACATACTTCTTCTTCCAAAGAAGGTAACACCCTATAGATAGTTTTGGGTAAAGGTCTTTTACCATGTGACTTCTCAGAATAGAATTTTCTGCAGCAAACAACATTCCATTCAAGGTCTTTCACATACACAGAGGAAATCCAAAGTCACAGACAGAAGAAATAATTGTGTCCAAATATATAGCAAAATTACTTGTTTTCTAAATAATAAAATCTTCTACAGTGGCCGCAGCGAATCCGGGTCACGGCAAGGTTTTCTGGGTGCCATTGAAATTGAGCTCCATGTCACCACCTCTCCTCACCCCGTCCTTCGGCCTACTCATTTTGTGCACGGCGCGTGCCCTTGATGTGCTCTGGATGTTCGAGTGAATTGAAACTGGGACCTTCTTTGAAAGCAGGAGCTCTCAGGTTCGAACCCTTAGAGAAAAGGCTGAAAACGAAACACTCCTATTTATTTCGGAAGAATCTTGCTTCAGAGAGAATATGGTGCGTGTATATTTTCTAATCGCTAGGTGTCAGTACACTCGCTGGCTGTTACCTAGAGTGCCGCGGGCTTGCTATTTGCTACAAACAACTGCGCCTTTGACACAAGTTTACAATAACGATAAGAGCGCGGCAAGTCAACAGCATTGAAGCGTGTGAAGAGGCTTTCCAGACAAGTAGCAGTGAGTTTTTGTTCTTTTTCCTAGCATTATTTTCCTTTAATGACTATTATCATCAGTCTAATAGGCTGCATTCTCACTAATTTGCAAATATATTTTGACATAGCAGACGTTTTGACGGACGTTCTGAATCTTCGAAGAAGGAAACGCAATGCATTGGAGACACTCTTTTTTCTGCGCCAATTCGATTCATTTTGCTGTGCGTTCGCACGCAGCACGCACGCTTCTCGAGCAAGAGCCCGGATAGCTCAGTCGGTAAAGCATCAGACTTTTAATCTGAGGGTCCAGGGTTCAAGTCCCTGTTCGGGTGAACGAGCCTCTTTTTGTGGAGCGGTACGTTTTGTTGTTGAGTTCTTGCTGATCTACACTGGCCTCGGGCAGCGACGCTGCAAGGCATCAAGGCAAACGACATGCCCCTTTCAGCAAGCTTGTAGTCGTGGCCGAGTGGTTAAGGCGATGGACTAGAAATCCATTGGGGTCTCCCTGCGCAGGTTCGAATCCTGCCGACTACGTTGACAGCATGTGTCTGCTTTAGTTTGTAACCTTCTGGAGGCCTAGCTTAAACTTTATAAAAGGAGAAAAAGTCACTGTTACAGGATTACCCTTGAATAGAGTAATGTTGGTAAGAAACAGTTTTGTCTGCAAGCTAAAGATGACAAGGCCCCTTTGTAGTAAGGGACACGTCGGGTAGACCGGTAGCTCGCCGTGATTGTATAGTGGTTAGTACTCTGCGTTGTGGCCGCAGCGAATCCGGGTCACGGCAAGGTTTTCTGGGTGCCATTGAAATTGAGCTCCATGTCACCACCCGTCCTTCAGCCTACTCTTTTTGTGCACGGCGCGTGTCCTTGATGTGCTCTGGATGTTCGAGTGAATTGAAACTGGGACCTACTTTGAAAGCATGAGCTCTCAGGTTCGAACCCTTAGAGAAAAGGCTGAAAACGAAACGCTCCTATTTATTTCGGAAGAATCTTGCTTCAGAGAGAATATGGTGCGTGTATATTTTCTAATCGCTAGGTGTCAGTACACTCGCTGGCTGTTACCTAGAGTGCCACGGGCTTGCTATTTGCTACAAACAACTGCGCCTTTGACACAAGTTTACAATAACGATAAGAGCGCGCCAGTCAACAGCATTGAAGCGTGTGAAGAGGCTTTCCATACAAGTAGCAGTGAGTTTTTGTTCTTTTTCCTAGCATTATTTTCCTTTAATGACTATTATCATCAGTCTAATAGGCTGCATTCCCACTAATTTGCAAATATATTTTGACATAGCAGACGTTTTGACGGCCGTTCTGAATCTTCGAAGAAGGAAACGCAATGCATTGGAGACACTCTTTTTTCTGCGCCAATTCGATTCATTTTGCTGTGCGTTCGCACGCAGCACGCACGCTTCTCGAGCAAGAGCCCGGATAGCTCAGTCGGTAACCCATCAGACTTTTAATCTGAGGGTCCAGGGTTCAAGTCCCTGTTCGGGTGAACGAGCCTCTTTTTGTGGAGCGGTACGTTTTGTTGTTGAGTTCTTGCTGATCTACACTGGCCTCGGGCAGCGACGCTGCAAGGCAGCAAGCCAAACGACATGCCCCTTTCAGAAAGCTTGTAGTCGTGGCCGAGTGGTTAAGGCGATGGACTCGAAATCCATTGGGGTCTCCCCGCGCAGGTTCAAATCCTGCCGACTACGTTGACAGCATTCGTCTGCTTTAGTTTGTAACCTTCTGGAGGCCTAGCTTAAACTTTATAAAAGGAAAAAAAGTCACTGTTACAGGATTACCCTTGAATAAAGTAATGTTGGTAAGAAACAGTTTTGTCTGCAAGCTAAAGATGACAAGGCCCCTTTGTAGTCAGGGACACGTCGGGTAGACCGGTAGCTCGCCGTGATCGTATAGTGGTTAGTACTCTGCGTTGTGGCCGCAGCGAATCCGGGTCACGGCAAGGTTTTCTGGGTGCCATTGAAATTGAGCTCCATGTCACCACCTCTCCTCACCCCGTCCTTCGGCCTACTATTTTTGTGCACGGCGCGTGCCCTTGATGTGCTCTGGATGTTCGAGTGAATTGAAACTGGGACCTTCTTTGAAAGCATGAGCTCTCAGGTTCGAACCCTTAGAGAAAAGGCTGAAAACGAAACACTCCTATTTATTTCGGAAGAATCTTGCTTCAGAGAGAATATGGTGCGTGTATATTTTCTAATCGCTAGGTGTCAGTACACTCGCTGGCTGTTACCTAGAGTGCCGCGGGCTTGCTATTTGCTACAAACAACTGCGCCTTTGACACAAGTTTACAATAACGATAAGAGCGCGGCAAGTCAACATCATTGAAGCGTGTGAAGAGGCTTTCCAGACAAGTAGCAGTGAGTTTTTGTTCTTTTTCCTAGCATTATTTTCCTTTAATGACTATTATCATCAGTCTAATAGGCTGCATTCTCACTAATTTGCAAATATATTTTGACATAGCAGACGTTTTGACGGCCGTTCTGAATCTTCGAAGAAGGAAACGCAATGCATTGGAGGACACTCTTTTTTCTGCGCCAATACGATTCATTTTGCTGTGCGTTCCCACGCAGTACGCACGCTTCTCGAGCAAGAGCCTGGATAGCTCAGTCGGTAGAGCATCAGACTTTTAATCTGAGGGTCCAGGGTTCAAGTCCCTGTTTGGGCGAACAAGCCTCTTTTTGTGGAGCTGTACGTTTTGTTGTTGAGTTCTTGCTGATCTACACTGGCCTCGGGCAGCGACGCTGCAAGGCACCAAGGCAAACGACATGCCCCTTTCAGCAAGCTTGTAGTCGTGGCCGAGTGGTTAAGGCGATGGACTAGAAATCCATTGGGGTCTCCCTGCGCAGGTTCGAATCCTGCCGACTACGTTGACAGCATGCGTCTGCTTTAGTTTGTAACCTTCTGGAGGCCTAGTTTAAACTTTATAAAAGGAGAAAAAGTCACTGTTACAGGATTACCCTTGAATAGAGTAATGTTGGTAAGAAACAGTTTTGTCTGCAAGCTAAAGATGACAAGGCCCCTTTGTAGTAAGGGACACGTCGGGTAGACCGGTAGCTCGCCGTGATTGTATAGTGGTTAGTACTCTGCGTTGTGGCCGCAGCGAATCCGGGTCACGGCAAGGTTTTCTGGGTGCCATTGAAATTGAGCTCCATGTCACCACCTCTCCTCACCCCGTCCTTCGGCCTACTCTTTTTGTGCACTGCGCGTGTCCTTGATGTGCTCTGGATGTTCGAGTGAATTGAAACTGGGACCTACTTTGAAAGCATGAGCTCTCAGGTTCGAACCCTTAGAGAAAAGGCTGAAAACGAAACGCTCCTATTTATTTCTGAAGAATCTTGCTTCAGAGAGAATATGGTGCGTGTATATTTTCTAATCGCTAGGTGTCAGTACACTCGCTGGCTGTTACCTAGAGTGCCACGGGCTTGCTATTTGCTACAAACAACTGCGCCTTTGACACAAGTTTACAATAACGATAAGAGCGCGCCAGTCAACAGCATTGAAGCGTGTGAAGAGGCTTTCCATACAAGTAGCAGTGAGTTTTTGTTCTTTTTCCTAGCATTATTTTCCTTTAATGACTATTATCATCAGTCTAATAGGCTGCATTCCCACTAATTTGCAAATATATTTTGACATAGCAGACGTTTTGACGGCCGTTCTGAATCTTCGAAGAAGGAAACGCAATGCATTGGAGACACTCTTTTTTCTGCGCCAATTCGATTCATTTTGCTGTGCGTTCGCACGCAGCACACACGCTTCTCGAGCAAGAGCCCGGATAGCTCAGTCGGTAAAGCATCAGACTTTTAATCTGAGGGTCCAGGGTTCAAGTCCCTGTTCGGGTGAACGAGCCTCTTTTTGTGGAGCGGTACGTTTTGTTGTTGAGTTCTTGCTGATCTACACTGGCCTCGGGCAGCGACGCTGCAAGGGACCACACCAAACGACATGCCCCTGTCAGCCAGCTTGTAGTCGTGGCCGAGTGGTTAAGGCGATGGACTCGAAATCCATTGGGGTCTCCCCGCGCAGGTTTGAATCCTGCCGACTACGTTGACAGCATGCGCCTGCTTTAGTTTGTAACCTTCTGGAGGCCTAGCTTAAACTTTATAAAAGGAAAAAAAGTCACTGTTAAAGGATTACCCTTGATTAGAGTTATGTTGGTAAGAAACAGTTTTGTCTGCAAACTAAAGATGACAAGGCCCCTTTGTAGTCAGGGACACGTCGGGTAGACCGCTAGCTCGCCGTGATCGTATAGTGGTTAGTACTCTGCGTTGTGGCCGCAGCGAATCCGGGTCACGGCAAGGTTTTCTGGGTGCCATTGAAATTGAGCTCCATGTCACCACCTCTCCTCACCCCGTCCTTCGGCCTACTCTTTTTGTGCACGGCGCGTGCTCTTGATGTGCTCTGGATGTTCGAGTGAGCTCTCAGGTTCGAACCCTTAGAGAAAAGACTGAAAACGAAACGCTCCTTTTTATTTCGGAAGAATCTTGCTTCAAAGAGAATATGGTCCGTGTACATTTTCTAATCACTAGGTGTCAGTACACTCGCTGGCTGTTACCTAGAGTGCCGCGGGCTTGCTATTTGCTACAAACAACTGCGCCTTTGACACAAGTTTACAATAACGATAAGAGCGCGGCCAGTCAACAGTATTGAAGCGTGTGAAGAGGCTTTGCAGACATGTAGCAGTGAGTTTTTGTTCTTTTTCCTAGCATTATTTTCCTTTAATGACTATTATCATCAGTCTAATAGGCTGCATTCCCACTAATTTGCAAATATATTTTGACATAGCAGACGTTTTGACGGCCGTTCTGAATCTTCGAAGAAGGAAACGCAATGCATTGGAGGACACTCTTTTTTCTGCGCCAATACGATTCATTTTGCTGTGCGTTCCCACGCAGTATGCACGCTCCTCGAGCAAGAGTCCGGATAGCTCAGTCGGTAGAGCATCAGACTTTTAATCTGAGGGTCCAGGGTTCAAGTCCCTGTTCAGGCGAATGAGCTTCTTTTTGTGGAGCGGTACGTTTTGTTGTTGAGTTCATGCTGATCTACACTGGCCTCGGGCAGCGACGCTGCAAGGCACCAAGGCAAACGACATACCACTTTCAGCCAGCTTGTAGTCGTGGCCGAGTGGTTAAGGCGATGGACTAGAAATCCATTGGGCTCTCCCCGCGCAGGTTTGAATCCTGCCGACTACGTTGACTAATGGTGGGGGAAAAAATCGATTCTGTTCAGTATCGCGATATTTTGCGCACGCAATTATATCGATACAGTAGCGCAAAGTATTGCGATATTTAATTATAAAATTATCTGTTTTACTTTCCGGTTTTCTCAGAGTTTACTCTGATCATTTACATTTGTGTATTACATCCACAAGGTGGCGCTTGTTGCGGTGCTTTGTTGTCGTACATTCGACAGCAAATTCAAATGAAAATGGCTTCAGTATTACTGTTGTACACGACGCTCCGCATCTTTCAAATCGAAAGTGTGGGTAAATTTCGGTTTTATGATTATTCTCAGGTTTATGTTACTCTATTATGTCTGCTTTATGTTACTCTATTGTATTTAAATAATTTTAAGTTATGTGCTGGGAGCTCAGTGAGTTTTGTTTGTTTCATATTAAATATTATCTGCTCGGTCTTGTCTGTCAGCGCGTTGTCATTGTCCTCTATTTTTCACTGCTTGAGAACATGGGTTGAAATCGCCCTCTAAACCCTCATTCACTAAGTTAGGCCTATTCCCTAAGTTAACGTTAGTCCACTAATACTGTTAACTTGAAGGAGTGAATGAAAACGAGTGAGCGACAGGCGTTGAGCGCTGTACATTCGTTAATGCAGTGCAATGTGGGACAGAGACGCGATCTGACACGCGTCCCATTTTCTCACAAATCTCTACGTTTATTTAAATAGTTCAAGATTGCTCTTATGAGAACACTCGACAAAACTGACATTTTGGCATAATTTGTGTGTGTTATGGTTTGTTCAAGCTCGAAAGAGAACTTGATACTGACGCGCGTCTTTTCTGTGGGTCGTGTGTGTGTGTGTGTGTGTGTAATACAGGCAGGATTTAACGGATACTGCGTAATTGCGTTAAACATTTTTAACGCTTTAAACTTTTTTTTTGTTTTTGTTTCGGTGCCGCGGTGGGCAAGTGATGAAACCAGTGTTGCAATGTGTCTCCCGAATGTTCAAGAACAAGTTTTTCAGTTTTTGCACTTCAGTTAATGTGTAGAAGATAATGTTTACAGAATTAAATGTGACATTTAAAGTGAGGTGAGCGGTCTTATTTTCCTAATTTTTTGTAATGCCTTTGAATAATATGGGGGACGTGAATCGCAATATCGCAGAATCGAATCGCAATACTTGCTGTATCGCAATATATTGAGAATCGCAATAATATTGAATCGTGGCCCAAATATCGCAATACTATCAAATCGTCAAATTTTTGCCAATTCCCACCCCTAACGTTGACAGCATGCGCCTGCTTTAGTTTGTAACCTTCTGGAGGCCTAGCTTAAACTTTATAAAAGGAAAAAAAAGTCACTGTTACAGGATTACCCTTGAAAAGAGTTATGTTGGTAAGAAACAGTTTTGTCTGCAAGCTAAAGATGACAAGGCCCCTTTGTAGTCAAGGACACGTGGGGTAGACCGGTAGCTCGCCGTCATCGTATAGTGGTTAGTACTCTGCGTTTTGGCCGGAGCAACCCCGGTTCGAATTCGGGTCACGGCAAGGTTTTCTGGGTGCCATTGTAATTGAGCTCCATGTCACCACCTCTCCTCACCCCGTCCTTCAGGCTACTTTTTTGTGAAGGGCGCGTGCCCTTGATGTGCTCTGGATGTTCGAGTGAATTGAAACTGGGACCTTCTTTGAAAGCATGAGGTCTCAGGTTCGAACCCTTAGAGAAAAGACTGAAAACGAAACGCTCCTATTTATTTCGGAAGAATCTTGCTTCAGAGAGAATATGGTGCGTGTATATTTTCTAATCGCTAGGTGTCAGTACACTCGCTGGCTGTTACCTAGAGTGCCGCGGGCTTGCTATTTGCTACAAACAACTGCGCCTTTGACACAAGTTTACAATAACGATAAGAGCGCGGCAAGTCAACAGCATTGAAGCGTGTGAAGAGGCTTTCCAGACAAGTAGCAGTGAGTTTTTGTTCTTTTTCCTAGCATTATTTTCCTTTAATGACTATTATCATCAGTCTAATAGGCTGCATTCCCACTAATTTGCAAATATATTTTGACATAGCAGACGTTTTGACGGCCGTTCTTAATCTTCGAAGAATGAAACGCAATGCATTGGAGGACACTCTTTTTTCTGCGCCAATACGATTCATTTTGCTGTGCGTTCCCACGCAGCACGCACGCTTCTCGAGCAAGAGCCCGGATAGCTCAGTCGGTAGAGCATCAGACTTTTAATCTGAGGGTCCAGGGTTCAAGTCCCTGTTCGGGCGAATGAGCCTCTTTTTGTGGAGCGGTACGTTTTGTTGTTGAGTTCATGCTGATCTACACTGGCCTCGGGCAGCGACGCTGCAAGGCACCAAGCCAAACGACATGCCCCTTTCAGCCAGCTTGTAGTCGTGGCCGTAACCTCCACTAAATGGACTGCTCTATCAAGTCCTAACAAGTCCAAACAAAGTCCTAACAAGTCCTAACAAGTCCAAACAAAGTCCTAACAAGTCCAAACAAAGTCCTAACAACTCCTAACAGTGTCCTAACTCCTAACAACAGCGGGGCAAAAGAGCCAATCATATGCTTCGAAACAGTTGCCGCTCCAAGGGGGGCAAAAGAGCCAATCAGATGCGTCGAAACAGGGCCCCGTGCGAACAGTGTTCTCATTGGTTGACTGATGGAGACGATGTCACAGTTCATTCTGAGGTAACTTTATTTACCGGCATCGAATATCTCTCGACACTAAAAGTAAGCAGAACTTACTAAAATTATGTAAATCACTGAAATGAAATCGTAAAAGTATGTGGTGTGTTTGTAAATACTTCTGCTGTGACAAACGTTGGATGTTTTTCGTGAAGTTTGATAAGACGGTCACAAACCTTAAGAGATAACGCTGATCGCAATGTTAATTATTTTCTTTACTGAACGTTTTTAAGTGTCTTTTGCGTGTCTTTCTTGTGTCCATCAAATTAAACTAGAACAGAGATGCTCGATTTTGTGTCTGTGTCAAGTGTTAAATGTCGCTGCTAAGTTTGATAAGACGGTCAGAAAACTGATCGCTATGTTAATTATTATTTAATATGACATTTAAACTATTTTTTACAAAAGATAGAACTGACAGCCCGTTAAACTGTCAAATGGTGTAACCACAAAAAATGACCAATATCTAATATTTCACACCTCCTAGAGTTCATGCAATTGCATGAAATTAGTAGTTAATTTAGTAATATTCTATGAGAATATGTTTTATTATAAATGATATGGGTTTTTCGTTGTACTGAGCAAGACCATATGCTGTAAACTTCTTGTTTTATGTCTATTCTTTGACCATTTGAGTACAAATGGTTTAAACACCCATTATTACAGTGTAGTAGAGTATTAAATTATTATTCATATTAACTTTTTTGTACAATATTAGTCTTTTAGACAAAATATTGGTTACACCAACTGACCATATAACATCTATTGCAATAGGACAAGAAATTGACACAGAAAATAGGCATCAAGGTAAACTGAATTGGATATTTTAATATATATTCATGTCATTCATCATACAATTTCAGATACCAGTTGTTTTCAAAGAGAGTGCTATAAAGTGTGTGTGAGAGAGAATAAGAGTGAGTGAAAGAGTGGGTATGATCATTTCTTAACAAACATGAAGAAACAGGATTGGCTTGTGTTGTGATTTCAGTTCAGTTCTCATACAATTTCAGTTTGTAAAATAACAGCCATTTTTTTCAAAGAGAGAGTGAGTGAGTGAATATGAATGTGTGTGTGTGTGTGTGTGTGGTGTGTGTGTGTGTGTGTGTGTGAGAGAGAGAGAGAGAGAGAGAGAGAGAGAGAGAGAGAGAGAATGTGAGTGAGAGAGTATCATTTTTTTCCATTTCTTTCATCACTAAACTGTTTTTATTACATTTTCTAATAACCGACAACCATCAGTGTGAGTTCATGCCATCTAATGAGATCTGAACAAACTATTTCACATTAGCATAACAATATAAATGAAACAGTGTCTCAGAAACTTAAGACTTGAAATATTCCTGAACAAATTAGTTGAGACTGTGGAAAAAAACATACAACCTTATATTGTAGTTGCTTAATTTCCTATCTATCTGTCTGTCTGTCTGTGCATGTAGACCTACATGTTGCCTACAACAGCCTAATGACTGCCTCTTGTCCTATAGAGATGCCAAAGGAAGGAAAGCCAGATTCATTCTGGACCGGCGTCATGATGCTGTTTGCCCAGGGGAAATATAAATTTTCCACTGGCCAGAGACCTGGGAGCAGACGTTGGAAGGCAGTGTTAGAGAGGATAAAGAATTGTCCCCTGACCCCTGCATTTGGCCTAACGGTCAGAAAAAAAGAAATTTTTGGGAAAAAGATCCCCTGCAAATGTGGCTACCATGATGTAAGTTATGTCATTGAATCCTTAAACATATGATGTGAGACAAAGATTCTGACAAATGCTTCCTCCACAGCTGTTTCCCATGGCTGGTTCTTCGTTGTGCTTGATTCTCCAAATCACTGTTTTGATGCAGAGTTTTGTGTGATTTAGAGGATAAGAGGATATAGAGAGTAAATACAAAATATTGTTTCCCTCAGTCAGGACAGCAGACAGGGACCACAGCAGGTCCACAGCAGACAAGGACCGCAGCAGGTCCACAGCAGACAGGGACCGCAGCAGGTCCACAGCAGACAAGACCCGCAGCAGGTCCACAGCAGACAGGGACCGCAGCAGGTCCACAGCAGACAGGGACCGCAGCAGGTCCACAGCAGACAGGGACAGCAGCAGGTCTACAGCAGACAGGGAGCGGTGATAATACCATGGCATGCTCCCTTTGTGCTCAGGAAGTGCTATTTGACCAGTTTACTCCATGGTCAGGAGCAGTGTGAGCACTGCGGCACAAAGGCCATAGGTGCTGTCAGGTTATCAGAGCACCTTGAGAAGTGTCATGTCTTAAAATCTCCCACAGACCTCCCAAACATTTCTCCTCTAACCCCTTCAGCCCGTCCCTCCACTACCCCAGCCCAAGAGATGACACCGACAACAATCGTCTCTCCCCGAGATGCTCCAGCTCCAGTCTGCCTCACAGCCCAAGAGACGACACCAACCATCTGTCTCCAAGTTGCTCCTGCTCCTACCCCGCCCACACTATCTGAGATGGCACCAGCGACTCAGAGTGGCACACCACTTCTTCCTTCTCCTGCTTCTGCTCCTCCTCCAGCAGCACCAGGGCTCCCAGTCCCTCTACGCTTTCCAGAGGTAAGCCGGGCCAGGTTTTTGCCAAAGCCGTTCCTCCGGGTCATCAAGCCAGGTGATCGGGAGTGGATTGCCCACATCCTCTATGACGCAAGTGGGCAGCTGAGACAGAATGTCAGGGAGAATTGGCACCACCCCCCAAGCCCAATCAGATCGGTGGCACCTCCAAACCCACATGATTACTTTCGACAGAGGATGTTCCTGTGGGCACCAATGCGTATGTGGGGCATCCCTCTGAAATGCACTCTGTGCAACCGAAAGATGCACCACTCTGGCATTTACACCAAGGTCAGAGAGGTCATTGATGTGGATAGCAAGTACTATTTAATAGGGGGAGATTACCCTCGGTGCAGCCAGTGCAAACAACCTGTCTGTCCTTGGAGTAGTGACATTTTAAAGCAACTTGACCCCTCTAACCGCAACAAATTCCCTGCTGTGTTGACTACACATTTGACACTGGACAGAAAATGTGTGACACATTTGCGTCCCAGAACAGCAGGGAATAGCTCCAGTTTCCTGCAGCAGGCCTTTCAAGAGGCACACAGTGAGGATTGGGCTAGGAGATCCTGTGACTATTTCACAGATTGTGAAATTCACAAGAGATCCTGCCTGAAGCAGTCCCAGGCTGTTTATCCCCCACCACCACCCTTCTCTCCCTTGCCCCTGGCCCAGTGGTTCGAGACAGTGCATGCCAACGATGTTGTCGGTCACCTTGATGAACTCAAAGGTGTCATCACTTCAACGTTTGGCAGAATTCTGAAGCTCGATTCCACTAAGAAGGTAAATGTAAACCTATATAAGCTTGAGCTCATTTGTTCTTTTAGGGTTTGATAAGAATACATATGCTAATGATGTATATACTTTTGTTATAACAGGTTACCAAAAAACTTGCTGGGGGGATTGAGAACACGGCAACATGGATGTCCAATGTGGGGAACGAGTATGGTCAGGTCCTCAACTCGGTCCTCACAACCGGCGAGGGGGCTGGGCTGGATGACTTGTGCCAAGGTATCGTTCAACGGTACAGGGATGCTGGTGAGCCACAGCCAGCTGCTATCTATGTGGATAGAGACTGTTGCAGTGACAGAGGTGGGTTTCCTGTAATTTGTGTTGATGTTTTTTTTGCCAAATTAAGGCAGTTGGTGACAATACAAACCAAAAAATGCTTTTACACAGGAGTGAGCCCAGTTCTCCATTGGTTTCGGCAATGGACGTCCACTGTGCGGTTGGATGTGTTCCACTTTATGAGGCAATTCACCAACGGTCTCACCACAGAACACCATCCACTGTACGGTACGTTCTGCTCCAAATTGTCGAGTTGCATTTTTGAATGGGATTACCAGGACATCTGTCATCTGAAAGAGGCGAAGCGGTCAGAGCTGAGGCAAAAGCATCAGGGCCACGAGCCAACAGATGCCCAGGTGTTGGCAAGCATCAGCTCTAAAGAGCTAGCCAAGCACTGCTAGGAGAAAACCCGTGGAGTGGAGGAGACTCGTGGCCTCATCAAAAGTCTTCTTGACTCCATGTGGCACCTTGTGGAGGGCACTGGACTGCACCTTATAAACCATGAACGCATGTCTCAAGTGTGGGAGGTACACCAAAAGCACCTTGCCTGCATTCAGGATCCACCAGGAGTGCAGCTTTACACAAACATTAGGTCAGGGCTGGAGAAAGGAGAGAAGACACTGGATTTGCTAAGATGCAGCAGAGGGTCCTCCTCTCTGGAAAGCTTTCATAAGCACCAGTGTGCTTTCATTCCAGGCATGTTAAAACCTTACACACATATGGTATATTTTGCTATTGAATGTTGACATAATATTGTTGTAATTTGTTGTAATCAGTGATCCTGTTTTTTGTCTCATCAGGGTGGAGATGCAATGCATTGCACACTCAGATGTACATGCTTGAGGGTGTGTCAAGGTGGAATTTAAACCAGTCAGCACAAGCATTTTCTATGACTGAGACATCCAGGACAAAGCTGTATAACATTCGTTTGATGTCCAATGTGAATGCGCTCAGCAACAAAGTGTTGGGAAAACCTCTTCTTCCAGAGTTTATCCCCCCTGGGAAACCTACCGGTAAGAAAAGTCTGCTGTTGATGATGATCAGACCTATATTGTGACATGGTAGGCAAGTAAACAATAATTTTTTCCTTGGTGAATACTTATTGCAGGAGAGCGTATTGCTGTAGAATATCTTCTGGCACAGTCCAACAGAGGAGATCTTATGAGCCAGCAGATTGGTATTGGTGACATCCTGCCTGAGATCTTACATTTACTTTAGCTGACGCTTTTATCCAAAGCGACTTACAATTGCTATATACTGTATGTCAGAGGTCGCACGCCTCTGGAGCAACTAGGGGTTAAGTGTCTTGCACAGGGACACATTGGTGTCTCACAGTTGATTCGAACCCGGGTCTCTCGCACCAAAGGCATGTGTCTTATCCACTGCGCCATCACCACCCTCTTGGATGAAGACCTCGAGGACGAATGTCCTGATGTGACCGTACCAGAGGCTCATGACCTCACATTGCAGGTAATATTATGTCAAGAGTATATCAGACATCAAAAAAATATTGGAAAACTAATAAACAGTTCATTTTTAATGTAGAACAGACACAAAAAAATGTAAAAGATTGTTTATTTTTTATTTATTCTTTATTCTGTGTATACTTTTATTAATCACCTCAGCAATTTGGAAGCGGTGGCCCTAGGCCCGGGCCAGATCCCAGGTCCCCATTGGAGGAGAGTGATGCCTCTGCTGGGCCCATCTACTCCCCATTGGAGGAGAGTAATGCCTCTGCTGGCCCCATCTACTCCCCATTGGAGGAGAGTAATGCCTCTGCTGGGCCCGTCTACTCCCCATTAGAGGTGAGTGATGCCTCTTCTGAGCCCGTCCTCACCCGATTTGATGAGAGAGATGCCTCCGCAAGTCCCGTCCTCACCCCATTTGAGGAGAGTGTGCTCGTCACTCCAGCTACGGTAAAGTGGATAATGTTTCACCATCAGAAATGTGGGCTTCTTTATATTTGCTCTTGTACCAGATGTTTAAAATTTTATGGTGTTTATTGGTTCAATTCTTGTAACAGGACACTAGGTGTGATGCCAGAGGGATTCCTGGATGGGAGGCAGTTGATGCCTTGGCAGGTTACCTGGTTGGGCTTAACTGAACTATAACAGCACTCTCCAATGCTGAAGTGGCAGAGATTTTGAGGTTATACTCACATCTAAGTGTCTTTGACCAGACCCCCACCAGATACATCCTCAAGAGCAAAAAAACAACTTTGCCAGGACCTTGGAGGGCTTCAAGAAAGCGCAGTGGCTCTGCTCCAGGCCAGCAAGCAGCTGAGACGTATCTACATCTCATATAGCTATATTCTTTAGTATTTGTATCAATGTATTTATGTCAATATGTGAACATGCATATATAATGAGCACTATGTGATCTGGTCATCTATTTGCAGATTGTTCATGGTCCATGGTCAGGCTGCTCACAGACCAGACCAAAACAGAATTTCAGAGTGTGTTGCTTTCAAGCTGTACAAAGAGTACAAGGAAGCCAGAAATAGGCCAAAGGACAATAAAGGGAGGACATTTGCCATACCCCAGTCCATTGTCATGGCATACTCTCACATCAAGCAGCTAGTTGAGGACTGCAGAGAGATCATGGACAGGAGTGACCTGGTACTGGTAAACATTAACAACACCACTGTGTCCTCCTGGTGAGTTCATCTTTAATATCTTCATAAATTGATTGAATTGCATATTTGAACAAAATTTTTAACAATTAACACACTGAAAAATGTTCTGAAAAACTTTTGTGTGTGTTTTGTTTTCTGTCTCTGCAGGCTGCATGATCGCCGAAAGAGAACTGAACTGGGTTCTTTACTTCAGGGTGTGCAGCTTCCACAGCAGATTGCCGTGGCTAAAAAATCCCTCCTGGAGGTTCGTGACCTACCATCACAGCCAGTTCAGCATGGACACACTCTTTTGGAGTTCCAGGAGCCTGAGAACCGTGAGGGCGAGGCAAAAATCCGCCAGCGACACAGTTCCAGAACACCTGCTATTCCACACACAGGTGGGGGAGACCCAGCTATTGCCAAACACGATGCTGCTTCCTCTCAAAACAGCTGTATGGAGGGCTGGTCCTCTGCCTACCAGCCATCCCCAACACACTACCAGAGCTGGTCTTCTTACCAGGCACCCCTGGCACACTCTCATGTTTGGTCCTCCACCCACCCACAACCCTCAGCATCCACCCAGGTCTGGTCTGCAACCCACCCACCACCCTCAGCATCCACCCAGGGCTGGTCTACAACCCACCCACACCCTCAGCATCCATCCAGGGCTGGCCTGCCACCCAACCACCACCCTCAGCATCCACCCAGGGCTGGTCTGCAACCCACCCACCAACCTCAGCATCCACCCAGGGCTGGTCTACAACCCACCCACCACCCTCAGCATCCATCCAGGGCTGGCCTGCCACCCAACCACCACCCTCAGCATCCACCCAGGGCTGGTCCTCCAACCAGGGCTGGTCTGCAACCCACCCACCACCCTCAGCATCCACCCAGGGCTGGTCCTCCAACCAGGGCTGGTCTGCAACCCACCTACCACCCTCAGCATCCACCCAGGGCTGGTCCTCCAACCAGGGCTGGTCTGCAACCCACCCACCACCCTCAGCATCCACCCAGGGCTGGTCCTCCAACCAGGGCTGGTCTGCAACCCACCCACCACCCTCAGCATCCACCCAGGGCTGGTCTGCAACCCACCCACCAACCTCAGCATCCACCCAGGGCTGGTCTGCAACCCACCCACCACCCTCAGCATCCATCCAGGGCTGGCCTGCCACCCAACCACCACCCTCAGCATCCACTCAGGGCTGTTCATCCACCTCCTACTGTCCTGACCAACCTAGGTTCCCTCACCAAGCACTAGATCCCTTTAATCGCCAGCGTGAATGGCGATTACGCAAGGCAGCCCTTGAGAACCAGGATCCCCCAAAGATGACAAAGGCAAAAGAGAGCTACCACTATGAGTGTAAGCTGTGTGGTCAACCTAAATCAAAGCAAACTGGACACTCACAGGTACGTGGCAAATGGTACTGCCCTGCATCTGGACAGACCCTTGAGGAGTGGAGAAGCTCTTTGTAAATGCACCTAATACAATCTTTTTTATAAATATTTTTAATAATAATGTTTTATTTATTTTAAGAAAATGTTCACATTCACTGTTCAAACCATCTGCAAAGAAAAAACAAGCAAGAAAATAAAGTAGAAAAAAGTATGTTTGCTGTTGCAAATAGAAAAAAAATTAGTTGCTGTTGCAACTATTTTCAAAAAACAAAATACATAGGATAGTTGCTGATGCAACTATTTCCAAAAAAAAAAAAAAAAAAAAACTCTTGTGGTGTAATAGTAACACGTCCATCCTTTGGGTGGGAGACTCCAGGTGCAAATCCTGGCAAGAGTGTGCAACTTGTTGGCCCAATCAGTATTTAATTAAAAAATAATTTATGACATAATTTAATCTGCATTTTCTCCTTCTTTTCTCATTATTATTACAAGATGTAGCGGCGGTCATAATTGTTATCATAACATTTTGTTAATAACAAAGCATTATTATTCATACCAATCCTATTTGTATCTGATTTTATATATATGATCGATTCATTGCAATCTCTAATAGTTTACGTTTATTGAGACATGTTCCAATAGCTGAAAAAAGCTGCCCAGGAGGATGAGGAGCTAGTGTCAAAGGGGGAACCGCCACGGAAGAGGCTGACAAACGAAAAGTACCACTACACCTGCAAGGGGTTTGGACAGGACAAAATAAAAGGACTGGACACACCCAGCTGAAGGGGCAGTGGTACTGTCCAGCATCAGGACTGACCCTGGATGACTGGAGGAAGAGTGTATAATTGCTGTCACCATTACTTGTCTGTCTGTTACAATAAAGTTTAATAATTTTATTGGAGCCAATAACAGCCTTCACGTTTTTATTTAATTTCCTCTTGAATACCAGGACAGTGAGTGTCATCCATTGAATGTAATTGTTAAAACTAAAGCCAGAATTACTTGCAGAATCATTTTACATTTATTCACAAAACTCAACACTCTATGCTCAATTTGGAATATGTTTTATTCACTTGTGCTGCACAGATGTAGTCTTTCAAATAATTGAGTTTACAAAAAAAGGAGGGGAAACATGATGGGAGAGTTATTTACATTTACATTTATACACTGTTAATACTGTTATAGCTTTAAATGTAGCATGTGACATTTTGAGTTAATTATTTGAATATTGATTTGTTAACATCACAAAATATGTTTACTTAGAAGAGCGTTTGCTTTAAATGCATTCATGTGCATAATTGCATAATCACAGGGTTACTTCTGTAGGGATTTATATGGAAAAGAGTTCCTGTGTTAAAAATGACTACGTTACCCACAATGCATTGCATGTAGTACTTCCGGAATGCACTACGAGACTAGAGAACAAGCGAAGATGCAAGCGATATTGCCACGGCATAGGTTCGAATCCCGAAAGAGACATGAAATTAAAGTGATGATAAACCTTGTCACTCTTACAGGATTACCCTTGAAAAGAGCTATGTTGGTAAGAAACAGTTTTGTCTGCAAGCTAAAGATGACAAGGCCCCTTTGTAGTCAGGGACACGTCGGGTAGACCGTTAGCTCGCCGTGATCGTATAGTGGTTAGTACTCTGCGTTGTGGCCGCAGCAACCCTGGTTCGAATCCAGGTCATGGCAAGATTTTCTGGGTGCCATTGAAGTTGAGCTCCATGTCACCACCGCTCCTCACCCCGTCCTTCGGACTACTCTTTTTGTGCACAGCGCGTGCCCTTGATGTGCTCTGGATGTTCGAGTGAATTGAAACTGGGACCTTCTTTGAAAGCACGAGCTCTCAGTTTCGAGCCCTTAGAGAAAAGACTGAAAACGAAACGCTCCTATTTATTTCGGGAGAATCTTGCTTCAGAGAGAATATGGTGCGTATCTATTTTCTAATCGCTAGGTGTCAGTACACTCGCTGGCTGTTACCTAGAGTGCCGCGGGCTTGCAATTTTGCTACAAACAACTGCGCCTTTGACACAAGTTTACAATAACGATAAGAGCGCGGCAAGTCAACAGTTTTGAAACGTGTGAAGAGGCTTTCCAGACAAGTAGCAGTGAGTTTTTGTTCTTTTTCCTAGCATTGTTTTCCTTTAATTATTATTATCATCAGTCTAATAGGCTGCATTCCCACTAATTCGCAAATATTTTTTGACATAGCAGACGTTTTGACGGCCGTTCTGAATCGTCGAAGAAGGAAACGCAATGCATTGGAGGACCCTCTTTTTTTGCACCAATACGATTCATTTTGCTGTGCGTTCCCACGCAGTACGCACCCAGGTCTCGAGCAAGAGCCCGGATAGCTTAGTCGGTAGAGCATCAGTCTTTTAATCTGAGGGTCAAGGGTTCAAGTACCTGTTCGGGCGAACGAGCCTCTTTTTGTGGAGCGGTACGTTTTGTTGTTGAGTTCTTGCTGATCTACACTGGCCTCGGGCAGCGACGCTGCAAGGCACCAACGAATCCTACGTTGACAGCATGTGTCTGCTTTAGTTTGTAACCTTCTGGAGGCCATCTTAAACTTTATAAAAGGAAAAAAAGTCACTGTTACAGGATTACCCTTGAAAAGAGTTATATTGATAAGAAACAGTTTTGTCTGCAAGCTAAAGATGACAAGGCCCCTTTGTATTCAGTGACACGTCGGGTAGACCGGTAGCTCGCTAGCTTGCGTTGTGGCCGCAGCGAATCCGGGTCACGGCAAGGTTTTCTGGGTGCCATTGAAATTGAGCTCCATGTCACCACCTCTCCTCACCCCGTCCTTTAGACTACTCTTTTTGTGCACGGCGCGTGCCCTTGATGTGCTCTGGATGTTCGAGTGAATTGAAACTGGGACCTTCTTTGAAAGCATGAGCTCTCAGGTTCGAACCCTTAGAGAAAAGACTGAAAACGAAACACTCCTATTTATTTCGGAAGAATCTTGCTTCAGAGAGAATATGGTGCGTGTATATTTTCTAATCACTAGGTGTCAGTACACTCACTGGCTGTTACCTAGAGTGCCGCGGGCTTACTATTTGCTACAAACCACTGCGCCTTTGACACAAGTTTACAATAACAATAAGAGCGAGGCAAATCAACGGCATTGAAGCGTGTAAAGATACCATAAAAAAATTAATCGGATTTGCTTACGGTTGAGAACAAGGAGCAGTATGATGAAAAGAACAGCCGAAATCAAAAACACACCGGTTGACACCATTATTGTTCCATGGCCACCCAGCTGTTCTCTTAAAGTCGTCAAACAGTCATTTACCACACTGTGACCTTTTATAAAGACATTGAGCCAAAAATATAGTAAATGGAATATACATAGATTAGATTCACAGCAACACTGAAAGGTGCTTAAATCTGTACATATTACAAGTATGTTATAAAATGTATACATTTAAACATTTAACTAAGAATATCCTATATTAAATATATCAGAAGGTATGCACACTTACCTGCAGCTGGAATTTTAGTAGATTCAAGGTATATGTCAATTTTAAAATTTTCTTTGTTTTCATCAGGCTCAAAAACTGGGTTGCAGAAAACATTCTTTGAAAGTTAAAACAAAGTTTAGAACCAAAACTGAATGTTCTATAAATAACAAATAAATTATACCATGGATACATCTACTACTTACAATAATAATAATAATTTACCTCATATCCACCTCGGCTCCCAGTTGAAATGTCAGAGTCCATCATCTTTGCATTTTGAAAAACCATTTATATATGTTTAGTTATCTGAAATCTTGAGGTAGGCTATTAATTCAGTCCATTTGGTTGTGAAAATGAGTGGTTTAAGAAGTTAAACTCGAAGAAGTTTATTTCCATAAAAGAAAATGCCTAGACATGTTTTAAAAGGAGATAAAAAGTTGTTTTTAAATCCATTGAGTATGTGCATAGAATAAAATGTTTTTTTTTCTCTATCAAATTGATTTATTTTTGTTTCTTCTTTATGCTGCAATATTATGGTCCAACATCTTGTGTTGTTAAAAGAAAGTGGCTGGTATTCAGAACGTTCTTCCCAAATATTCCCAAAGCCAAGTCAGCTGAGAGGATTGCGCTCCGTAATAATCCTCTGTTTTAGACACACATCTACACACATACCACTACCCAACCCCAAAAAACACACCCACCCACCCAACCAACAACCCAACACACAGTTTTGTTTCTGCATAGATGACAGCGTTTTTTTTTTTTAACAGGAGTTTTGCTCCAACCCTAATCAATCACACCTTAAAAAGCTAATTAAAGTAAAGGGTAAAGCTACAAGCAGGTGAGTTTTTTCAAGGTTGGGGGTAAACTGCAGGAAAGGGCTAGAGTTGAAAATCCCTGATTTATAAGATTTTTCTTTATAAGATTTTTATATAAGATTCACTTACATTTTTCCCCGCAATGGTTTTACTATCCTTGTAGGGCCATTTGGTCCTGGACCACACACACAGGTTGGTGTTCCCTGTTTTATGGGAACTTTTCATACTGACATTTCAACTGGGAGCCGAGGTGGATATGAGGTAAATTATTATTATTATTGTAAGTAGTAGATGTATCCATGGTATAATTTATTTGTTATTTATAGAACATTCAGTTTTGGTTCTAAACTTTGTTTTAACTTTCAAAGAATGTTTTCTGCAACCCAGTTTTTGAGCCTGATGAAAACAAAGAAAATTTCAAAATTGACATATACCTTGAATCTACAAAAAATCCAGCTGCAGGTAAGTGTGCATACCTTCTGATATATTTAATATAGGATATTCTTAGTTAAATGTTTAAATGTATACATTTTACAACACACTTGTAATATGTACAGATTTAAGCACCTTTCAGTGTTGCAGTGAATCTAATCTATGTATATTCCATTTACTATATTTTTGGCTTAATGTCTTTATAAAAGGTCACAGTGTGGTAAATGACTGTTTGATGACTTTAAGAGAACAGCTGGGTGGCCATGGAACAATAATGGTGTCAACCGGTGTGTTTTTGATTTCGTCTGTTCTTTTCATCATACTGCTCCTTGTTCTCAACCGTGAGTAAGCAAATCCAATTTATTTTTTTATGGTATCTTTACACGCTTCAATGCTGTTGATTTGCCTCGCTCTTATTGTTATAGTAAACTTGCGTCAAAAGGCGCAGTTGTTTGTAGCAAATAGCAAGCCCGCGGCACTCTAGGTAACAGCCAGCGAGTGTACTGACACCTAGCGATAAGAAAATATACACGCACCATATTCTCTCTGAAGCAAGATTCTCCCGAAATAAATAGGAGCGTTTCGTTTTCAGTCTTTTCTCTAAGGGTTCGAACCTGAGAGCTCGTGCTTTCAAAGAAGGTCCCAGTTTCAATTCACTCGAACATTCAGAGCACATCAAGGGCACGCGCCGTGCACAGAAAGAGTAGTCTGAAGGACGGGGTGAGGAGATGTGGTGACATGGAGCTCAATTTCAATGGCACCCAGAAAATCTTGCCGTGACCCGGATTCGAACCAGGGTTGCTGCGGCCACAACGCAGAGTACTAACAACTATACGATCACGGCGAGCTACCGGTCTACCCGGCGCGTCCCTGAATACAAAGGGGCCTTGTCATCTTTAGCTTGCAGACAAAACTGTTTCTTACCAACATAACTCTTTTCAAGGGAAATCCTGTAACAGTGACTTTTTTTCCTTTTATAAAGTCTAAGCTAGGCCTCCAGAAGGTTACAAACTAAAGCAGGCACATGCTGTCAACGTAGTTGGCAGGATTCGAACCTGCACAGGGAGACCCCAATGGATTTCAAGTCCAACCACAAAAAGAGTAGGCTGAAGGACGGGTGGTGACATGGAGCTCAATTTCAATGGCACCCAGAAAACCTTGCCGTGACCCGGATTCGAACCGGGGTTGCTGCGGCCACAACGCAGAGTACTAACCACTATACGATCACGGCGAGCTACCGGTCTACCCAACATGTCCCTGACTACAAAGGGGCCTTGTCATCTTTAGCTTGCAGACAAAACTGTTTCTTACCAACATAACTCTTTTCAAGGGTAATCCTGTAACAGTGACTTTTTTTTCCTTTTATAAAGTTTAAGCTAGGCCTCCAGAAGGTTACAAACTAAAGCAGACGCATGCTGTCAACATAGTCGGCAGGATTCGAACCTGCGCGGGGAGACCCCAATGGATTTCTAGTCCATCACCTTAACCACTCGGCCACGACTACAAGCTAGCTGAAAGGGGCATGTCGTTTGGCTTGGTGCCTTGCAGCGTCGCTGCCCGAGGCCAGAGTAGATCAGGAAGAACTCAACAACAAAACGTACCGCTCCACAAAAAGAGGCTCGTTCGCCCGAACATGGACTTGAACCCTGGACCCTCAGATTAAAAGTCTGATGCTCTACCGACTGAGCTATCTGGGATCTTGCTCGAGAAGCGTGCGTGCTGCGTGCGAATGCACAGCAAAATGAATCGTATTGGCGCAGAAAAAGAGTGTCCTCCAATGCATTGCGTTTCATTCTTCGAAGATTCAGAACGGCCGTCAAAACGTCTGCTATGTCAAAATATATTTGCAAATTAGTGGGAATGCAGCCTATTAGACTGATGATAATAGTCATTAAAGGAAAATAATGCAAGGAAAAAGAATAAAAACTCACTGCTACTTGTCTGGAAAGCCTCTTCACACGCTTCAATGCTGTTGACTTGCCGCGCTCTTATCGTTATTGTAAACTTGTGTCAAAGGCGCAGTTGTTTGTAGCAAATAGCAAGCCCGCGGCACTCTAGGTAACAGCCAGCGAGTGTACTGACACCTAGCGATTAGAAAATATACACGCACCATATTCTCTCTGAAGCAAGATTCTTCCGAAATAAATAGGAGCGTTTCGTTTTCAGTCTTTTCTTTAAGGGTTCGTACCTGAGAGCTCATGCTTTCAAAGAAGGTCCCAGTTTTAATTCACTCAAACATCCAGAGCACATCAAGGGCACGCGCCGTGCACAAAAATAGTAGTCTGAAGGACGGGATGAGGAGAGGTGGTGACATGGAGCTCAATTTCAATGGCACCCAGAAAACCTTGCCGTGACCCGGATTCGAACCGGGGTTGCTGCGGCCACAACGCTGAGTACTAACAACTATACAATTACGGCGTGCTACCGGTCTAACCTGCGTGTCCCTGACTACCAAGGGGCCTTGTCATCTTTAGCTTGCAGACAAAACTGTTTCTTACCAACATAACTCTTTTCAAGGGTAATCCTGTAACAGTGACTTTTTTTCCTTTTATAAAGTTTAAGCTAGGCCTCCAGAAGGTTACAAACTGAAGCAGGCGCATGCTGTCAATGTAGTCGGCAGGATTCGAACCTGCGTGGGGAGACCACAATGGATTTCAAGTCCAACCACAAAAAGAGTAGGCCGAAGGACGGGTGGTGACATGGAGCTCAATTTCAATGGCACCCAGAAAACCTTGCCGTGACCCGGATTCGAACCGGGGTTGCTGCGGCCACAACGCAGAGTACTAACCACTATAAGATCACGGCGAGCTACCAGTCTAACCGGCGTGTCCTTGACTACAAAGGGGCCTTGTCATCTTTAGCTTGCAGACAAAACTGTTTCTTACCGACATAACTCTATTCAAGGGTAATCCTGTAACAGTGACTTTTTTTCCTTTTATAAAGTTTAAGCTAGGCCTCCAGAAGGTTACAAACTAAAGCAGACGCATGCTGTCAACGTAGTCGGCAGGATTCGAACCTGCGCGGGGAGACCCCAATGGATTTCAAGTCCATCGCCTTAACCACTCGGCCACGACTACAAGCTGGCTGAAAGGGGCATGTCGTTTGCCTTGGTCCCTTGCAGCGTCGCTGCCAGAGGCCAGTGTAGATCAGCAAGAACTCAACAACAAAACGTACAGCTCCACAAAAAGAGGCTCGTTCGCCCAAACAGGGACTTGAACCCTGGACCCTCAGATTAAAAGTTGATGCTCTACCGACTGAGCTATCCGGGCACTTGCTTGAGAAGCGTGCGTGCTGCGTTGGAACGCACAGCAAAATGAATCGTATTGGCGCAGAAAAAAGAGTGTCCTCCAATGCATTGCGTTTTCTTCTTCGAAGATTCAGAACGGCCGTCAAAACGTCTGCTATGTCAAAATATTTTTGCAAATTAGTGAGAATGCAGCCTATTAGACTGATGATAATAGCCATTAAAGGAAAATAATGCTAGGAAAAAGAACAAAAACTCACTGCTACTTGTCTGGAAAGCCTCTTCACACGCTTCAATGCTGTTGACTTGCCGCGCTCTTATCGTTATTGTAAACTTGTGTCAAAGGCGCAGTTGTTTTGAGCAAATAGCAAGCCCGTGGCACTCTAGGTAACAGCCAGCGAGTGCACTGACACCTAGCGATTAGAAAATATACACGCACCATATTTTCTCTGAAGCAAGATTCTTCCGAAATAAATAGGAGCGTTTCGTTTTCAGTCTTTTCTCTAGGGGTTCCAACCTGAGAGCTCATGCTTTCAAAGAAGGTCCCAGTTTCAATTCCCTCGAACATTCAGAGCACATCAAGGGCACGCGCCGTGCACAGAAAGAGTAGTCTGAAGGACGGGGTGAGGAGATGTGGTGACATGGAGCTCAATTTCAATGGCACCCAGAAAATCTTGCCGTGACCCGGATTCGAACCGGGGTTGCTGCGGCCACAACGCAAAGTACTAACCACTAACCACGAGCTACCAGTCTATCCGGTGTGTCCTTGACTACAAAGGGGCCTTGTCATCTTTAGCTTGCAGACAAAACTGTTTCTTACCAACATAACTCTTTTCAAGGGTAATCCTGTAACAGTGACTTTTTTTCCTTTTATAAAGTTTAAGCTAGGCCTCCAGAAGGTTACAAACTGAAGCAGGCGCATGCTGTCAATGTAGTCGGCAGGATTCGAACCTGCGTGGGGAGACCACAATGGATTTGGCGCATGCTGTCAATGCTGGAAAGCATCTTCACATGCTTTTATCGTTACTGTAAACTTGAGTCAAAAGCCATGTTGTTTGGAACAGATAGCAAGCCCACGGCACTCTAGGTAACAGCCAGCGAGTGTACTGACACCTAGCGTTTAGAAAATATACAGCGTATAATTAATGTTTTATTATTGTTTTGAAGTTATTTTAGTTATTTGAAAATTACTTATGTTGCCTTTGAAATTAAGGCACAAGAGATGTAATTCTAGTATATAGTGTGAATATATACATTTATTGTGTGAAACTCTAGGAACTCGCTTTAAGAATAAAATTAAAAGGCAGACACGTGAGTGAACTTTAGCAACTGTGGCCCATCCCAAAGGGACAGGAATTTTGACAATTACCGCATGATAGTTACCAAATTTGTAAATGATTCAGCAGCAGTAGAGAAAATAACTACATTTGCTTTCTCACTATTCTACTCTTTCTTGCTTTTTACAGAGGTTAAAAGTAATAAAGGAGAGATTTCCCCTTTAGACTCTCGGTTTGGAGATAGAATTTCACAGAATCTATCTTTGAGACCGACTGCACCTCATCCTACACATAGTTCCACACTACCCCTGCCTGGAAAAGAGCCCACATTCTTTACAAGTAAGTTTATGGTATTTATACATATACTATTTCAAATGAAGTGACCGAAAAATGTGTTTGGACATTTGTTTGAATGTTCTTGCCTTTTATTACAAAATATCAACCGAAGTGGCATTTAATTTTGGGTTCATGTGCACAATACATGTTGTTACTCTGCTAGGACACCCATGTGGACTTGAAGATGAAGATGAGCTGATTTAATTAATAATTTAGATGTTAGAAGATCTTTAAAAAAGGAGGTGCATTATGACTGGATGATTATAAATGAGTAAATGAATGAAGTAATACTTAAGTCATGCTGTCAGAACTATACTGACTGAATATGAATTTAACAGAATAAATTAGTGACGGAATAATGTTATTTGACTTGTTAGGTGAGCATTGTTCATGAAATACATTTACCAAAGGATATGCAATTAATTGTGTATTTGCAGACACATTTTCCCTCAGGTGACCGCATATACATTATTATTCAAATATTTGTATCATTTAAATTGCATGTATATTGTCATGTAATCGTATTGTTATCGTTTTGAATGGATTGTGACGATAAGAAACAGTACACCTAACAAGTCAAAGAACATTATTCCGTCACTAATTTATTCTGTTAAGGGCCTTCTCGGTCGACCATCTTTGACCTCGCTGCTCCCCGCCCATTGGTCGGCAGAGCTCACCCTCTGACACCGTGAACTACTCTCATCAAGTCGCGGCGTCAACAAGTCAATCAACTCAATCAACAAGTCAAGAGGAGTATATATACACCGCAAACTTACCTCCATTCGTTGACAGTTTAACAGCTTCCCTCCACCACCCCATCTCCTCACTTCTAGTCCTAAATACACTTACAATTGGGGGAGTACTCTGGGTTTGGGCAAAAATTCCGAGCTCGGAGCCCTCCCCCTGGACAGCACGCCAAACACGCATAATCTTTACTCTGTTTAATTGATGTAAGTGTGAACTCGTGAAAACTCCACATGAGTAGACAGGAACATCTGACCCAAAACACAAATACGATCCACCACAGAGAACAGCATACTACGACTAGCAAAACCGAACTAAAATCCAAGGCCTTAAAGGTGACATTTTATGCCCCTTTTCACAAGATATAATATAAATCTATGGTGTCCCAAGAACGTGTCTGTAAAATTTCAACTCAAAATATCCCCCAGATCTTTTTTTATAGCTTGTCAAATTTCCCCTTTTTTGGTTGTGAGCAAAAAACACACCGTTCTGCTCCCTGCCCCCGTTTAGAAGACGGCTGATCCTTTACACGAGCTTTGGATACTCTAGCAATAATAAAACACGGGAATTTAAATCAAATTTCAGAAATAACCAGTAGTCGAGTGCAGCCTTAAAGAGAGACTCAGGAAGAGGGCGCAACTTCTAGACGCACCTGGACGTTTCTGAATGGTTAGTGGATATTGGTGTAATCGGGTTTAGATGTTACAGGAAGAAGGAGGCGGGAACCGGTGAACATTTAAACATTTTAATAATAGAATAAAACAAATACAAAAACAAAAGTATAAGCCAGCAGCCCCTAACGGATGACTGTTGTCCACACAAAACAGAAACAAAACACAACATAAAATCAGGCCTGTTCCTCTCTTGATCTTCGCAGTCGTCGCTCCTCCTTTTATGCTTCCGCTCCTCCGTGAGAGATTCGATACTGGCGCGTCTCACAGGTGACGTTCATTATCACTCACGCCACCGGCCTCACGCCGTTCTCTCATGTCCCTAGGCCACGTCCTGCTCGCCACAGATATATTTATGTAGTTGTTGTGGAGTTACATTGATTCATCTCTTCGACTTTCACATACCGTCATGTTTAACTTTTACACAAGTTGACACAGTTCCCTGAAGTCTTTATAAGACATTAAATTTATTTAGTTAAATAGTGTTCAGTGAATAGAGTTCAATGCTCGTCTGTGGAGCAACGACAGAACAGTTTGCATGCTCGTTAGTTAAAACTAATGGATAATAATAATAATAATAATAATAAAGGTAAGATAAGTAAAGTTAATTAAAAAAAAAGCTCTAGTAGCATTCTGTTGCAGATGCCCTTTGGTTTGCCATTTTGTACAGTATCTATCAGTCAGACATTTTAAATGTGACTTAAGTGTCCAAATACTCTAGGGCCCATGCGTGACTGTGTCAACATATAGAGCATCCACAATCAAAGGCATACATTTCATATGAACACCTTTTTCCACTTTCTTGTCAATATGAATTAGCCTTTTTTCTGCTTTTACAGAATGTGGTGGCGTGTTGACGGATTCTGGGGGGACTCTCAGTTCTCCAAATCACCCAGACTTGTATCCTCCTGATTCTCACTGTGTATGGTTGATCAGGGTGTCTCCTCCTTTCCTAGTGCAGATCCAAGTGTCATCTCTGGCTATTGAGGGACCCTCTCCTTGCTTGTTTGATTGGCTAGAAGTCAGAGAGGAGACAGAGAAGATATCTGCTGTCACAAGGTTTGCTCACCCTAAGTGTTTAATTGAATCATAAACGACAAGCAGAATTGACATGGGGAAACATTTACATTTAAAAAGCCTTTGAATGCAGTGCAAGAACTAACATTTGTCAGTCAGGATTTACATTCTATTTCATTTCTATTCAAATGAACAACCTCTGTTCAATTTATTTTTGACTGACTATTATGCACTATGCACCCTTAAAGAACTTCGAAAATACCTTAAACCATGTTGGCTGCCCACACTAAATTCTAAACTTTGTCAATACAATTCTTAGTAACACTACAATACATGTGCACTAATATGCATTGATGCATGCTTAACTAATGCACAGATAACCAGTATTTTATAATACTGATTGTTTCAAAGCAGCTTTACAGTGATAACAGGAAAATAATGCAACAAAATTGGTTTCGGCTGTACAGCAGATGTAGAAGAAAATAGCGTCATAGTCCAGCTTAAGTAAGTTTAATGATGGTTCATTTTTGTAATAAAAAAGTTATTAATTTTAGTTCATTTATATATATATATATATATATATATATATATATATATATATATATATATATAACAGTGTATGATTACAGAAGTCAGATTGGATTGGAACATTCAGAATATTTATCCAGTTCTATCTGGTTGAAGATTGGAGTCATCACACCGGTATGGAGACAGGTCTGTTGAGGATCAGTGCCTCTGGCTGTCGTGTAAATTAATGTGTTGATTACCACAATTGGTCAAAGCTCTGTGGAAGGCCTGGGACCAGAAAATGTACATGCATGTGTTCCCTGTCAGTCAAAGTGTGTTTGCACACCACTGCGCTGGCTGTTCACGCAGATATCATTTGTCATCAGCGCGTTTCACGTACGCTGTGCAGACAGAGCGAGAATGGCAGGCAAACAGCAACAACCTAACTTTCCTTCTGAACCACCAACAAGTGGTACTGGCAAAGGATCTATGATCTATAGTGTATATCTTCATCGGAGCCAACAGACTCTCATCATGGAAACCTTGTCATGCAAGTAATATTATTACACACTGACACGTTTTTGGTAGCTACACAACCTAAAATATGCTGCATCTAATTACGTTTTTAAAAAGTTGTTTGCATGCGTTATTGTAGTTGTCAGGATTCCACCAGCTCCATACACTCATTCTCTCACTCCTCCCCCTTGTTCATTATCACCGGAGTACTGATCATCATCACCTGCACCTCTCATTCCACCTCCCTTTATATTCAGCTCCCTTGCACTCACTCATTGTCTGGTCTCGTCGCTGCATGACACACAGACTCACCTATGATACTCACCTGCTACTTACCTGCTTACCTTCGGACTTGCTTCGAGCCCTTGCCCGTGGACATCATCTTCCGTCTTCAGCTATCCGATCCCCTCTATCCATGTGATCTTGCATCTGCATCTACTATAGAGACTCCTGTTATACTTCAGCTAAGTTACCATCTGATTATCATCTGTTTGAACACTCACCATATCTCCGTCTGTTTCTGCTACAACTGTAAATAAACTTATTACACTTACCACCTGTCTGACTCCTGTTCCATCCGTGACAGAAGACCAGACCCCAACATGCAGAATAACAGTTGGACCATCCAAGTTGTTCCACACCCGCTACTTCGTCAGCTGCCTCTGCGAGTCCCATGGCCCGACCAGCGACATTCACCGGAGTGGCGGAGGTGAATTCAGGTTTCACTTTACTTCCAAATGCAAGCTCATCAGTTTTCAAATGATTCAGCCCGATTTGCCTTTGTAATCTCTCTGTTATCAGGCCGAACGCTTCAATGGGCATAATCCCTGTGGAATTCTAACTCACCTGTGCTAAAATCACTCTCAAGCTTGATACATTTCAAGGAAGTAATTGGGCAGTCAGTATCCGATCTCTCTGTTCACGATCAGCAATACAACCTTCGTCAGGGAAATTCCTCCTTGAGCACATATGAGCTCATATTTCGCACGCTGGCGGCTTCGAGTGGTTGGAATGAAACCGCACTGATAACTGCTTTTCGACATGGTCTCAACACCAACATCCGCCAGCTGATAGTGGTTTACGAAGATTCACTGGGACTTGAGAATCTCATTCAGAGAACCATTCGTGTGTCCCAACTTCTGTCTGCCTGCGATAATCCTGCTACCGCTGTATGTCCTCCACCCCCAGCTCCATCTGTCACTCCTCCAGCACCCGAGCCTTTGCAGGTTGACTCCACTCATCTCTCTTCCATGGAACGACAGCGTCGCATTCAACATCACCTCTGCCTGTACTGTGGGGGTGAGAAACATCTCATCAACACCTGCCCGGTTCGACCTCAACGCCCAGCGGTAACACCATTCATATTCCTCCCAAGATTGCCTCCTTATACCGAATCACTGTCCATTTGCTAACCTCTCGTCTATGTGTCTCAGCACAAGCCCTCCTCGACTCCGGTTCTGCGGGGAACTTCATTTCCACACAACTCCTACGAAAGCTGAACGTCCGTAAACATCGAGCCATCAAGATCTCAGAGTTCAAACCATCCAGGGTAAGCCGCTGGGTCGAGGTCGAATTTGTCACTTCACCCCGACACTGGCATTGGCTGCCTTCACACAGAGGAGGATTTCCTTTATGGTGCTGGAGGAGTCCACTGCTGAGCTCATCCAGGGATGCCCTTGGATGGTCCAACACCAACCCACAATCGACTGGAAATCCGGGGAAGTCCTTCGTTGGGGTGAAGACTGTTTCCATTCATGTATAGCTTCGGTTGAAAGAATCCTGAAACCCCCTTCCTCTACCTCGCCATCTTCTGAAAGACAGTCCGAGTTTCCCGTTTGTTCCACTTCTATTGAGAGTCCTGAGGTCTAACACCAGGTGAAGATTCCAGCCGAGTACTGGGCGTTCCAGGATGTGTTCAGCAAGCAGTTGGCGACCAAACTACCACCTCATCGGCCATGGGACTGCGCCATCGACCTGCTATCTGGAGCCACTCTATCCAAAGGCCGTGTTACAGTCTGTCCATCCCGGAGCAGAAGGCCATGGAGGAGGATGTGGAGGAGGCCCTGAAACAGGAGTACATTTGTCCATCCACATCCCCTGCCGCTTCCAGCTTCTTTTTCGTGGCTAAGAAGGACGGAGGCTTGAGGCCGTGTATTGCTTATCGTCATCTCAACTCCCAAACCGTGAAGTTCAGTTATCCCTTTCCTCTGGTCTCAGCAGCACTGGATCAGCTGCATGGAGCCCGCATCTTCTCGAAGCTAGATCTACGTAGGCGACGAATGGAAGACAGCATTCATCACGCCCTCCGGCCATTATGAATACCGGGTCATGCCCTTCGGACTGTCCAACGCTCCAGCAGTCTTTCAAGGGTATATGAACGAGGTCTTCCGAGAGTATCTCAATAGATTTGTGGTGGTCTACATTGATGATATTCTCATATACTCCTCATCTCACTCAGAACATCAACGTCACGTCTCTCTCGTCCTGGAGAAGCTGAGAGCACACAAATTATACCTAAAACTAGAGAAATGTGAGTTTCACACCACCTCAGTTCAGTTCCTGGGCTACACCATCGACCAACACGGAGTTTAGATGGACCAGAGGAAGGTGGAAACTATCCGGGACTGACCCCAGCCTTCTACTGTGAAGGATCTTCAACGATTCCTCGGCTTCGCCAATTTCTATCGAAGATTCATCCATAACTACAGTCACATCAGCTCTCCTCTAACATCTTCCCTAAGGGGCCGGCCCAAGTCTCTGTCCTTATCTCCTGAAGCCATCACAGCCTTTCAACACCTCAAGGAAGCTTCCAGACCGCTCCAATCCTAGTTCGTCCTGACCCTGAAATTCCCTTTGTTGTAGAGGTGGACGCATCCTCTACAGGAGTTGGAGCGTTTTTCTCCCAGCGACAGGGTGATCCTCCCAAACTCCATCCATGTGCCTTCTTCTCTAAGAAGCTATCCCCGACGGAGCGGGATTATGATATCGGAAATCGTGAACTGCTCGCAATGAAGTTGGCCTTAGAGGAGTGGAGGCATTGGCTGGAGGGAGCTAACCACCAGTTCGAGGTCATAACAGATCATTGAAACTTGGAATACCTCAGAGAGGCAAAAAGGTTAAATCCTCGTCAAGCTTGACGGGCCCTCTTCTTTACCCGCTTTGTGTCCTACCGGCCTGGCAGCAAGAATTGTAGAGCAGATGCTCTTTCCTGTCTTTATGGTCCTCTCTGCGAAGATCCTTCGCCTGAACCTATTCTCCCTTCAGCCATGTTCGTCAACCCGATCATTTGAGACAGACGAGCAGATTTCCCAAGAGAACCAGCGTCATCCCACTCCGCCGGGAGGTCCAGAGGGGTGCGTTTTCGTACCTCGTCACCTTCGTACCACCCTTCTGGACTCCACACATACCACTCCGGGCTCTGGACATCCAGGTAGCAGGCGTACCCTCTCGCTCCTCAGTAACCGGTACTGGTGGCCGTCCATCTCCCAGGACGTCTCCAGGTACGTAAGAGGATGCTCAGTCTGTGCCGTTACCAACACCCCCAGAAGACTCCCGGAGGGCAAGCTCGTGCCACTTCCTATTCCTCGACGGCCATGGTCCCACATCGGTGTAGATTTCATGACGGACCTTCCCCGATCCAGCAACCACACTTGCATCTTCGTCGTTGTGGATTGTTTTCAAAGGCCTGCAAGCTAATTCCATTACATGGACTTCCAACTGCTTTTGAGACCGCTGAAACCCTCTTCAATCATGTGTTTCGGAACTTCGGCATCCCCGAAGACATTGTGTCGGACAGAGGTCCACAATTCATATCTAGAGTGTGGCAAGCGTTCTTCAGACTCCTCGGGGTTACAGTCAGCTTGTCTTCTGGTTACCACCCTCAGACTAACGGCCAGACTGAGCGGAAGATCCAGGAGATTGGACGGTACCCGAGGACCTATTGCCACCAGTACCAGGACAGCTGGAGCCAGTTCCTCCCCTGGGCCGAATACGCCCAGAATTCTCTTCGGCAGTCCACCACTGGGCTCACCCCCTTTCAGTGTGTCCTGGGTTTTCAGCCTCCTCTCTTCCCTTGGTTCCAGCTGTCGATTACTGGTTCCACCAGAGCGAGGGGGTATGGGAATCAGTTCATATGCATCTCCAGCAGGCAGTGCGGAGGCATAAGGACCAAGCAGATCGTCGACGTTCGGAACCTCCTCAGTATCAGCCTGGACAGAAGGTGTGGCTTTCTACTCGGGACATTCGCCTCCGCCTGCCTTGCCGTAAGCTGAGTCCTCGATACATTGGTCCATTCACCGTGCAGAGGCAGCTGAACGAAGTCACCTACAGGCTAAACCTTCCTCCTCAATACCGAATCTCACCTTCTTTCCATGTGTCACATTTGAAACCTTTCACTGAACCTGTCACTCCTCCTCCCACAGAACCTGTCCCGGATGACGTACCTCCTCCTCCGGTGCCCATTGAAGAGGAACCCATCTACCAGGTCCGCACCATCTTGGACTCTCAGCTACGATGTCCGCGGCTGAAATACCTGGTCGACTGGGAGGACTATGGCCCTGAGGACCGGTCGTGGGCCCTACTCACACAGTACCACGCCGACCATCCTGATCGCCCTGCTCCCAGGCCTCGTGGTAGACCTCGTCGCCGTCGTCGTCCCTCTTCGCAGTGTTCAAGAGCCGCCTCAGAGGAGGGGGGTACTGTCAGGATTCCACCAGCTCCATCCACTCCTCCCACTCATCCTCCCACTCGTTCGTTATCACCGGAGTACTGATCACCATCACCTGCACCTCATCATTCCACCTCCCTTTATATTCAGCTCCCTTGCACTCACTCATTGTCTGGTCTTGTCGCTACATGACACACAGACTCGCCTATGATACTTACCTGCTACTTACCTGATTCCCTTCGGACTTGCTTCGACCCCTTGCCCATGGACATCATCTTCCATCTTCAGCCATCCGTTCCCATCTATTCATGTGATCTCCCTTCTGCATCTGCTATAGAGACTCTTGTTATACTTCAGCAAAGTTACCATCTGATTATCATCTGTTTGAACACTCACCATATCTCCGTCTGTTTCTGCTACAACTGTAAATAAACTTATTACACTTACCACCTGTCTGACTCCTGTTCCATCCGTGACAGTAGTACTGTTACTCTTTGTACTGTAAAGTTTTCTCACCTGTGAATGACACATGATGTAATCCAATAACGTTGTCTCTGGTCGACTCGCTTCTGGTCTGTGCACGTCCGTGTTTTGGAGGAGGCATGGCTATGGACGGCGATTTGATGGGATTTGATCGTATGCTTTCAATGCTAGCAGGCTAAAGTTAGCATTTGCCAGATGACCTTTTGCACTTTTAATTAACAGCAATTCATATATTTCTTAATCTGTTAATCATATAGACTCTTTATTAGTTACTGATGCAGTAATAATTAATTAATGGTTTAGTTCTTCATGAGTCATACATTAAAATGTGATTATCAGTGTATTAGTTAAGCATGAATTAATGCATATTAGTGCAAACGTATTTTAAAACGTTACAAATTCTGCAATAACCCAATCACTTATTGGAAACCCTAGTCAAGGCTGGCTAAGTTTTTGTCAATATCGAAAAGCCACTTTTTTTCCTAAAATTTACATTGTTGCAGCAGCAATTTTCACATTCTGTGTAAATGCTTTAGTTTTAGTTTTAGTTTTGGTTTTGATTTCTTTAAGACCCGCCTTCCTAAAAGCCCAGTTAGCTGTGATTGGTCAGCCCGCCCCAGTCTGTTGTGATTGGTCTTCAGAAAAAAAAGAGAAAAGTATTTGTGGTGTTTCATTTTGCCAAAAACATCAACATCCATAGTGCACTTTTGATTTTGGCACCGCCCCTCTGTTTATATAATTTTGCTGACCTTTATAGAGCCATGCTGAAGGCAATAATGAATAATTCACAACAGGTCATGTAAACAATTAAAACTGTGAACAAACAAGAGAATTCTATGACAAAGCTTATATCAGGCCCTGTCCTGTTGTAAATAGAACACTTCATTTGCACTTGCTGTTTTGTAGACTGACAATGGCCGGCGCATGTGTATGTCCGTTATGGCGACAAGATCATAGGGCATCTGACATGCAGTGACAAAGTGGCATGATCCCATTCATTTCAATGGAGAGCTAGCAAATTCCATTGGTGACGGTGACGGGATGTATGTGTGTTCAGTGAAGGAACAAAGTTGAGATATGTTTAACTTTATGCAAATGAAGTGCGACTTTCGGTCACAACAACCAATTGGAGTAGGTCAGTAGGGAGCATGTGATCTGTCACAACATGATCCTTGTTGGCGACAAGATGGGAGTAGTTTTAGCGGTCAGCAATTTTCCTATAATTTATGATATGTCTCTTTGTGCATAGTGGTATTTGCCATGTAGACTTCGAGCCTGAATGGTTTTATGAACCCAGCCTGACTGGCACTTTCTTTTTTGTTCATCTTTAATATTAACCCTGTAAGACCCAAATATAGAAGAAAAAAAAGGAAAAAAAAAATTCACCTGTCAGATGTTGTTGTACAGATGTTGTTGTTCACCTCTGTAAAAAATTGAAGGATTTCAAAAATTATGTTTTAGTAAGTTTTTAAGGAATTGTTGTAATATTGCAATGTTGGGCCTATTTGGGAGCAGAATTTCAGCATTTGCACTCACACTGTCAGAACAAATATACAGAACAACTAAGGGCTCATTTTAAGTGTGGATTGCTTACATAGCACCATAACAATAAATATTATGAATAATAATCACCCAACAGTCATATTTTTATGAGTTAGAATTTATTAAAAATAAACATAACATTTAAATATTAAATACAAAACAAATTGAAACTGTCAAAGAAACAGTGTCCAGTGTTCACTTGCGATGGTAGTCCCAAAAGCAGTTCCTTTCCTTTAAAAAGCAGAGACTGAGATTGCACTTCCTGCAGAGCGTATTCGAATATCCTTTTTTTGCAGTGTCTGCAGCGTCCTCTCATTCTGAAATGAAAATAATAGTTGTAAGAGTTAGAGTATGTTCAAGTATAAATCATTTAAATGTAAATTAATCATATTTATGTGATACATTCCACTGAAGTCTAGGGCTGGGATGGTTACTGCATTACCACAATACCGTAGTCACGTGAAGCACATCGGCAAACCTGACCTTACCTGACTAGGCTACTAGAGTTGAGCCGGATACTCAGCTGAAACGAGTATCCGGTACGGATAAAGCACTTTTGCCGAGTACGAGTATAATACGAGTAATACGAGTCAATATCTGTGCTCGGATTGAATAAAAATCCTCATTGGGTAGCTGACTGTGTCTGCGTTCTGTGATAGACTAGTCACAACGCCCCTCCCCTACACGCATACATATTTGATTTATTGTGCTGCTGTGTCCCGCTCTGCTCACTCACACACAGAACACCCTCTCCCTCTGTCTCTCCCTCAGTCACTCAGGTTCGCGGGTCTTTTTTCCGTTAACGTTTAGGGTTTCTTCAGCTTCAGGTTTGTTTTTTACTTCGGTTTGTAGTACACTTACTTATTAACCAGTAGAGTTCTGGTAAACGTGGGGTTTGTTCAGACGTGGTGCTTGGTAGAATGCGACTCGCGTTGCGTCTCTGCCAGTCGGAGTTTTTTTTTTTTTTAAACCATTTTTTTAAACCATAAACCGTTTGTTTTACTTCATGCACTGAGTGTCTGACACTTTTTGCTGGATTTCATTAAAAAAAATAAAGGAAGTAGTGGTATAAAACTATATTACAAATGAATTAGCTAGCAACACACACACACACACTCTCTCTCTCTCTCTCTGCCGGTCATCTGAGTTTTTTTTTTTAAACCGTCTGCTGGCTCTAACCAGTTTTTTTTTACTTCACGCACTGAGTGACACTTTCTTGCTGTATTTTATAAATAAAATAAAGGTAGTTGTGTTATAAATAATATTACAAATTAAGCTGCTACACTCACAAAAACACAAACATCCCCCCCCCTCCCTCATGATCAGTGATACAGAATAATGAGTAAATAGTTTTCTAATCCGCAATAAATAACAATTTCTGAACAACCCATATCAATTGCATGCTTAAAATACCATACCGGTTAAAGCCCCGCCCATTTCAAGACAACCTGACCCTCTTCCGGGTTAAATCCCGCCCACTTCCGGGGTAGGCCCCGCCCAGTCCGAGTACAGATACAGATACAGATAATTCATATGGATAACAGATACAGATACAGATAATGCTGTACTCGCTCATCCCTATAGGCTACTCTACAATTTTATCATTTTGTTTTGAATTTTGTTCAAAATTAGAGATTTCAAGCTTTCTATTTATTTCTCATGTCTGTGAGGCAAGTAGCCTATACGCTGAGTTTCATTTAATTTATGGGACGAGCTCCAGTTCCAGTATTTAACGCGGTTTAGCGCTATACCGCAGGAATTTCTTTCTTTTCAACCGCGGTTAGAAAAAATCCATACCGTCCCAGCCCTACTGAAGTCACACAATTTTATAAGGAATATACAAACCCCCAGACCTCTTACATCCCCACATTCCAGAACATTAACACCTGTCCCTGAACAATGTGACATGCAACCCCCTATATGTCTGAACATCCACACCTGTCCTTGAATAACCATCCTCCAAAGCATTCCACAAACAGTGTCTGCCTTGCAACAAGCAGATATTTGGGCAAATAATCAAAGCCCAGATAAAAATAAAAAATAAACTATATTTACTGCTAACATACAGGAACAATTTCAAATACTGGCACTGAAGGGACTTAAAACACTGCAACCAGAAATAATTTATTCATTTAAAATTATTCAAATCTGATCTAAACTGAAAATTATAACAAGTAAGACATTTAGATATTGTGAATTATCAAATACATTCTATTTCTGTAAGTATTTCTCTTATATGTGAACATTTGAGAAGTGCAATGCCTCCATGTAATGTGCAAGGTTGACGTTGTACGCTGTGCTCGCCTCGTTGCCGCTTTTTTGTTTTGTTTGTTTGTTTGTTTAGCGTCTACCGTGCCTCTCTTTTACGTTGGCTTGGACATTGCGATGAAAAAAAAACATTAAATAAGGCAGGTCGTATGTCAATAATGCACTTAAACTGCCGCAGCTTATACGCAAACTTTGAGTATGTTAAAGAATATTTGAACAAGCTAGATGTCAAATTCAATGTAGTTGCACTATCAGAGACATGGATAAATGAAAACAAATATGGGAATTTTAAACTTGATGACTATCAAATGTTCAACCAAAACAGACACCATAAATCTGGTGGGGGGGTTGCACTTTATGTGCAAAAAGAATTGAAAGCTCAGAAGGTTTATTGTATGACTATGGAAATAGATCATGTGTTTAAATGTGTCACGGTTGAGATATTTACTGATAAAATGAAAAAAATGCTTGTATCTTGTATTTACAAAGCTCCGGATGCAGACATGGAAGTGTTTATTGATCACATGGAAAGGTTATTTACAAATAAGAATCAAAAAGATCTAATTATATGTGGGGATTTCAACATAGATTTATTAAAAGCAAAATTACATAGACCCACTGGAAAATTCATAGACACTATGTACAGTCTTTCTTTATATCCAACAATTACGCGTCCCACAAGGATTACTGCACACTTCGCTACCTTAATCGATAATATATTCACAAATATTCAGAACTCTAATATATCAAGTGGATTGCTGGTTAATGATATCAGCGATCACTTACCAATTTTTATATCCTATGAAAAAAGAATAAATACAAAAAAGATAAGAAAAACAATAACAAAGAAAATCAGACTAAGGTCTGAACAGTCAATAAATATTCTTAACCAAAGCCTGTCCAAACAAAATTGGGATGATGTTCTTGGAGAAAATGGTGTAAACAAAGCATATTCCAGTTTTGTTAATACATTTAATACCTTATATGATCAACACTGCCCTGTAAAAACATATACATATACGCAGATGAATAAAACTAGACCATGAATGACAAAGGGATTGTTAAATGCGTGCCAAAAAAAAATAATACTTTATATAAAACGTTTATACGGAAAAGGATGAAAGAATCGGATGTAAAATATAAAAAGTACAAAAATAAATTAATAAGTATTATAAAAACCTGTAAGAAACTATACTACAGAAATTTGATTGAGAGAAATAAAAATAATATGAAAGGTCTCTGGGGAGTATTGAATAATGTAATTAATAAGGATTATAAATATTCTACGTTTCCTGATTACATGATTAAAGATGACCAAAAAGTAACAAATATGGATAAACTTGTTAACGCATTCAATGATTTTTTTGTTAACATCGACCCACAATTGGCATCAAAAATTGCCACCACAGATCATAATTACGCTGGCTACACAAATAAAATTGTACACTCACTGTTTCTGACTGCAACAAATGAGAATGAAATCATTAAAATAGTCAATGACTGTAAAAATAAAAAGTCCACAGATTGGAACGACCTCGATATGGCCATAATTAAGAAAGTAATATGTAATATAGCAACACCTCTAACCTATATCTGCAACACATCTTTTTTAAATGGAGAAGTCCCTCAGCTCATGAAAATCGCAAAGGTCACTCCAATTTATAAAAATGGGGATAGTCATCAATTCACAAACTACCGACCTATTTCTATACTTTTCTATAAAAAAATAGGTCAACTGCTCATGCATTGATTGATCTAATAGAATATATAAGTGGCAAAACTGACAGCAAAGTGTACTCGGTGTGTATATTCATTGATCTCCAAAAAGCGTTCGATACTATAGACCATGAAATGCTTTTACAGAAACTACAACAAAATGGGATAAGAGGTCTTGCATATAACTGGGTGAAATCTTACTTAACTGATAGACAGCAATTTGTACAGGTAGGTGAGCAAAGGTCAAGGTGGAGAAGCATCACTTGTGGAGTCCCTCAAGGTTCGGTATTGGGACCAATATTGTTCCTGTTGTATATAAATGATCTATTTTATGTATCATCTAAACTTAAACTTATATTATTTGCCGATGACACCACAATCTTATACTCGGGCAAAAATCTTCAGCTACTTGTGAATGAGATCACAGTGGAGTTAGAGAAACTTAAAAAATGTTTCAATCAAAACAAATTATCCTTAAATATAATTAAAACAAAAGTGATGTTATTTGGTAAACATAAGGAGGATGTACAGTTCCAAATCAAAATTAACAAAGTCGAAATAGAAAGAGTAAAAGAGTATAAATTCCTAGGAGTGATTCTTATACACAATATTAGCTGGAGACCACAAATAAACAGCATGCGTACTAAATTAGCAAAAAATATTGCTATTATGGATAAGTGTAGATATCTATTGAACCAACAAGCTCTCCTTATCTTGTACTATTCGCTCATACTTCCTTATCTCAGTTACTGCACGGAGATTTGGGTAATTACCTACAGTAGCCATTGTTGTAAACCTTCTTCTTCTTAAGTGTAGAAAAACTCAGAAGCGAAGACCAGGAGACTTGGGGGTATCTTTTAAGCAGGATTCTTTTTTTGCTGTAGTCTGCTTCGTCCAAAATCTTACCCAAGTCTAACTAAGGGAAACGTTCCCTTGCAATTTATACACATTTAGGGGTAGGGCTTAACATTGTGATGAACAAAGCATGTAAATGAGCTGAGACATGAGAACAGAACAGGCAGGATTTCCCGCATCGAGACATAAACTCAAAGACAAAAAGTGTAACTCAGAGCCTTTAGATGCTAATCCAATCAGCATGATTAGATCAACAAAAGCCCAGCTGAACTTTGAGAAGTGACAAGAGGTTAATGTCCGACACCTTGGTTGCCTCAAAAATGGAAAAAAACTGTGTGCAACTTTCTCAGTTAAAATACTATAGTATTGGAAGCTCAATTAAACATTTTAATAAATTTGTAACACTACACCATCTAGCGACTGTATATAAATTACAAAAGAAAGCTATTAGGATAGTGCACAACGCTGTGTTCAGGGACCATACTAACACATTGTTTATAAAATCTAACCTTCTAAAACTTTCTTCTAAAAAGAAGATTTAATAAAGCTAAAAGTGCTTCTAATTGTATTTAAAGCTAGAGCTAACCAACATCCTAGCAACATCCTGCAATTATTCGTCAACAGAGAAGGCGGATATAATTTGCGGGGAACGCTTAATTTTAAGGTGCAATCTGTCGTACTACCCTCAGGACCCAATGTGTCACTCGGAGAGGTGTGAACTTATGGAATGGCTTAAAGGATGAATTAAAGAATGCTGTAAATTTCCATCATTTCAAAAAACAATATAAGAAAAGTATCTTAACGCAATATGTCACATGTAACCACTTAGCAGGATTTCTGTCACTGTCTATTAAAATGAGTATAAAATGTTAAACGCAATATGTCAAAAGTAACCACTAAGCAGGATTTCTGTCACCGTCTATTAAAATGAGTATAAAATGTTAAACGCAATATGTCAAAAGTAACCACTAAGCAGGATTTCTGTCACTGCCTATTAAAATGAGTATAATAAATCATATCATGCTGACACAGCTACTGTCGCCAATGTCTCCACATGATCTGTCATAATTAAAATTAGGAAACTAGTTAAACTAACGCTGTTTATTACCATTGTCATTGCTATTGCAACATACGATAAACAAAAGAGAATTAGGGCAGACGAGACATGGACCTTTCGGGTGAAGGGCCCCCTCCTCCAGACTGGCTCATGAAACACCGTCTTCTTAAACGCATCACACAACAAAGGTTGCAAACATTGCCCGCCTAAACAATTATTTAGGGTAGCTGGGCGAGCCTGTTGGATGGGGGCTAAGACCCACTCCCAACTGGCCAACAACCTGGCTTTTTAACACACAACACAAGATAGGATGCACCTCATAATCAAAATGAATGTTGTAAATTTATACCCAGTTGCTGTAGAGATGGTAATGACAACAAGGTGATAACAAGATAAAATATGTACAAGAAAAAAAATTATTTTTACACAATACTGTTAATAATGATGATACTTTTGAATCTAATACTGGCATAATAGAATGGATAAAAATTATAACTTAACATATGGTTAACCAAAAATTACAATAATAATAATAACAATAATTGAAAGAAGCAAACAATATGGAGACTGGTCATGTCAGTTATGATTGTTTCTGTTTTGTTTTTGTTTTTGCTAACATCAGGTGTAAATCTTCTAGTAGTATGCAGAATTCTGTGTTAATGTTATCTTTCGCGGCATAATGCCTTATGGAAGAACTTGTTATTATAGATGTAGTCATGCTGCTTGTATAATAGATGTATAACTCAAACATTGTAGTTATCTCTATAAGCTTGCGACAATATATGTTTAATGTGGAATGTAGCCACAAGCTCGTATTATCTCAAATGATGCTATTTGCAATGTCCATATTACTGATTGTATGGTTGGAAATGTAATTCATAAACAGGTGCACGCTCGTGGTTGTGTGTGCCTGGGTATGAAAATGATATACTTGAATTATTGCATATCTTGTGGTAACTTTATAAATAAAATATAAATTGTTAAATGCAATGTTATTAGTTGAGTTACAATTGGGAATACAATTGTGAAATCCATGAGTACTGAGAGTATTGAACATAGGGGTAGGCGCACACAAGCTTCCTTGCTTCAGCCTACCCTTTTTGAGCTTCCATTTTTGTGTAATCTTAAGACTTCTGTAACAAACATGATTGTGAACAGCTAAAAAAAAAAAAAAAAGGTGCACATGCAATTTTGACTACCATTCTCTCCCAATGTTGTAAAATTACAACAAAGACATAACAAGCTAAAGGTCTAATTTGATGCATGCATTCCACAATAACCAAGAATTTACATGAACTAGACATTCTAACAATCACAAAAAAATACATATTTCTGGGGTTTTTTCTTACTTACTTGTTTTTGGAAGAGCTAAAAGTGATGTTGTAATTTTACAACCACGGGTCTTACAGGGTTAAGTATTTTATGTACTGTTCCATTTATATTTAGTCTTTTCACTCCACAATAAATGTTTTTAGCGACAAGAAAACGGATTGGGTTTCTACAACATGGAATAACATCTGTGAATGTCATTCATATAGTTTACTAGGCAACCAGTAGGGGGAACTCTCACTAGTGACCTCGTCGCCAGCTAGTGGAGACATGCAGCGACAAAATCACCGGCAGCTTTGTGTGAACGCAGCTTTAGTCTGCATATCAATGGCACAAGTCTCTCTTACTAGCTCTCAAATTATGTTTTAGAATTAGCAACGGAGGCTTGGGAAGAGATGTGAGAAAGTTGTCCAACACACGAAAGCATTTTAATAACAAAAACCTGTCACGTTTTGAAGTAAAGCGTTTGAACATTGACTTGAGCCATGGTAACCACAGTGTAAGGTGGTTTGACTATATTACTTGACTAATTGACTATTATTATTAAAAACATAACGTACACCGACATGGCCGCATTAACACCGCATTATCATTACCAACTTTTCTAATAATTCAATGGCCTGTCGTCAGTTATTCCTAAAAAAACACAATTATCTATAAAAAAAAAACAAGATACCTCTTAAACAGACATGGAATATTTTGAAGCTGCATACATTGGAATAAATGAGTTAGTAAGTACATTTTGCTGTACAAGGCTGTTCTTGACGATCTCTCACAAACTTTTAATAATTAAGATTCACTTCTTCCTAGATTTTGTGGCAATGTTTCACCACCTACATTGAATACAAATAGCAGTACTGTGTTGGTGTCATTTCACACTGATGGGAATATTGGTGGCAATGGGTTCATTGCACAATACCATTCTATATTACCAGGACAGAGTAAGTATAACTTAAACATATCAACATTATTTTCCTTTTAATAGTTTAAAACTGTACAGTTAACATTTTATATAGGCACAATTTAACGTTGTGCAATAAATCATTTCAAACATTAAAACATAAGCCTTAAAGGTCCCATATTGTACAACTTTCTGAAGTTTTATTTTAGGTTTTGATGTCCTTAAGAATATATATTTGCGGTATAAGTACCAAAAAGCATGTCAATATATTTTTACAGCTCCTTTCTCAGGAGCTCTGCCAAGAACAGGTCGATTTTGGCCTGTCTACTTAATATTCAAGAGCCTCTATTCTGATTGGCCTGTTGTTTTCTGAGTGACCCACCATTGGTGACTGAGTAGTTCTGACATCACAAATATACGGAAGTCACAACAGCTCGTGAAAAGGCACAGCTACTTTATGCAGGCTGTGTGCACTTGTCTGGGGATCGACTGTTTTGAAACTTATATGGTAGTTTCATAACCCCTAGACCTCTGTTATCATGAAAAAAGCCAGGAAATTTCAGTTTTGACAATATGGGACCTTTAAGATCAATAAACTCAATCTCCTGGCACTGCATATCTATCTTTTAGCGTGTTCTTTATATATATAAAGAATTTTTTACAGGCATCATATATGCAATATCCAGTTACATTTCATTGATCGATTTGCAGGAAGCGAAAGAACTTTTCTTGTGTACCTTTTTTTTGTGTAGCGAGAGCATGCCGAACACTGTGAGTGTCAGGTATGGGCAGAGAACATAGTGGTTGGTACGTTTTTCATCTTCAAACCAAACTTGGGTCTTGGTAAATACTGCCTGGCTTCCCATAATGTTTTCGCATTAGGTCAGTAGGTGGGAGAGTAGGCATCTTTTGTGGCTGTTCTTTTGTGGCGGTTTTGTAGGCTGTTTGTGGCATTTACACTACATAAGCAATCCGGTCAAATGCATGTGCGACTGTCTCTGGAAGTGGTCGAAAGTGGACAAGCTCAAAATGTTTTAGACTCCGTTTACACCTGTACATAGCGTCACCCACTTGTCACCCACCGATTGACCAAAACGCATCTTAACCCTCTGGGGTCTTATTATTTCTTCACAAGACTTTTGAAAATTGTATTACGTAGCCTAGAATATTTGCTCCAAAACTATGTGAAAATCATCCTGCATTCTCATTTAGATAGACAATATAGAAGACAATATATTGATTTAAAATTTGTATGACGTGTTTTGTGTGAGAAAGCTTTATGCGAGGAGGCGTGAATTTGTCATTGATATGAATGCATTTTACACCTGAGAAAGACAAAGCCCCTCCCCTAATGGCCCTATCAGGTGCTATCAGGCCCGATCATTATGAGGAGCCTTGCACAAAGAATGAGGAGAAAATAAAAAAAGAATGGCTTTTAGATTGCCTGAACTTATTTACAACACAACGTAATCCAAAGATGCACAACAAAGGACAAAAATCACATTAGTAAACACACTGATCTAAAGACAAAGACTTAAACGGTCACACACCTTTGTGCCATTCCTGAAACATAGTAGCCTACATACCTGTCATGTCCAAGGTGTTTGACTTTTCATTTTGCCATGTTCATGTACAGAGACTCATGTGAATTTTGAAGTCAGCAGGACTCATCCAGTGGCATCTGGTCCCTTTCTAAAAAATAAATAAATAAACACCAGTAAACATGTGGATATCAAGACCAACTATAGGGCTGCACGATTCTGGGAATAGATTTTAGATTTTTCACTCACACACACATATATATATATATATATACACACACACACACACACACACACACACACTGCCGTTCAAAAGTTTGGGGTCGGTATGATTTTTAATTTTTTTTAAAATAAGTCACTTATGCTCACAAGGGCTGCATTTATTTGATTAAAAATACAAAACAAATACCAGTCATATTGTGAAATAACATGTCAATGTAAATCAGCTGTTTTCTATGTAAATATATAGTAAATTGCAATTTATTCCTGTGATCAAAGCTGAATTTTCAGCATCATTACTCCAGTCTTCAGTGTCACAGTCTTCAGAAATCAGTATAATATGATGATTTGATGCTCAAGAAACATTTTTCATTATCATCAATGTTGAAAACAGTTATTTACATTTTTATTTCAGGATTCTTTGACGAATAGAAAGATCAAAAGAACAGCATTTATCTGAAAAATAATCTTTTGTAACAAACACTACCGTTCAAAACTTTGGGGTCAGTAAGAATTTTTATTTTATTTTTCGGGGGGGAAACAAATAAAATGGATCAATACTTTTATTCATCAAGGAGGAATTAAATTGATAAAAAGTGACAGTAAAGACATTTATAATGTTACAAAAGATTATATTTCAAATTAATGCTGTTGTTTTTAACTTTATGTTCATCAAAGAATTCTAAAAAAAAAGGTACACAACTGTTTTCAACATTGATAATAATCATAAATGTTTCTTAAGCATCACATCATCATATTATACTGATTTCTGAAGGATCATGTGACACTGAAGACTGGAGTAATGATGCTGAAAATTCAGCTTTGATCACAGGAATAAATTACGCTTTTTACGATATATTCACATAGAAAACAGCTGTTTTACATTGAAATAATGTTTCATAATATTACTGGGTTTGTTTTGTATTTAATCAAATAAATACAGCCTTGGTGAGTATAAGTGACTTCTTTTAAAAACATATAAAATATTACCGACCCAAAACTTTTGAATGTATATATGTATATGTATTTTGTAAATATATATACGAACACCTAGTTTGTTGTGCCTTGTATATAGGCATGTGTAGGGCTGCATAAAATAATAACAATAGCCTAGATAGCAGGCAGCCTATACATCGTTAAAAATGAACACTTCAGTAACACTACACTAGGCAAACATATATTGTTTATCATATGTTACTTCAAATATTTCTATTCGTTATGAAATGAGATGAGTTTGGCGTGAAGCCTAATGTGTGGCGTGTTTTGCTTTTCAAACACACAGCGTGACTCAGACCCAAACTCAGCGCGTGCAGCGATCGAGCCGCTCCAAACTATGAAACATTATTGTTACATTATACATCTACGTTTGAGCAGATATCCACAAACACAGTATTTAACAGTAAACACAGGTCTAAACATTAAAATATTCACCATATTAGAATAAACACTCATACTAGCATACTTGTATCTCATTTCATAACATTTTAGGCTAGCACCAGTTTAGTAGCTACAATGTAAAGTTTATGCAACAATAAAACACTTACTATTATGTCTCTTACCTTAAAAATTGTTCTCATAATCAAAACGTGTCATTCTGAGGTAAATCCAAGGTAAATCCACAGCACAAAATGTCTTCCAAACTGATGAAAAGCATAGAAATACTGGAGTTCATTTAAAAAAGGAGACTTCAAGCTTTGTAAAGACATTACTTTCATGTGTGGGTGGCAAGTATTGGTTGAGTTACAGATTATTTTCTGTCACGTTTAAGAATGAACTTCACATTGAGAGAGAAGACAGAACGTGCATCATGTTTTTTTCTTTATTTTACGAAAAACACAACTTTTTGTTTTTATTATTAGTGTACACAAATAAAAGAAGACATTTAACAGTTTTTAATGATGTATAACACTTGCCTGTATGACAAAAATCGACGGAGTTATTTGAGTTTCTTTTGCAATAATAAGAAAAAAAGCAAGACTATCGCGCCGGCGGGATAGCCGACCCCAGGGGGTTAATGCCAGGTGTAAACAGGCCCTAAAAGGGAATTCATCAACTCATGTGAAACAATGAATCCCTAAAACTAACCATATAATTTATTTTGAAATTTTTATAGGTTACCCAACCATTCACAAGACAAATCAGACATCCATGAAATGGATTCTTCAAATCAGGTCCATGCAGCCGTTTTTGCACTCCTTACCCCAGTCAACTGAGCAGACCACTTGGGTTATACCAAGCTTTTCCTTGTTGAAGAAGTCAAGCTGCTTCTCATATCAGTCACAAAGCAGTCACACTTGCACAACATAAGCAGAGCCATGCTTCAGGTCGCCAAGCTTCTTTGTATAAAAGCACAATGCACCAGCTCGATCATTCACTACGAACAATTCCTTGTCACAGAATGGCAAACTGACCAGTTCACAGATGCTTGGTAGTTGCTACCGGGCATGGAAATTAATGGGTAATGAAAACTTTGACAAGTGGTTATACTTAATGCACAGAATGCGTAGCACGTAAATTGACTGGAACTGAAATCAGCTAAAGTTAAGTTTATCAAGCGACGAGAATACTTTTTGTCCGCAAAAACAAGCAAAAATAACGACTTTATTTCAACTATCAATTTCCTTCTCTGTGGGCCTCTAGTCAGTTAATCTAGTGTGATTGCATAGTCATTAAAGTAATTATTTTTGGAGTTTTTTGTATTCTCGTCGTTTGATAAACTTAAGATTGAGCCACTGTAGTCACTTGGACTATTTTAACGATGTCATTAATAACTTTTCGAGGCCGGCAAGTTTCAATCCCTCAAGAAGCCTATGGACTAGTATGGAGGAGTGATCCAGCTCTCAGATTTCATCAAAAATATCTTAATTCGTGTTCCGAAGATGAACGAAGGTCTTACGGGGTTGGAACAACATGAGGGTGAGTAAATACTGACAGAATTTTCATTTCTGGGTGAACTGTCCCTTTAAGGTACATAAAAGTGACAATGTTTCCAAGCAACGACAACTGCTAAAAAACAAAGGAGACAATGAACACACTTACACACTGCTATTGACTTCTGCTGTTTGACTGCTTCTCCTAATGTGCACTTGCTTACACGGTTTAAGTACTTTACCTGCTGTTGGACACTCCTTACTGTTTAACAAAAAATATGGCTATGCTAGCTCAGTGAAACCGAAAATCCATGTGACACAGCAGGGGAACAAACGCGACTTTAGCACGTTACCACAGTAAACAAATGACAACTGCTAAAAAACAAATAAGACAAGAAACAAATACACTAGCACGCATCATTCCCACGGCAGAGCAAATGACCACCACAGCAGAGCAGACAGGACTGTAGATCCATATGGTGGCGCAGAAGACAACCAAGTCACAGCTGACTTCCGTACACTAGACTTCGCAATAAATTAGTGAATAAACGGGGCTTATATAAGCAGAGTTAACAAGGGAAATGAGAAACAGCTGAAAGTAATCAGGCATAATGAGCCCAGGCAATGGGGGAAATGCAGTCCATGATGAGATAACAAAGACGGAAGGAGTGCCCTCTGGTGGCTATCATAGGCACCCCGGCTGGCAGGTGTGACAGCGCTGCTCTGCCATCTTCATCTTCTTAACTACATCCTAGTAAGGTCTAAATGATCTGGAACATGTTAGACCACCCACTGTCAGTTGTATTTCTCACTGACGCAATCCCTTCTGGGAGTGTACACATGACACTCACTGCTGGCCAAGGGGCCACAAATATGAATTATATGAAAAATATGAAACTGCTGCCTCTGGTACTGCAGAAAATCAGGGAGGAACAGGAGTTAGTGCTACTGGTGGCACCGAGATGGTCCACTCAGCTATGGTTTTTTGAGATAATGGAGTTGTTGGTGGTACTTCCATGGACCGTCCTCCTGAGGAGTGGCCTTCTGTCCCAGGCACGGGTCACGATATGACACCCCAACCCAGAGCAGTGGAAATTGCTTTTGTGGCTGGTCAGCGGAGCCCGCCAATGATGCAGTATTTGTCACAACGAGTACGAAACATGACCACGGAGGCGCAAACTTCACAACCCGCTATATGTGCCTGCCTTTTCAATCTATATGTATTTTAAATGGTTGTGGAATCAACTGAACAATACCATTTTAAATAAATTCATATCAATGCATTTTTTTCATTAGCCTAACCCAAGAGTGTTCAAACCTGCTCCTAGAGTTCAGCTCCTACTTGCCGCAACACACCTGCCTGGAAGATTCTATTATGCCTAGTAAGACCTTGATTAGACCAGGTGTGCTCAACCCTGCTCCTGCCGATCGACTTTCCTGCTCAGTTCATCTCCAACCCTAATCAAACGCAGCTGAAGCAACCAATTAAGGTCTTCAGGATCACTTGAAAATTAAGGGGAGGTGTGTTTAATTAGGGTTGGAGATAAACTATGCAGGACAGTCGATCGGCAGGAGCAGGGTTGGGCACCCCTGATCTAGACCTATACCTGTTGGAATGCTATGCCTAGCAATCAAAGTCAACGAGTTAATTTTTCATACCAGATTCGTAAAAGATAACTTTCATGTATAAAGAGCACACAACATGAAAGCATGGACTCATGCTATTGATATGCAGTGCCTGGAATGTTTTTGAGATTGTTTTTGTAGACTGCATTGTGGATCTAGCAGTCTGTGTTGTGGGTGACGATATTAAAATAGTCTACAATTGAAATGTGTCACGTCCAATAAATATGCAATAGTGAAAATTTAAACTGAGTCTAATTATACTGTTTCTACCTCAAACTTTAAAACATTTGAAACTGTTGCTAATACAAGAGCAGTAAGCAGTGAAAATGTATATGATATTCTGGGGCCATATTCACAAAACATTTTAAGGCTAAAAGAAACTTGCAGATTTAGAAGAAAATTTTAAAAATAATAGGCGTGTCAGTCCTAAATTTTTGCTCTAAGAGTATTTCACAAAACATTTTAGCACTAAAACCAGCACCTAGTCCTAAATCTGTGAAAAGTTAGGAGTAGTCAAGAGGACTCCCAAGTCAATAAACCAAATAACAAACAATCATTATGGCTATTGCCGGCAATCCACCTCACTGTAAACCATTGAGGCAATAGGCGATAGGGCCTTGGGTGCTGAGCCTTCTCCCCTTATAAATGCAATAAATATTTTGATTTATATTCAAGTCAAGTCACCTTTATTTATATAGTGTTTTTTACAATACAGATGGTTTCAAAGCAGGTTTACAGTGATAACAGGAAGATAATGCAACAAAGTTGGTTTCTGCGGTACAGCAGATCTAGAAGAAAATAGCGTCATAGTCCAACTTAAGTTCAGAGATGGTTCATTTGTGTTATTTTAGTTCATTTATATATATATATATATATATATATATAGCTGCTCTGGAAAAAACAGTGATTTCATCATCCAGCTCAGTTCCATTCTCATATAATGGTGTCAATGCAGGCAGATCAATAATATTGTGGAATTTTAAATGTCCCCAACAAAGCAAGCCAAAAGCCAAAATCGACAAAAGGGGCTTTCGCACCGGACTTTCTTTTCATAGTTCATATAACTATTGGCGGGAGAACCCGAATTTCGGCATGTTCGCAACACAGGAACTAGGAACGATTTTAGTTCTAGGAAATCCTTTTGGAAGAACTAATTTAGCTCCTACTTCATAGTAGGGTCTAAACCAGCAATATAGGAACTACCAGTGACGAAATCACAAAAAAAAAAACTGTACACACACAGATTATAGCCTATATATTTACTCCACAAACTAACTCTACAAACATGAAAAACTTGGTAGATGGGCCTCTTAACCTTTACGCTAAGGAGGAAATCCAACGCAACTTTGAGGCGACCAAGCGAAACATGATTATGTATTTCTGCTCAGCTAGCAACACTGGATATAAACTAAATTTTTATTTATTTTATTATTTTATTTTATCAAATAAAAGTCACAACAACAAGTGCGGCTTATGTCACTTCAAAGTTGTGAATGTACCAGGAAAATGTTCTTAAGGGAACCATTAGTTCTCAAGGAACCGCCCTGGTGGCTAGTTCCTAGAACTAAGTTCCTAGAACTACCTGGTGCGAAAGCCCCTAATGCCGACAGTGGCAAGAAACCAAAACTCCATCAGTTGACAGAATGGAGAACAAAACCTTGGGAGAAACCAGGCTCAGTCCTTGGGAGAAACCAGGCTCAGTCAGGGGGCCAGTTTCTGCCAGTTTGGTTTCTCCAAAGGTTTTTTCTCCATTTTGACATTTATTTTAACGGCACTGAGAACTCCAGATGCGGAGCACATAGTGCTTGCATTTTCCGTGTTCATTAGTTTATGATCTGATCGGTCCAGTGTTGAAACAACTGTCCGGTGAAACAACTGCAACTGCCACAGTTCACACTTACAAATTATCAGAGTAAAGGAGTAAAATAAGCTTATTTGCCGTGCTGTCAAAGGGAATCGAGGGTTCTGAGCTCAGAATTTATCCCAAACACTGATTACTCCCCCATATCCCCGGCTGGGCTGAGAGTGATGAGTCGGGGTGGCAGAGGGTGCAGAAAACTGTCAAGATAACTAGGCGAGTTGGATGTGTATACAGTATATGTGCCTCCTCTCGAGCTGATTAGATAGTGCTCCTCCCGAACTATGTTTATAATTTTTTTTTGCAATCTATCGAGATTCAGACATGTAAGAGGATACATGCCTTCATATTTTAAATCCTTTATTTGAATATGGCAACATATAGTTCTACAATATTTCTATGATTAAATCACTGACAGAGAACAATCAGTCAATCATAGTTAGTAAGCATGTTGACATCATCCATAGCAACGAGGTCAACTCCGCCCTTATTCTTAGTTTAAGACCTCTGTATATTGCTTAGTAAAATTTGGTCTCAGGAGCTTTGTGAATAGGTTTTAAGAGAACACTCCTACCTAAGAACTTTTACTGCTATTTAGGAGAACTCTTAGTGATAAGATAAAATGTTTTGTGAAGACAGCCCCTGATCACAAATGATAAAAAAATATGTTTTAAACTAACTTTTTCTGTTTATGTACTAAAGTTTTCTTTCTGCATGCAATCAGAAAGCTGCTCCAGAGAAGAGTTTATGTGTGATGGTGGTCGTTGCTTACTACCTATTTCCATCTGTGACAGCCACCCAAACTGTCAGGACCACTCAGATGAAGTCAACTGTAGTCAGAAGCACAAGGGTTAGAGTAATAGTCATTACACAAAGTGTGATACTTCTAGTCTCTTATCTCACTTGAAAGTAAAAACCATAATGGATGCAATATTTTGATTCTTAGTATGTGGAGGGAAAATAACAGGAGAAAATGGATCATTGTCCAGTCCAAACCATCCAAAGCCTTACCCACATCAGAAGGTAAATGTTTTATTGACTGCTACCACTGTAATTCAGTTCCTGAATCTGAATACTATATACCATAAACTTTGCAAACAAAAACAGATCTGTTCTGACAAGGGTGCAGACAAACTTCTACAAATGCATATGCAATAAGGTCAGCCGCAAAAATAACTGTGTCCATGCCTTTTCATCGCAAATTTTTGACTGCGTGTCTAATAAATCCTGACAGTAGTTTTCTTAACACCAAAAGAGGGTTTGCACAAGCTGTTAGTAAATCTGGCCTATAGTGGTTTTGCTATTCACTCAACAATTAAACACCTGCATAATACTGTATCCTTAGTTATACCTGGAGAGCAGAATCTACTGTGATTAAACTCTATAATCATTCAATGTCCTTGTTCTTTAAACTGAACTTCGTACAATGAACAGTCAAACTCTATGCAAAAGAATTGGTGTTTCTTCAGACAGATGATCACAAAGGCCAGTAAGATTCCTCTTAGAAGCATTATCATGGTCAGTTTGACAGGCCAGCATTTGGCCAACATAATGCCCCCAGTGTTCTCATAACCCCACATCAACAGTGTATTACACAGGACCATCTTTGATGACAACACCAGATGCTTACTTATTTACTTCAAAAGCATTTCTAAGTGCCTTCCTTTCAATCTGAACATAATTTTGCTCTGCTTTGCTCAACATTCTCAAAGCAAAAGTTATTTTTTTTCTTGCACGTCTGGGAGTATGCAAGAAATGGTGGCATACAGCGATGCATCACAGTTTACTCTGATTGTAAACTTTGAATTGTAAAGTGTCAAAACCTTTCGTCTTGTCAAACACAGCCTCACACTCAGGAGACCATAACCGCTGCTTCCCTTTGCATTGAAGACCTTTGAGGGGGATCTAGCACAGATGCAAGATTTGGGATACATATACTGTAATAGTTTATAAGTCCTAGAAATGAACCTGAATGATTTACTTTGGTACAGGTACATCCACGATTGCCCTGGACTTATCTGGTGACTTATGAAGACCCTGTGCTTCTATGAAGTGCCCCAAGCACTCAAGCAAATCCTTTAAAAAATGCATACATTTCTCACATTGAGAATAACCACAAACAACCTGGATTTTATGTTGCTAAATGAAACTTGGCTAGAAGACAGCTGCAGTGCAACAGTCCTCAATGAAACTGCCCCTCCTAACTTTAACTTTTTGAGTGTCTGCAGAGCTGTTTGGAGAGGTGGGGGTGTAGCTGCTCTTTTTAAAGATGTCTATCAATGTAAGCAAATATCATTTGGGAATTACCCATCCTTCGAATATCTGAGTATTGTGTTATAAAGGTGCTCCACGCATTTTACTTATCATTATTTACAGGTCTCCAAAATACTCTCCAGCATTTGCTGGGGACTTTAAAGAATTGTTATCAACAATGTGTCATGATTCTGCCATCATGTCCTTGATTTTCCCTGGTCTTGTGGCAGGATCATGGCTGACCCATGTTTTGTGTGCAAGCGCATGGCCTGTTGCTTGGGCCATGTGCTTGTGTTGTCTTGTTACGTAACCCCGCCCCTTGTTATCCTCGTCTTGTCATTATTGTCTAGTCAGCTTCACCTGTCCTTGTCATTAGTGTCTCCCTATATCATCCCCTTGTGTTTGCTGTCCTGTGTCGGTTCATTGTGAAACCTGCTGTGGTGTTACACTCTGTGAAATCCTGCCTGTGTTTGCTTCAGTTACGTGTGAGTCATTGATAAATATTACCTGTGAGTATCTTGTCTTAATTACGAGTCCTGTGAAGATCCTGTTTGTGTATTTGCTGTTAGTTAGCGTCTAGTCATCTGTCTAAATCATAGTCTAGTTAGTCATCCTCTGCCTTGTCTTGTTTTACCCCATCGTGGGCATTATTTTCCCCTTTTTGTCTTCAATAAATCGTGTGTTTAGTGTACTGTCTGCGCCTGGGTTCTCCTTCCTCACCAGCATAACACAATGCATACATTTCTCACATTGGACACATAGACCAAACTCATTCAGATTGTAGAGAACTGCATCTGCATTCCTGAGATGTTCCTGATCATCAGACACAGTCATTAATATATTGTCTGGATCAAAATGAACGTTAAGAATGCCTTGTAAGACCTGATCCATTGCCCTTTAAAAGATTGTAGGAGCCAAAGCAATATGAAATGGTTGTAACACAAGAGCCTCTTTGACGTGAGACATTTACATGAATTTTATGTCATAAGCACCTGTAGGTATGCATTTGAAAGATCCAGTTTGGTGAAGCATTGGCCTTCTTTCAGTGACGCAAATAAATCCTCAATTTGTGGAATCAGGGAAAGTTCAAATTATTATTAGGGCTTAACTGTTACTTTCAAATCCTGGCATAGGATATGGACATAGCCCAGTCACTGCATTTCAAAAAGGAGATGATCCCCAGCTCCAGTAGTCGATTTATTTCAGCCTCTACCTTTGGCTTCAGTGCGTAGGAGACATTAGGTGCTTGACAGAATGATGACTGAAATGGTGGTTTTAGATACACATTAGTATTAATACTATTTAAACACCAGTTCAGATGAATTTTCTTGAGCCCCTCTCTGTTTATCAGTGGTGGAGTGACAACCCCAATTCTGAAAAAGTTGGGACAGTATGGAAAATGCAAAACAAAACAAAAGTCATATGAAAATTAAATTAACCCTGTACTATATTGAAAACACAATATTAACAACTAATTTAATGTTTTACTTTGTGAATTTAATTTATTTTTGAAAATATACACTCATTTCAAATCTGATGATTGCAACACACTCCAAAAAAGTTGGGACAGTCGACTTTTTACCAATGTGTAACATCTTTTCTTTTAATAACACTTAAGCGTTTGGGCACTGAAGACAGTTGGTTAATGCGGCGAGCAGGATGAGGCCGATGGCCGTGGGAGAATGGCGCGAGGCAAGTGTCGTGGTTACTAATGAGCGCCACCTGCGCGACGCACCGGTCTCGTATCTCTCACGGAGGAGCGGAAGCATAAAAGGAGGAGCGACGAAAGTGGAGATCGAAAGAGGCCAGGCCTGGATAAGTGACAGCAGTCGTCCGTGATTGATGAACTTTTAGGGCTCAGAATGAAGCCAAACCCAGTTATTTTGCTGGTGATTTTGATCACTTTCTTAATCAATCATGCCAAACATGCAGCCGGCTACAACCACTACATGTATAGTGGCCAGGAAGCCCAAATCATCTACACACGAGACTTTCTGCTAAATTTTAAATCCCCTGCAATGCATCTTTATCCCTACGACACATTGCTGTTACCACAGGAATGTGTCACGGGGCAACAACGCCAAAGCAAGGAAACGTGGTAGGAAAGGAGATATCCAGGAACGGGTGAAAAGACAGCCCTACAGACAATCACTTCAATCTGTTATGCTCAGCAATGTCCAAAGCCTAAGGAATAAGGCAGATGAGTTGCAGGCCAGCACTCAGTATCTCACCGACTACCAGCAATCCTGCCTTATCTGCTTGACAGAAAGCTGGCTCACTGAGGCGGACTCTGACTTGTCGGTCGAACTAGAGGGCTACACACTGGTGAGGATGGACCGCAACCTGAACTCCGGGAAAAGGAAAGGTGGAGGTGTGTGTGTGTTTATCAACAATAAATATTGTAACCCTGGTAGTATTACGACGAAGTGTCAGATCTGTACGAAGGACATTGAACTATTAGCGCTGGCCTAAGGCCTTACCATTTGCCTAGGGAAATACACCAAATCAGACTGTTTGTTGTGTAAATTGCGCACTCCACCGACACATTAACCGCTGGCACTACGATTCATGAACTCGTAACTAAAGCGGAGGAAGAGGCCCCCGACGCAGCCAATTTCGTGTTGGGTGACTTTAATTTATGCAGTTTAAAGGAACATTTACCTACGTACAAACAATATGTCACCTGTTCTACGCGCAATAAAGCTTGCCTCAACCATTGCTATGGAAACATCTAGGACGCCTTTTATTCTAAGGCCCTGCCCGGTCTAGGTAACTCGGAACATAATATGATTAAACTGATGCCTACCTATGTGTCCCGCTTACGGCGCGAGAAAACAAAAAAGGTGGAGGTTAAATGCTGGACTGCTGCTGCGACTGAGGCACTTCAGGATTGCCTGGAGTGCACAGACTGGAATGTAGTGACCGACAGGACTGACAACGTCAATGACGCAGTGTTCACTATCTCGGGGTACGTACAATTCTGTGAGGACACAATCAGCCCCCAAAAGACCATTAAGATGTTCCCTAATAACAAGCCCTGGGTCACTCCAGAGTTAAAGCAACTCCTTAATGAGAAAAAGCGTCTGTTTAAATCAGGAGGAAGTAGAGAAGTGAAAAAGACAGTGCAGAAAAAGATTAAAAGCAAAATCAATGACTGTAAAGCATCATACAAATATAAGTTAGAAAACTTTTTCAAAAATGATGTTAGGAGAGCTTGTCCAATCTATCACAGGATATAAGCCCAAGAAGCACCCTATGGTAGCAGAGAACGATCTTAATATGGTTAATCAATAAAAAAAATTTATTGTAGATTTGACACATATGATTTTAAAGTATAACAGAATGAGACCATCATATGGCGCTTTTCCACTGCATGGTACGGTACGGTTCGGTTCGGTACGGCACGCTTTGGCGCTTTTCCACTGCATGGTACGGTACGGCTCGGCACGGCTCGGCACGGCTCACTTGTGGCGCTTTTCCACTGCATGGTACGGTACGGCAAGACTCGCTTTAAATGGTACCACCTCTGTTGAGGTTCCAAGCGTACCGTACCGATACTAAAATGTGACGTGGAAGCACTGTAGATCACTGATTGGTCAGACAGACATCAAACCCGCTAGATTTAAATAGCCAGTAACAGCCACCGCTGTAGCACCTGTTTTAAAACTACTTGCTTGACTTGCTTGAAGAAAAAAAACTTCCAAAAAAGAAATGGCTGAATCGTGGTCAGTGGAAGAGAAGCGCAGACGTTCCTCTTGTTAGTTGCCGAGGAGCGGATAAACTATAACGATCAGTCATAATCCCACCCACTAGAAGCGGTACTAACTGCAGTGGAAAAGCAACTGAGCTAAAGCGAACCGAGCCGTGCCGCGCCGGGCCAAGTCGTACCACGCAGTGGAAAAGCAAAGCGAGCCGTACCGTGCCGCGCCGAGCCGAACCGTACTGAGCCGTACCGAGCCGTACCATGCAGTGGAAAAGCGCCAATAGCAGTAATAGCCATGAATGGTATGGATATTGATACCTCTATGGATGAGGTCAAATCTTATTTTAGATGTGTAAATCGCCGTAAAGCTTGTGGACCTGATGGTATCAGCTGCAGGACACTAAAGGTGTGTGCTCAGTTGGCACAGCCCTTCCATGGGTTGTTCCAGCTGTCACTAGATACAGGTGTCATTCCCAGTTTGTGCCTGTGCCTAAAAACAATAGACCTAAGGAACTAAATGATTTGCGCCCTGTTGCCCTTACCTCTGAAGTTATGAAATGTTTTGAAAAAATAAATTTAAAACAACTTCTCCATGAGGTTTCACCTCTTTTAGACCCGAATCAATTTGCCTATTTTGCAGAGAGAGGTGTTGAGGATGCGCTGCTATCTTTGATTAACAGCACACATGTGAAATGCCATGAAGAGCTTTGTGACACTGATGATCAGAGCCCGAAAGCACACAAGGAGCATGGAGCATCCAGAATGGACCGAGACGAAAGAGACATACAGAAGATAATGGAAGCTGTGGAGCAGAGGCAGAATCCCTTTGATCTTGATAGCATTCCTGAGGAACTGATCAACATTGCAAATGGTCAGGTTGCATCTGAGAAAGTTGCAAAAGAACTCTCAAGCTTCCTCTTAGATGGTGCAAAGCAGAATGTCTGGCAAAATCAAAAAGAACAAAGAGCTTCTGGGAGCCAGAGAAAAAAAATCAGTGTGCAACCTTCAAGGACATGAAAACATCAGTTGGAGTCAGCATATCTAGAAAGGTTCACATGGAGTCAGACGTGGTCTTTCGAAGATTACTGGCTGTCTCCAAGCAAAGAGAGGTGTCCATGGAGACTGTGATGTCTCACGAACTCGCAGCTGTCCCACCCTCTTTGTTTTATGATGATGGAAGCATGAGGAAGACAACAAAAGCTGACCTGGCCAAGAAACTGGAGGCTGTTGTTGAAGAGACACAGCAGCTGCCAAATGTTAAAGAACCATCAGCATACATCATTGATGGCATGGCTCTTCTACAGAGTATCAATGATTCAGCCTTTCAAACGTTCAATGACCTGGGTGAGTGTGTCTGGAAAAAGATTGCAACTTTAATGGGAAAGGAAGGTAACAGCTGTGTTGTTATAGTGTTTGATAGATATGACCACCAACACTCAGTCAAAGATCTTGAAAGACAAAGAAGAGGCACCATTCACACCAGCAGACGAACACATATCATCACAGGACAAACAAGTGTTCCAAACTACAGAATATACCTCAGAATAAGTGGAAACAAGGCTTATCTATGTAGCTTTGTTAGCACCTACATCGCCAGAATTGGGCCAACGAGAATTTCTTCAGGGAACACTGTCATCTTGGCAGGTGGCTTTGAAAATGGTCAGGAGGTTAAGAGGGTTAGCAAGTCAGGCATTGACATCATTGACATCTCAACATCTTTACAGTGACCAGGAGAAGGCTGACACAAGGCTGGTGTTACATGTAATACACCTTGCACAGTCACATTCTCGTCTAATTGTCAAATGTGATGATACAGTTGTACTAGTTTTGCTTCTGTACTATTCAAGCAAAGGTATGTTTGGATCCTCAGCAGTGTTTATGCACTCTGGACATGGCCTTAAGGAAAGATTCGTCCCTATCTGTTTGATCGCTCAGAAGCTTGGAGCAGTGCTTTGTGATTGTTTACCTGCATGCCACGCCCTCACAGGTTGTGACACCACAAGCAGTTTGTACAGAATTGGGAAGGCCACTGCCCTCACAAGACTGAAGACCCATATTTGTGAGTTACAGGAAATGACCAAATTTGGACTCTCTGGTAGCCTGGAAGAAGCTTTGCCTGTGGCAAGAAGGCATGCTCTCCTCCTGTGTGGCCAAAAGAAAAAGGAGGATGGGCATCCTTGCACCAACCTGGATGAGCTGAGGTACACACTAGCATCTACCACAGATTTGTCAGCAGCAAATCTACCCCCAACAGAAGATGCCTTCCAGCAACATGTGCTGAGAGCCTTGTACCAAACAGCAGTGTGGTGTCACAGCCACCTGGCCAAACCTCTTCTCTGGAACCCAGTTGGTAGAGGATGGAGGCTCAGAGAAGATGGGTGCATTGAACCTGTGATGTTCCAGAAGGCACCAGCACCTAAAAAAGTTAGAGACATCACCCAGCTCTACTGTAAAGACGGAAACTGCAACGATCCCACCAAATGCCAGTGTCTCTAAGTGGGCTTGACCTGCACAGAGTTTTGCTCTTGCCCTTTCCCAGACTGTCCTAATATGACCCACTTTGTCACTGATGACAATGTGGACGAGTGACAGAGGTGTGTTGCAGTTGTAACATCAAGGGGGGCTGACCTCAGAATGGCTACCCAAAGCAGTTCATGTTCCAAATGATTGCTGCTAGAAGAGAAGAGAAGGCTCATTCCCCCTCAGAGTGTTTGTTTTGTTAGATTGCCATTTGTTTGATTTAAGACAGTAATTTAATTTTTATTGTGTGAAGTTAAGTTATAGTTGTATTAAAAGGCGCATTAAGGTCAAACTGCAATCCTGATTCCTGGTCTCCTGTTTGTCCTATGGTAAGGTGTTATCTTTCTATTTCAATCGTGGTTTCCATATAGTACAAGGTGCCATATGAAATCTTTAATTATTAAATGTATCTTATATTTGAATTTCTCAACATTCTTCTCACCACTGATAATGGGCTTTGGACTAAATTATGTCAGTGTTCACTTTTCTTTTATTTTAGACACCTCATACATTGACTGATAGAACACACTGATTTGTCATGCTATATTTACATATTTGATATTGCTGGATTCAGCACAACCCCGCCTTTCCAACAAGTCAACATATGTGTTTCTTTGATAATCCCTTGCCAAGCAACCACAAAGTAAATGAAAACATTCTGCATAGATATTAAATTTGTGCATGTCCGCTTATTTTAGGCATGTGTTTATATGTCTCTATTTATTCCATACATCAAGATATTCACATACAGTCTTTTCTATTAGTTAAAGCAATTTCCTGACTACAAGCATGTCAAGTTTCAAAGCTCTCAGAGCTTGTGTGATTGATCTGCACAAGTTTATATGCCTGAACTCCAATACGGACAGGCTATATTTTAGTCCTTTTTTGGTTTTGGGGTGTACAACAATATCTATTAATTTAACAATCTTAGCAGTAAAATATTTTGAGCCAATAATCCATTTCATATATGGGAGACCTTAAAGATGAGGAAAAAAATTGTTGGGTTTAGTTCTACCTCCGGTAGGGGTATCTCAAAAACGAAAGCACTTTTTGACCATTTGTCACTAGCCTATAACAGATCACTATCAATACCTCTGTGCCTTTAGGAATTCCAAATGGCCCTTTTGGCAAGAAAAAGGGCATTATAACAGGAAAGCAAATGTCTTTTTTGATTTTCAACTGAGTGTCCCCTTCATTTATACAGCGCTTTTAACAATATGGACTGTTTCAAAGCAGCTGTACAGTGATAATAGGAAATTACAGTAACAGAGATTGTTTTGGCTTTACAGCAGCTCTAGAAAAAAGTTATTGTCCAGCTAAAGTTAGTTTTGATCGATTCACTTCCGTTGCAAAGATCAATAGTTATTAGTTTAGGGGCCGCTAACACGACACCGTTCTAACAGAAAAGCCTTAACGCGCTCCGGCCCGCTCATTCGCACAACAGCGGTGCCTGGTGGCTCGAGAACGCAAGCCTTGAAATAGGTTCAAGGTTTGTGTTCCATCTCTGGAGACACCATCTCGTCTGTATACATTGTCAGAACCACCTCTGTGGCATGTAGTGGTTTTTGGGCTAACAATGTGTTGTAAAGTTCTCTTGAAACCAAGGAAACTGCAGCTCCAATGTCTGATTCCATTACCAAAATGTATCCCTCTACATTTGGCTTTACACTGGCTACTGTTATTCCTGTTGAATAGGGGCCATTCACATATCACATTTTTTGCGCATGCAAATTCGTTATTTCAAATGTAGATGTGCGAAAAGCGCACCGCAGTTATGTGACAAAAACCAACCAATCAGCTTTCCGTAACAACATCGAAAGCTGGGCCGAACAGCTGATCATAGGTTTTTATTTCTCATCTACATAAATATATCTAGTAGTAAAGCTAATGCAAGGGCTAGAAATCAATTAATCCTTTGCTGATACTTCCTCGTCATCACGGAGAGCGCAGTTCATGGTTGCATAGCAACGACAGATGCTACGGGAGAGCAAGCGCTTATGGAAAGAAGGAGAAAGCAACACGGCCGTGCTTTCCACATGTTTTTAGACACGATATATGAACAATAAAGTGTCAAATAAAGGAGTGTCCTGTCATTCTAAAATTCTCCTTTCACTCAGCGTCTGTGAAGTGGAGCAGGACAACATCCCACCAATCCTTGATTCAGACTCTCATCCACTGTTTAGGGCCATTTTACTGCATGATAAATATAAGCAGCGGCACAACGGTTCATATGCTCATTGTCTCCAAATTATGACCAGAAATGGATAAATATTAAGTCTGCTTTTTAAAACAAATAAAGAACCAATGTAGGAGAATGGATATTATGGGCAAACAGCGGGAAACTGTATATTCGTGCAGTGTGTGCATGTCAAAAAATCTATCTGGATTTGAAACTTGTGACATATAAACTTAATCACGTTTAGCGTTCATGTAAACACTACTTTCGGATTCACCAATCGGAATGAATTCAGTACGATTGATACAAAAGTCGTGCATGTCATCATTAAAATAGTCAACGTGACTACAGTGGTTCAGCCTTAATTTTATGAAATGACAAGAAAACTTTTTGTGCGCCAAAAAAACTAAATATCGACTATATTCAGAAATTTCTTCTCTTCTGTATCAGTCTCCGACGCGCACCACAGCACCACGAGGCATGCGTGTGGTGATGACGCAGGACCTGGCGTTCTGACATATGACCTACAAGCAGACGAAGACCACTACAGTCTGTGAATTATGCGGATATGTTTTTGTGCACTTTCAGTTTCTGACCCTCTGATTTAAAACACTCATGCCTGGTTTCACAGACAGGTCTTAGATTAAGCCAGAATTAGGCCTTAGGGCAGTGGCGGTTCTACATTGAATTACACCCTGGGCGAGACCCTCCTTCGATGAAACGTGCGTTATTTGGAAGAAAGTCGAGGTGTGACTGACTTTAGCCCACTAATTCCATTAGAGCATCGGTTCCCAACAAGGGGGTTCGGTCCACAAGGGGGCGTCAGCGAGCTCTTTGTCATATTTTGTCATATTTCAGTCGCGTCATATTTTGAAAAGTGTTGAACGGGGAGCATTAAAGCAGCAGTCCGTAACTTTTTTTGTGTTCAAAATTTACTACATTTATATAATGATCGAGTACATCATGAATCCATTTTCCAAACCGTGTTTTTGTCTTATCCTGAGTCACTATGCTACACCTATAATAAGTGTTTATATTGGGACTATTTTACACTGGTTCGGGTTGTACCGCTGGTGTAACCCAGTGCCTGCGTGACTCGTCATAGACATAAACAGAGAGAAGTAGCTCCGGCTACAATGTTCTTCCGCAAGGCGCATTATTCTGTTAATAAACGCATGTTTATTAATCGCTAGAGTGCCAAATGGTCATATTAAATTAGCTAATTTTATTCAAGATCCCCTGGCTGACCAAAAAATGGGTTTTCAACGAGGTCCCAAACACCAGTCATTTTGTAATACCCTATAGCCTATTAATTATGTTTCCCTACACAGTACTTATATTTTTGTTATTGCATTTCAAATAGGGCCAATTGATAGGCTACTCCTAGGCTTCCGTTTTTAAATTACAAATGGCTGACTGATATTTTTGTTATAGTATTTTCAATATTATACACTATTATTTGTGCATACACATATCTGGTTATAGTAATAAACATACTATTTGTTTAAAAACAAAACATTTTTGTCATCCTTGCTGCAAGCTTACAAGAGTGACAATATCAATAAATGTGAAGGGGGCCCTAAAATATTTTTTTTGGAAAAAGGGGGTCTCGGAAAAAAAAGGTTGGGAACCACTGCATTTGATTATTGCTCTATACAGTATATTATTGCTCTTCAAAACTCCGGCCAGTTGATAATACCTAGAATATATAAATCGACTGCTGGCGGTAGATCCTTTTCCTATTTAGCACCAAAACTTTGGAACAATCTTCCTAACATTGTCCGGGAAAGCAGACACAGTCTGTCAGTTCAAAGCTAGACTAAAAACACATCTCTTTGGCTTACCATACACATACTACATTATAGACTTCTATAATTCAATATTAGGCTGCTTAGATTAGGTCAGCCGGAACTGGGAACACTTCCCTCAAATCCTGATGTACTCGTTACATCATAAGAAGAATGGCATCTACGCTAATTTTAGTGTCTTTGTTTATCCCGAGGTTTTCCCGCAGCCTGCCGGATCCAGGCCGTTTCCAGAGTTTAAAGTCTGTTTAGAGAGAACGGTGTCGTCTTAGCGGCCCCTAATTTATTAACAAACTATCATTTAGACGGAAGTGAATCAATCAAAACTAACTTTAGCTGGAAAAAACATTTTTCAAGAGCCACTATAAAACCAAACCAATCTCTGTTACCTTAAATTATATCTTTATCTCTGTAAAGCTGCTTTAAAACAATCTACATTGTTAAAAGCGCTATATAAATGAGGATGACTTGACTTGACTTGATAGTGGAAAGCATTAGATATGGAGCTGTTGACCAGTCCTGCCAACCTGGCTGTGCACTGATCAATTAACATATTGGTTCAGTAGGCAAGCTATTAAGTATTTGTTTCTGTTGCTTGATTGTTTCTATTATATTATTTATTTAAGTTATATCTGCTACTTAATGTTTGACCGCTCTCTTATAGTTGTGTACGTGGCAAATATCTGTGAAAGATGGACAAGTTGTTAGACTAAGCTTTCAGAATTTCAGTCTGGAAACGCAGGATGTCTGTGAGTTTGACTATGTGGAGGTTTACGACAGTACAGACACAGTTCCTGACACTGTGCTGGGGAGGTAAGAATACTTCACTTCTTTCTCTGCTTTTTTCAAAACTTTTTTCTAAAATTCATCACTACATTATGTGCATTATCCTGAAGCTGACTTTAATTGTGTTATAGAGCAGCTAAATGACATTTCTTCAGGGATAATTGTATTTGATGAACTGGAGCAATTAAACAGTTGCAGAATGACAGCAATTTATCCTTTTTACAGACTGTGATGATGCATTTCTGCAGTAACAATATTAGCTATGGTCCCCCATTACCTCTATACAAGTTTACCCTGCCACACTCCAAACCCCCGACTAAGTGCTATTACTTGCTAATTTGTTAATCAGTTTCTTGTTAGTTAATAGTAGCTAACAGTAGAATGTTAATAGTGCGTTACTCACTTGTTCCTGTGTCGTTATTCATTAATGATGGACCTGTTCTAAAGTGTTACCCTGTTGTACATAAACTCCCATTCCTCAACACACACAGGTCTTACACTTAACACAGAAGCAAAAGAAGTCACAGTATTTCTGACATACTAATCCTAACCATCACACAGTCCTTTCTGCATTTTTATAATGAATTCTTTACTTCAAAATATTATGCACCACTATCATTCTATGCAGGTATTGTGGTTCAGCCCTGCCTCCCGATCTTACCTCTTCTGGACCTGTGATGACTGTTGTGTTTGTGGCAGATGACGGTGTTGCTGACAGTGGTTTTTATGCATCATTTAAGGCCATATCTCTTTCAGAAAGTGAGTACCACAAGACTCCACAGCTTTTGTCAATTTAAATTTTTGTCAACATTTTGTGAACCTCTAAGTTTGTAAAGCTGCACTGCATCATGTCTTTCTGCTTTAAGGAACATGCAGTCCAACACAGTTTGCCTGTGGCACTGAGGAGTGTCTTCACCAGGATTGGCTGTGTGATGGATGGAATGACTGCGCAGATGGTGCAGATGAGCATGACTGCATTAACTCTACCTACCCTCCTTTCAGTGAGAATCTATATATATATTTACATTAGGGCTGTCGATGCAATGCATTTATTTAATAAATTAGATAGGGTAAAAAAAAAAAAATGCCTTACAATTTTTAATTCATTTAATGCAACCACCCCGCCCCAGACCTACATAAGTCATGTGACATTTCATACAGTTGATGGTGACGAACATTATGCCCCTAAAATTCAAGATATTGGGACAAAAATGAGTTTTTGTCTCATATTTATATCATATTATATAGTTCTTGTTAGTTTTTGTTCCAAATAGCACGAGCACAAATGTGATACTGATTTTATACAACAGATCAATAAATAAGAAATTAATATTGTGTTATATTTTAGAATAATGTAATATTCTAGAATATATAGAATAATATAATATACAATATTGTCTGTTTTTGATTCCTATAAAGCCATAGCAGAATGACTGTGAATCTCGCAAGCAAAACAGTTTTTCTGATTGAATTAGTGTTTTGAGTGAATCAGTCGGGTGAACCAATGATTCAATGACCAGTTCATCATGTGAGACATCAGGCTTGTTCGACTTGAAGCAGTGCTGCACAGACCGATCAGTGCATGACATCAAAGTACCACGATAGCGATTAGAGAGCTGACGCCTCTGAATGCTTTTGAATCGCTCTCACTGTACTTTGATGTCATACACCGATCAGTCTGTGCAGCACCACTTCAAGTCAAACACACATATTTACTTCATTCCTGCATGAATCTGCTATTTGAATGAATCGAATTAATGAATGACTCATTCAGACATTTAGCACCACCTACTGGCAGTTTTAGTTCCTTGTTTAGAATATTATTTCATTAAAATAATAATTTCTTATTACATTTTAATAAAAAACCCAGTTAAAGGTATAGTTCATCCAAAAATTGAAGTCATCATTTACTCACACTTATGGCGTAAAAGGTTTTGTGTATTAAGTTCTGTTGAATAAAATTTTTGATCTATTTCATGCTTTTCTCATTTAACACAATAATGACTTTAAATGATCTTTTGTGGGTAATCTCTCAACCAAATTTGATGTGCGATTAATACTTATGTACTTTATATTCATCAATCAGAATGATTTCAGATACTAGTATCCACCCAGGGCCATGGCTTTGATATCGTAAGTCCCAGTGCAGGTTGTTGCTGTAGGACCCCTCGGTTGAACAGGGGACCCCTCCTAAAGCTCGGGGCCCTTAGAATCATTACAACCTATTGCCCCGCTAGCAACAGGCCTGTATCTGCCAACATTATCAAGGTTAGGGCTGGACGATATGGCCAAATTTTATATCACGATATATTTCTTAATTTCGGTCGATACGATATAATTCCGATATCGATATGAACAATATAGAAGCCTCAGAAAAACTGCCAAGAACGCCCATAACAGATGTCTGCTCCTACAATCTTCTGAAAAATGAATTTGCCAAGTCTATGAAATCTGCTGGAGTCTTTCGCTACTGCACCATAACAAACTACATGAAGCAATGAAATAACCCATCATAACAATAATATTCTCTTCTCAATACCTGCTACAAGACTATGAAAGCATATGGGTAGCAATATTCAGTTTGAAATGTAATATGCAAAATGACAATGTAATATGTAAAATGGCAATGCATTTCTGTTTTTAAATTTACATTTGTGCAACATTTGGAATTGAGATAATCATTTTATAAAGTCAAAAATGTTCACAATTAATATTTTGTGTGTAAATAAAACTGAAATATACAGAAATTGAATAAGGTTATCAAATAGTCTGAACTGCATAAATTATAAATTAAATATAGATTAATCCTTATTAAAGAAACACACGTTCTTTAGACAAGATCAGTGAGTAATTTGCTCTGTTCCCCTTTGTTCTTTGGTTAACTTAACTGACAGACAGAATTGGCTGCTGTCCCTTTAAGATCTGTCGCTGATGAGAGGATCTTACGCATTTAATTTTCTCATTTGGCTACTCTTAACTTTCATTTAAGATTTTATTTAACTCATTTAGACTGTTCTTGTGAGGATACAATTGACAAAACGGACATTTTGGCATAAATGTGTGTGTTATTATTCAAGCACTAAAGAAAGAGAACTGGATTCTGCGCGTCGTGTGCGTGTGTGTGTGTGCGTCAGGACATTCACAGGGAGCGATACCTGCTCATTAGAACTTGCGGTGAGCTATTTTTAGAGTGTGGACTCGACGTTCCTGGCCTCGGACGCGCGCATCGGCACAGTCTATCTCCTGATCCTTGTTTGATGTGTTACCGCTGCTAGTCGGACTCGGTAGTCACACTCCGGCACATTTTGCAGCATGCTGAAACACCGAAACACCACTGAATTTATACCACTGAATTAGTCTTTCCTCTCTTATCAACTATTTCGTATGCTTTCTGACGGCTGCGCGCCTAACGTCAGTCAGTGACAAATGCTGCTATGTATATTGAAATATCGAAATATATGTGTTTAAAAATCATATCACCGTTATCGAAAAAAAAAATATTGCGATATATATTGATATTGAATTATTGTCCAGCCCTAATCAAGCTGAAGAGCGACAGTTCCAGACCTGCAGCCATAGGGCAGAAGTGAAAGGCGGAGCTTATACATTCTTAAAGGGATACTCCACTTTTTTTGGAAATAGGCTAATTTTACAACTCCCCCAGAGTTAAACTGTTGAGTTTTACCGTTTTTGAATCCATTCAGCCGATCTCCGGTTCTGGCGGTACCACTTTTAGCATAGCTTAGCATACATCATTGAAGTGGACAAGACCATTAGCATTTCTAAAAAAAAAATGACCAAAGTGTTTCGATATTTTTCCTATTTAAAACTTGACACTTCTGTAGTTACATCGTGCACTAAGACCGACGGAAAATGTAAAGTTGCGATTTTCTAGGCTGATATCGCTAGGAACTATACTCTCATTCCTGGGTAATAATGATACCATGAGTGCAGCAGGCGCAATATGACGCAGCGCCTGAAAATAGGTACCTTCCGTCAACTGCGCTGCGTCACATCATTGCGCCTGCTGGACTCATGGTACGGCAGTAAAGTTTCTTGATTATTACGCAGGAATGAGCGTAATAAAAAATAATAAATGTGTAACTGTGTTGTTTCCCATTTTACTGTATTGTGTGATAATATTATTTAAAGACAGAGAGTATGTGACATATTTATTGTCAAACATTCTGTACTTGACCATATAATGAAAAGCCTTAAACTGAAATATCATGCTAAAAAGTTACTTTTTTAATAGTCAAAAGTCACTCTCATTGAAGAATCACATTCGTATTTATTTTTTTTCTTCTCAGCTTCACCTTGTGAGCCCATCCAGGTTGAAATGTGTAGAGGTCTAAGCTATAATCTTACATCCTTTCCAAACATCTGGCTGACTGTTTCTGATCAAAGAGAGGCTGCTTCTATTCTGCACAAGTACAGGGTGAGAAAGCAAGTTCTTAATGTGTCAAGAGAGTTATCTTGATCAACAATACAATTCACATTTTATTTGGGAAATGTGTTCTGATATTATTGCAGGTGCTGATGGAGCTTGCCTGTTTTGAATCTTTTCGCCGGCTAGTATGCGGTATGTTTTTGCCCCATTGTAGCCCTCAGAGTGGAGTTCTGCAGCCATGCCAATCCATCTGTTCCACGGCTGAGCAGCAATGCAGTCAAGCTCTTAACCTGATCAACTTGAACTGGCCCTTCAACTGCCATCTCTTGCCTGATTCACAGGATCCCATGGAGTGTTGTCTTCCATAGGACAAATAACTGTGTTGGCGGATACACCACAACCTAAAATCAAATTGGAAAATGAGTACACTCAGTGATAAAAATCCAGGAGCAAGGATTGTCCCTTCTGTGCATAAAGTGAAAGAGGGTTCAACTACACTGTAAAAAAAAAATGCTTTGAAGTTGTAAATAAAGCTAAATTGATTGGAAAACTTGGTAACATTTTATAAGAAGGTTTCATTTGTTAACATTAAAGGGGTGGTAAAACAAGATTTCACTTTTCTAACTTTAGTTAGTGTGTAATGTTGCTGTTTGAGCATAAACAACATCTGCAAAGTTACAGCACTCAAAGTTCAAAGCAAACGGAGATATTTGCTTTTAAAGAAATCAATTTCTAAGGACTACAGCAAACAGCCGGTTTTGGACTACACGACATTCCTCCGGGGTTGCTGATGTCAGCATATCCCATTATTTACATAAACCCCTCCTCCGAGAATACGAAATAAGGGGGGCGAGGTCATTTTATATTGCGTTGGAGAAGAGTTATTGTGGTATAGGAGTGTTGTTGCCGCCGCAATGTCGTCGAAACGCTGTTATTTTCATCAGTGCCCGGATTGCAGGTCCACTTTGTTCAGCCTTCCTAGGGTCGCGGGAGTTAGGGATCAATGGTTAATTATTACCCAAATCTCGCTCTCTGTGCTGCACATGGAGGAAAGCTTCCACAATCTTGACGAGTTCAATGCAGGATTCGCACAACGGCTTGTGCTGAAAGATGGAGCAGTTCCAACTTTAAGAACAGAAGCTGTTGTTTACGGGCCACAATCTGTAAGTATGATTTATTTTTCGTTTATGTGTTTTCCTGTAATAGTTCGTATTGTTAAAGGGGGGGTAGGTAGAAATCCCCAAAAATACTTTTTTCCACATTTGTTTAATCATAGTTATTGTTAATCTCAACTTTTACTAAATTTTTAATATCAAAAGTTGTATCTGTAAACATTAGTTAATGCACCGTGAACTAAAATATTTTTTTATTAACTAACATTATCAAAGGTTAATACTGTAAAGATATTTTGCATTAACAACATTGTTAATTTATAGTCAATGCATGAACTAAAGTTAAGAAACGAGACATTATTGTAATGTGTAACCAAATACTTTTGCCAGTCTTAAACTTTAAATCATCACATTTAATTCAATGCTTTTTTTTTGTTTGTTTTTTAATCATTTGTCAAATCTACAAGCAATATCGGAGAAAAATAGTTCCCTTTCATTGTCACTCCGAGTTACGTCGGATGACGACGAATGGGGTTTCGCTTAGAACACCTATCGACCTTGAGTATTACAAAACGAGCCAATGGCAAAGAAATGCCATGGGGCTGCGGAATTTGCATAGCGTATCTCTGCCTTACCTCGTGGGTATAAAAGGAGGACACCAGCAACATGCAGATATGTTTTCGCTTCGGAGCCAAGAGTATTTCTTCACTACACAGCCATCTCTGACTTCGCTCTACGAGACGAGCTTCTCTCTCCGGTGTTGGTGTGACGGCGATCTGCAGCGAGCTCACAGTGCCTGCTGATCTGTGCAGTGATCTGCCAGTGTGTGTGTGTCTCCCTGTGCGCTTCAAGATCGCGGAAATGTTTTCTCCTCTCATAAAAGAGCACGCACGTGGCACGTCTTTTTAAAGACGGCTCGCCCGTGCATTTCTGGTTGCAGCGGACTGGTATCGGACTCTGATGGGCACGAGCGCTGTCTAGTGTGTTTGGGCTTTGATCATGCTTGAACAGCGCTCGTGGATGACTCATGTTCTCTCTGGGAACGTGATCATCGCGTAATATATAGGTCGAGACTCGGTGAACTCGCAAGAGTGAGAGTCCCCTCATCCACCACCCGATCTTCGGCTGGTGGCCAGGGTGACCTGAGGGTGTTGGTCTGGAACAAGGCGCCGACTCTGTGTCCACGCCCCAGCCCCCCCTCTTTAATGACGGTGCCCCGCTAGTGAACTGATGATTCCACGAGTCTACCCTCGGGTGGCCTGTGTGTTTTCATTTGAAGCTAAAGAGGATGATGCTGTGTCTATAGCAGCATCACTAGGTGGGCTTGATTCTTTTGGAAATGATGACTCGTCACAGCTGCCACCTTCTGGTGTGCATACGGCTGTGCCTGAGTCTGATCCGGAGATGACGGCCATGCTTTCCCGGTACGATTGGTTTTTGGGTGAGGCCGCCGACCCGCGTCCACGGCAAACTGTTGCCATGCTACTGTGTCCTCAGAGTGCTTCCCGGCGTAATCCTAAGCACCCGTCCAAAGCCTGTAGTTCTTTTCGTCTACACTAATCTGTGGCGAAATCCTATAGTGCCGCAGGACAGGCAGCCGCCTCACTGCATCCCATGACCATTCTGCTGGTCTACCTGAACCAGATGCTCATGCAGGAGGGCGGGACTGACCCGAGGCTCTTCAGTGAGCTGCGCGCTGCTACTGACCTTGCTCTCCGAGCGACGAAAGTGGCCGTACGCTCTCGGAGTCAGGTGATGTTCACCAGTCTGGGGCTGACCGTTCTGATGTGCACGATGTCGGGCGGACCCGTCTGCTCGACACCCCCATCTCCCAGGTCGGCCTCTTCGGCGGTGCGGTTGAGTGCTTCTGCCCAACAGTTCTCAACCGCCCGTGAGCAAATTGAGGTTATTCTGCCCGACGGCCCCGCCGTCCGCTCAGATCCTTCAGTCTGCTCACCGCCGAAGGCGCCCTCCCACGGTTCCAACCCCGCCCGTTCACCCGGGCCTGGCTCTGGAAGACCGTAGGGGGGATGCCACAGCCCTCTCCAGCCCCGCTCCCCGCTAAACACCGGGTTAAGCGGCACTTTTGAGAAGCGCTGCTCAGAGATGACACTCAGTTCTTTCCAGGAGTTGGTAGCAGGGCCACTCCTTTCCCCGGTGGAGGGCTGGGGAAGAATCTTTATTCAGAAAGAGCTGACTCTCTCGTCTCTGAGCATACAGAATTCTCGTACGACACAGAGCGCCGCCCACAAGCCGTGCTCTCCTCGTCCCCCTCTGTCACAGAGGCGTTTGACACGGCGTGCCGTCCACGGACCGCTTCGCCCCGTCCCCCTCTGTCGCCAGACCCCTGACAGAGCAGGCCCCCGTGGAACGCTGGTCCTTCCCTGGCCTCCTCTGTCAGGGTGCGGTTATGACCTTGCCCCCACACCGGGCCGCTATGCCGTCCACGTCTGGGCCGGTCATTCCACTTCGCTGCACCACCTGGGGGAGGTCTGTGGTTCTTGACGCCGCTGGCACAGTTGGGAGCCTGCCTAGAGCATCCCTATCTGCTCCGCTGGGTCGAGCAAACCATCGGCTCGGCTATGCGATTCAGTTCGCACGGTCTCCTCCCCGCTTCAGGGGAGTCCGCTCCACTTTGGTCGATGGCTATGCTATCATGAGAGCGGAGGTTGCTACCCTACTGGCGAAGGGTGCGATTGAGACTGTCCCTCCAGCTGAAATGAGGTCCGTGTTTACAGCCCCTACCTCATTGTCCCGGAGAAGTCTGGTGGGTTACGGCCAATGCTGGACCTACGCATCTGAACCGCTCCCTTCACTAGCTGCCGTTCAAGATGCTCCTGGCCAAACGCATTTCTGGATGTGTGCGGCCACAGGATTGGTTTGCAGGGATCGAGCTGAAGGACGCCTACTTTTATGTCTCCGTTCTCCTTCGACTCAGACCATACCTACGGTTTGCTGTCAGGGCGCGCGCATATCAGTACACTGTTCTACCATTCGGGCTAGCCCTGTCTCCTCGCGCCTTCACAAGGTTGTTGAGGCAGCCCTTGTTCCTCCATGGGAACACAGGATTCGCAGGTTCGCAGTTTGGCATGTCTATTGCCTCGAGTTGCTGGCAGTAGGCCTTGCCCTGCACTGCTTCCGGGCGTTGCTCAGGGGTCAACACGTACTAGTCCGATCAGACAATACCGCCACAGTAGCGTACATTTACCATCAAGGTGGTCTACGCTCGCGCCGTATGTCGCAACTCGCCCGCCACCTCCTCTTATGGAGTCAGAAGCATCTGAGGTCGCTTCGAGCCATTTTCATTCCCGGAGTCCTGAACTGTAAAGCCGACGAGCTCTCACGGCTTCAGCCCCTCCCTGGAGAATGGCGACTCCATCGGTTCAGCTGATTTGGGACCAGTTCGGGGACGCACAGATAGATCTGTTTGCCTCTCACGACTCGACCCATTGCGACCTGTATTATTCCCTCACCGAGGGCACGCTCGGCACGGATGCACTGGCGCACAGCTGGACGCGGGCCGCAAATATGCTTTCCCCCAGTGAGCCTTCTTGCGCAGGTTGGTGTACCCTACCACCTGCGGTGGTGGCTACCATCACTTCCGCTAGAGCGTCGTCCTCGAGACACGTCTAAGCGTTGAAGTGGAACCTCTTCGTCAGCTGGTGCTCTTCTCGCCTAGAAGACCCCCGGAGATGCTCGGCCGGTGTCGTGCTTTCCTTCCTTCAAGAAGGGTTGGAGCGAAGGCTGTCTCCCTCCACCCTCAAAGTCTATGTTGCCGCTATTGCCGCACTCCATGACTTGGTAGAAGGTAAGTCCTTGGGAAGCACAACCTGATCATCAGGTTCCTGAGAGGATCGAGGAGACTGAATCCTCCTCGCCCTCCTCTCGTTCCCTCTTGGGAACTCGCGGTGGTTGTAACTGCCCTGCAGAGTGCTCCCTTTGAGCCTTTGCAATCAGTGGAGCTTAAGCTCCTTTCGATGAAGACAGCGCTCCTGGTTGCACTGGCCTCTATCAAGAGGGTAGGGGACCTGCATGCATTCTCTGTTGGCGAAGCGTGCCTGGAGTTCGGGCCGGCTTACTCTCACGTGATCCTGAGACCCCGGTCTGGATATGTGCCCAAGGTTCCTACCACTCCCTTCCGGGACCAGGTGGTGAACCTGCAAGCGCTGCCCTCGGAGGAGGCAGACCCAGCCTTGGCACTGCTCTGTCCAGTATGTGCTCTCTGCACCTACGTAGACAGAACGCAGTGTTTCTGGACCTCAGACCAGCTCATGTCTGTTATGGTGGGAAGCTGAAGGGAAAGGCTCTCTCCAAGCAGAGGTTGTCTCACTGGATAGTGGACACCATTGCTTTGGCATACCAGCAGCAAGGTTGACCGTGCCCCCTTGGTGTGACTGCCCACTCCACCCGGAATGTGGCGTCCTCTTGGGCTCTAGCGCCTGGCGCCTCGCTAACAGACATCTGCAGAGCTGTAGGCTGGTTTGGGCTGGCTATATTTGCATATTTCCTCTAAACTATGGGATATGCTCCCCAGTGTACCTTGGTATTCCTGTGTTAAATAGGAGTCCTTGATAGTCTTACGACAGGGATCTCAGATTTACGCAGGGCACTGGAAGACAGCTGTGAAGGTGGCGTGATTAGACTGGTAACCCCATTCGTCGTCATCCGACGTAACTCGGAGTGACAACGAAAGGGAACGTCTCGGTTACGTATGTAACCCTCGTTCCCTGAGTAGTGAACGGAGACGTTACGTCTTCCTGCCACTTTCCGCTGTGCCGCGGGGATCGCCTGAGTTCAGTCTCGGCTCCTCAGCGAAGAAACATTTCTGCATGTTGCTGGCGTCCTCCTTTTATACCCACTAGGTAAGGCGGAGATACGCTATGCAAATTCCGCAGACCCATGGCATTTCTTTGACATTGGCTCGTTTTTTAATACTCGAAGTCGATAGGTGTTCTAAGCGAAACCCCATTCGTCGTCATCCGACGTAATGTCTCCGTTCCCTACTCAGGGAACGAGGGTTACATATGTAACCGAGACGTTTCCTAGCTTTTTTTTATGCAAATCCTACAACAAGTAGATTTGATAAGAAATCTGAGGTATATTTTTACAGACTGCAGAAGCTACAGAACGGCTCCAGGCGGCGAAACGTGGATTTACAGTATAATTTTGTCAATATGCTGAATTTAGGGGTAAAATCATACCCTATAAATTGTATTGTCATCAATTAAATGTTACCATCTAATATTCTGCATAATTTGATGTTTTTAAATAAATAACGTTACTGACAAAAACTATACAAGTTTTAGGGGTGGACTATATGAACTATATAACTGATATAACTATCATTATTGTATAAAATATAAAGCGATCACAGGGAAATTTGTTTTTTTTCCCCAGGCGTCGAAATCAGGCACATAAACATGTCAGGAAAGACGATTCCTGGCTGCATGTCAATATCCATTGATCGATCACTGGATCTTTGGTAAATATCGGGTCCAACCTAGTTTAAACTAATAATCGTTTGTTTTACTCACTTTTTCGCATTTTCCCCTATTAAATCCAGTAATGCAGCTGTCTCGTCTGCCACTCACACCAGCGTGTTCTAGTGATGTGTCGTTCATGAACGATTGAATCTTTAATTGACTCGGGAACAACGAGTTGTCTCAGACTCTGATTCATTCATTTTGTGTTGACCGCGCTTGCGCAACATCCCATGTTCTTTACCGAAAACAGAAATTATTACTTCACCTCTCGATTTACGTAATGCATTCCTGGTCTCAAATTGTATCTTTTTTTTAAATGATTATTTCTTACAGTTTATATATTTGTGATTTTTTGTTGTGGTGGTTATCGATGGTTAAAGTTTAATGTTTTAAACTTTTTCCGTATGATGGGAAATCACTTTTATAAAGCAAAGATTGAGAGTGGATTTCTAATCTTCAATAAATATATAGTCTATGGGAAATATTGAGTTGACTATTACTAATTTTGGATCAGTTGTACTTTATTTTTCTCTAATGATATAGGCTATATCCCCTTGTTATATGATTTTTGTTGTACTTTGTGTTATTACTGAATAAAAATAAGTAAAATAAAATAGAAATGTATAGTGTTATGTATTTTGGATTAATGCATAATTTTGAGTCACTCACTATGTTTTTTAGTCCATAATAAATCATCTAAAAAGTTTACAAATAGTTTTTTTTTTTAACTGAAAAGACACAGAAGCTATAGTATAACTTCAATGTGCAGCTATTTATAAACCTTTATGAAACCTACGCTTTTGTAACATATCGTATTACAGCACTGCACACACTCTTGTTTATGTGCATGCAACCCCTCGCCCGATGTCTTTCTGAAGAGTTTCCCCCTCAAGAATAAAGGGCCCAGTAATCTGGCAGCACTTGAGACCATTGCTAGCTGATTATGTCACTCTTGAATTGTTGTTTATTGTTTTTGTTTTGTTTGTTTTTTGTTTTTTTTGCCAACAAAGCTTTAAAACAAATTGGATAACTATCCAAAAATGAATTAAATTAAAATAAATGAAAATTGAAAGGACACTATAAAGCCACAGAGCATAAAAAAACATAACCATTTAACTTAATCACAATATAAAGCCTAAAAACAATATTGCACAACAAGCCAGGCTTTTCAAATAAATAATAACTTTTAAAAAATCTTATTTTCACAGGTTGTTGCAGGAAAGCAAGAAGATAAAGATTCAGCTCCAACACAAAGTTTTAATGACAAAGATACAAAGAATAAACAAACAGGCAGGGCAACACACACTAAAGCAACGTAGACCAAACGGAGAATGAATATGAACATACAACTTATATAGCAAACACAAATGATTAATAGAACACAGCTGACACAAATGAACTAATGACAGCGAGAAAACTAAACAAAGGAGCACATGATGAGAATGAAAACAAACTAAAAGTCCATAATAATGAAAATAAATAATGGAGACACTTATAACACACTGTGGCTATTTTTTAGGGCCTGCTTAAGGGAAGTTTGCATTAAAAAAAACAAGCTCTCGGACCTTGGATGGGCTGAGCCTGTTTCTTCTGTCTGAGATAATCTGCCCAGTCTTATAAAAAACTCTTTTACATGGCACCGATGTGGCCACAATGCAAAGTAAAGCCTTCATGACCTTAGAAAGGCTTTTGTAAACAGGTGAACAAGTCCTCCACCATGCAGAGGGCCTGATTTGCGGGGTAAAGGCCGAAAGTCCGAAATTCGCATCCGAAATTTTCACGCTTGCACACTGTCTACGAAACTTTCGTCCGTAATAAAAAATTCGGATCTGATTCGATTTTCTGCGTTTTTTCCATCCACAGCCAGCATTTTGAGTTTTTTTGACAATTCAGAGCCACCGTACAAGCGAACGACAAAATCCAGAATGGCGTCTGACAAGTTGATACACTTCGTCTCGCAGCACAAAGTACTCTATGAAAAACAAAATGCGGATTACAAAAAAACTTAAAGCTGCAGTAGGGAGTTTTGAGAAAACGTTGACTTAGCCTGAAAATTTGAAGAAGCACAACTTACAGGTCCAATCCCCTTGCTCTCTGCTGCGCTACAGCCCTCCCTCCACAGCTCCTCCCTCGACAGCTCCTCCCCCACAGCTCCTCCCGCCACAGCTCCTCCCCCCACAGCTCCTCCCCCCACAGCTCCTCCCCCACAGCTCCTCCCTCCACAGCTCCTCCCTCCACAGCTCCTCCCCCCACAGCTCCTCCCCCCACAGCTCCCCCCCACAGCTCCTCCCTCCACAGCTCCTCCCTCCAAAGCTCCTCCCTCACAGCTCCTCCCCCAAAGCTCCTCCCTCCACAGCTCCTCCCCGACAGCTCCTCCCTCCACAGCTCCTCCCTCCACAGCTCCTCCCCCACAGCTCCTCCCTCCACAGCTCATCCCCGACAGCTCCTCCCTCCACAGCTCTTCCCCCACAGCTCCTCCCTCCACAGCTCCTCCCCCACAGCTCCTCCCTCCACAGCTCCTCCCTCCACAGCTCCTCCCCCACAGCTCCTCCCCCACAGCTCCCCCCCACAGCTCCTCCCTCACAGCTCCTCCTCCACAGCTCCTCCCCGACAGCTCCTCCCTCCACGGCTCCTCCCTCCACAGCTCCTCCCCCACAGCTCCTCCCTCCACAGCTCCTCCCCGACAGCTCCTCCCTCCACAGCTCTTCCCCCACAGCTCCTCCCTCCACAGCTCCTCCCCCACAGCTCCTCCCTCCACAGCTCCTCCCCCACAGCTCCTCCCTCCACAGCTCCTCCCCACAGCTCCTCCCCCACAGCTCCTCCCCGACAGCTCCTCCCTCCACAGCTCCTCCCCCACAGCTCCTCCTTCCACAGCTCCTCCCCACAGCTCCTCCCTCCACAGCTCCTCCCGCACAGCTCCTCCCCCCAGCTCCTCCCTCCACAGCTCCTCCCTCCACAGCTCCTCCCTCCACAGCTCCTTCCTCCACAGCTCCTCCCCCACAGCTCCTCCCTCCACAGCTCCTCCCACAGCTCCTCCCCCACAGCTCCTCCCCCACAGCTCCTCCCTCCACAGCTCCTCCCCCATAGCTCCTCCCTCCACAGCTCCTCCCCCCACAGCTCCTCCCCCACAGCTCCTCCCCCCACAGCTCCTCCCCCACAGCGGAGCCTGCCGTGAACGTGCAGGCTAGTAAGCGAATGTGAATGTGCCATAACCGTTTAGAATCCGCCGTCATCCACCGATGACGGCGGATTATAAACGGTTATGGCACATTCACTAATAGGGACGAAACATCAACAATATGCTTAACATTCACTATGGCCTGCCCATACTTTGACTACAAACTTTGTCCTCAAATCATTATGTATTTTGCAATACATTTAACTTTATAACGTTGCACTCTTTCTATAAGTTATAAATAGCTAGTAAGATAACGTTAATATAACGGTAACTAACGTTACAGTATGTAAGTAATTATTCTAGCGATATGTAATGCTAGATAAGGTTTGCTAGTACATTATTTCAGCAACATGACAAGCCAGTGAATTAGCAGGTTTCAATTGTTGCTTAGCACAGTACGTGACATTTTATCTACATGTTATGCTGCTAGAGTTTTGACACCGAGTCAGTGGGCTCTGTCTAATTATTTCTTTTTCGCTTGTTTATCGTCATCGGTCTTTTTCCTTTTACCTCTTTGTTTTATGAGCAGGTGCCACTCGAGAAATTGGCAGTTTAGGTTGTTTCTCTGCCATTAGCACAGCTGCAGCACACCGGCAATCTTGAGTTTGAACGACGGTACGTGCTCGCGCTGTGCAAGAGAGGGGTGTGATCAGCGTGATTGACACTGCTAAGACATTCCTCCTGGCTCTGATTGGTTGTTTCTGACCGGGAGCGGTGTATTTATGCAAATGGCAATAGGACCACTGGGAGGAGCCAGAGGAGCTTGATTTTTTCACAGATTATCTGTCTCATATTCTACTGTCAGGACATAATGACAGTTTTAACAAATATGTAAAAAATATTTGTTTACAAAAGTTATCTACAGCAGATTTAATATAAAGTATCTAAACTAAGTATCTAGAATATAAACTATCGTGGTCTTCTTCTTAATATGTGGTCCCAGTATCACTAGCAAAGCATCAAACTGTTCCACTGACATCCTGAGGTAAATTTTGAATCACTCGGGATAATTTCGCAAATCCTTGATAAGGCGCTGAACCTCTCCTTCCTCTCGGCACAATCTCAGGATTGGATGGACCCAATATTTCCTCTTTCTTTTTCTCTTTTTAAGAAGAGAGAGGGCAACAAAATCATCCTCACTGCTTGACGAATCCATTTTGTATTTTTGTATATCCGAATCTGGAGGATTCTCCCCTTCACTCAGCAGCTGCTGTAACCCTCCTTACTGTCTCTCTGCTGCCTGGTGGTTAAAAAAAGGCTTGCTTTTTTAACCTTGGATCCAAGCAAGTTGCATCAGCAAGCTTCTCAATGAGCTTCACTCTGCCAAACCAACTAGTCATTTCTGACATCAGGGAGTCCACTGTTTTAACAGGTGCAAAGCTGGAGGGATTCCTTTGTTACCAGGAAACAATCCTCTGAAGACCTCTTGTAATCAAAATTATTTAGGAGGCATTCACAAACCTACAAACATTTACAATTGCTTACATACTATAAATATAACAAAGCCAAAATCAATATTACGTATACATACTTCTCAGTTAAAAAATAAGGTTACAGGAAAACATGCATCATTAAGAGATATAGAGTTTAAAATGGGGTTTTAATATGAAATGTTAATAAAAAATTGCAAATTTAAAAAACTCTTTTTCTGCACTCGCTTCGGTGGTGACCTCAAATGGATGATTGATATCCATGATTTCTCTGGCAATTTCACATTCCTCTGGCGATAAGGTTGGTGGTTAGTGAGAGCCAGGGTGGAGATGATTGGCTCTTTGGTTTCAATAAATCTTTTCAACATGTAAATTCCACCATGCGGCCACATCCTGTTTTAAGCGCAGCTGCTCTTGACCCATTGGCCTTATCCCAGTAGAGGAGGTATCTCGGGGATGAAACAATGTTGCTGCATTGTCTGTGACACGAGCAACAATTTTGCTCCCATTTCACACCCCATTCATTTGTAACCCTGGTCAGCACACTTGCCCGGTGAGCAGCAGTGTGTCTGTCTGTCAAGACGAAGCAGTCCAGATAGGAGGTAATCTAACAAATCTATGAAATGGCAAGTCATGGCCATGTAACTTGAGGTAGTCACAGAGGTCCAGTTGTAAGACATACAGCAGATGCACTCTTGATTTTGTCCATCAGATCTTAACTTGTCATACAGCCAAGGCATTACAGTTTTTGTTAGTGTTTAACTGCTGCTAGGTAGACTGTATGATGGGTCCAGAAGATGTGAATATTCCTTAAAGCCCTTATATCCTCCACTATAGAAAATGGCTGAAAGTCACAAGCAATCATTTTGACCAGAGCCTCATCTAGTTTGTGTAGTGATTGTCATCTATAACAACCGCTGTAAACTCCAAAATGATGACGCACACAAATACTCTGGTTGTCAGTTATTTTCTTTTTATTCTCCGCAGCAACGATGATGGTGTCTGAGGAACACATCAACATGTATCAATACCCCAGTTGATACTACAGACATAAATAACCGCAGCAGTGTCAGACATTTTCTACTGTACTATAAACAACTTGTAACAATTTCATGTTAAATGTTTAACAATGTTCCACTACAAATGTTTACATTTTGAGTAACTCATATTAAACACACTTTTATGACATATTTAAACACAGTAAGCAGAAAGAGGAGAAACACGCTTACCCGCAGCAGTGTCAGACATTTTCTACTGAACTACGGTGTGCGATTTGATTAAATTTGAGAGCTGGATAGCACTTCTCGATAGGCTTCTAAGGGATTGACACTTGCCAGCCCCAAAAAGTTAGTAAAGATATCGTTAAAATTGTCCAAGTGACTACAGTGGCTCAATCTTAAGTTTATCAAGCGACGAGAATACTTTTTGTGCGCAAAAACAAACAAAAATAACGACTGTATTTCAACTATTAATTTCCTTATCTGTGGGCCTCTAGTCAGTTAACATAATGTGATAGCGATAGGTAACATAATGTGATAGGCTCACTATTGGCCGGCGCTGGTCATGTGTGTCTGTGACTCGAGGCCCACAGAGAAGGAAATTAATAGTTTTGATGTAACACTTTCTCCTCTAGGTGGTCACTACTCATTTGTCCCCTCCCCTAATCCAAGATGGCAGCTAATCCAAGGTCTGCTCGGTGTTTCTCTCTGGATTGATTTAATTTCAATGGATTTTATAGTATTTTATTTCTTTTAAGCTGCAGTTTTTAAGTTGTACAAGTCATTTATTTGGAAATTTCATCTTGAACTTTTAAGAAGATTGTGGACTACTATGAGTTTAAAAATGACACTATACCTCTGCTCTGAGCTAATCTTGCTAATCTGAGCCTGATCCAATTGATCCTATTAGCCCAGGCTAAACAGAGCTAGGCAAACGAGCTTGAACCTGCTACATTCTCCTGGAGCTTGGGCAAACCAGCCTGAGCCTCCTACATCTTCCTGGAGCTTGGGCAAACCAGCCTGAGCGTCCTACATCTTCCTGGAGCTTGGGCTAACCAGCTTGAGCCTGCTATATCCTCTTGGAGCTTGGGCTAACCAGCCTGAGCTTGTTACATTCTTTTGGAGCCTGGGCAAACCAGTCTGAGTCTGCTACATACTCCTGGAGTTAGGCTAGCGGGCCTGGCTTGCTTCATTTTTCTGGGGCTTGGGTTAACAAGCCTAAGCCAGTAATATCATTTTGGAAGCTGGGCCATACTCTAAAAGATAAACTGGTACTGTTATTAGGCATCTTTACTATTAGTAAAATAATGACGATGCCATCTTTTTTTAATTTTAATTTTCTTATCCCTGTTGGTCACTTGGAATTTGAAACCGGGCACTGATCCTAGGGTGAGTTGTTTTAATAATATGGTGGGCATACAGGAAACCTACTATAGTGGCACAAAAAAGTGCCAGTAGTGATATGCACCAGGAACCATTACACTTTTGTTGGAACCTGGACTTCTGGATGGATTTGTATTGGGATTTGCCTAAACTGCAACATTTTTTTGCTTTGTATAATTTGTCTTTCTCAATTAATGACAGGTATTACCTGGTTTCAGCATATGATTGGCCGGCTTTAAAATATGCTGTGAGGTGCAGATTGATTATTACACTACTCCTACTTCTATCTGGAAATGTGCAGCCCAATCCTGGCCCCTGTTTGCAATGTGTCTCGACCCCTGCTGAATTTAAATCAATGCCTGGACTTAAATTTGTTCATCTAAATGTTCGCAGTTTACTACCCAAAATGGACATGGTTAGAATTTGGATTGAATCTACAGATGCAGACATAGCGATAATTTCGGAAACATGGTTGAAGAAATCAATTACTAATGAAGATATAAAAGTACATGGGTATAATGTTTTTCGCAGTGACGGGCCGAAGAAAGGTGGTGGCGTAGCTATCTATGTTAAGTCAAGATTTGGTGCATCAGGGGCCTCATGTACAAAGACTGCGTTGAATTCATACTAAAACATTGCGTACGGACAAAGCTGTAAATGTGCGTACGCACAAAAAAAAAATAGATGTATGAATCTCTGCGTACGAAGGATCCGCCGCATATTCTCTTTGTACATCCCAATTAACGTAAAAATGAGCGCACATGCACGAGCACAATGCCCCACCCAGTCTCCTCCCTTAATTAAATACATTTAAATATGGTAATGAGTCCACTTTGGCAAAAGAAAGGAGTAAGAAAATGGCTAAAGCAAGCGGCAAGAAGTGAAACTTTACAGAAAGTGAATTGAAGGTACTACTATCGGAGGTAGAAACGAGAAAAAAAAATATTTGGAACTTTGTCCCCCGGAATTAATAACAAAAGGAAAAAATATGAGTGGGAGAGTTTGTCTGATGCCGTCAACAGTGTTGGGGAGTAACGGAATACATGTACCGGCGTTACGTATTCAGAATACAAATTATGAGTAACTGTATTCCGTTACAGTTACAATTTAAATAGTTGGTATTTAGAATACAGTTACATTGTTGAGATCAATGGATTACATGACGATACTTTTCTGTTTCATGAGTTTATTCACTCTCTAAATAAATTAAGGCAACTCCATGCATTTCCCAGAAGCCTCAATATGAAAACGAAAAAATGAGCGGTTTGCGTGATCAGTCACAATGGAGTCGGAAGAGGAGAAGTGGGAGCTAGAGGTAGAGAGGGAGCCGGTACAACAGAGCCAGGGCAAGAATGCGTTTCTATCTTGGAAATTCAAACAGCATTTCACATTAAAGAAAGAGAAGGGAGAACAAATGTAACTGTTTATAAGTTATTAGTTTTTAATAGTTATTAAATTTAAGTTTTTTTTTAATTAGCCAGGGGTAGTCGTCTGCTGTAGTTTTACTGGTCACCTTGCTATTTTATAGTTGTATAAGGTAGGCTACTAGCTACAGGGCTGTAATGATATGCGATATGAAACCGAAATCGCGACACTCAGATCCATGAACCTGTGTCGCGTGTGAGAAGGCAGAATCGCGACTCACTCCTTCCAACTCCCAGAGTTATCCTTCCCGTCCAGATCCAATGCTAACACATCTTTAAATTACTATTAGTATTATTTGAATTTAACATTAGGCTATAAAATACGTAGACCTACACCACAAAACTAGTTGCGGAACTTTGTAGTCAAAACTTGGGACAGGAAAGGTGCTAACACCAATTCTCGCCCAGGACAACTGGAAGCTGCTAGGGACTGGAAGATGCTGGTTGATCTTGATCAACGGCTTATTTTTCCACCTGAGATTGCCACCACTAACCTACGACCAGATATTGATTTGTGGTCTGGATCAGCACGCATTGTTCAACTGATAGAGTTAACAGTGCCATGGGAGGATGCGGTAGATGAGGCATATGAGAGGAAGAAACTGCGGTATGCTCATCTGGCCACTGAAGCAGAACAGCGAGGATGGAGAGTCCAGGTTTATCCAGTGGAAGTGGGTTGTCGTGGTTTTGTGGCACACTCTACAACCCGGTTCCTCAGAGACGTCGGATTCAGTGGCCAAGAGTTGCGTCGTACAGTAAAGAACTTATCTGAAGCAGCAGAAAGGAGCAGCAACTGGCTGTGGTTGAGACGGAAAGATTCTAGCTGGCTGTGTACAGGCCGCCATGCTACGGTTTCGTAGAATTCTTGAAAACTTGAAAGGTCTGCTGGTTTATTTGTATAGGTTGTATAGTATTTACAGTCATTACGTTCCTGTGTATATTGCGTGAATGACGGGTGGTTGGGCAGATATTGTGTTTTGCGGTAGGTGGTATGCCATACGGAACCGTTGCCACTGAAACTGCATATTAACGCACCAGTGGGGCTCGACAGCCTTAGTCAAACGGGTTGGCGCGTATGGTTGGGTTGCGGAGAGATTGTGAGATTGTGGTTAGGTCTCAGCAGCAACTGTTGGTTTATTTGTATAGGTTGTATAGTATTTACAGTCATTACGTTCCTGTGTATATTGCGTGAATGACGGGTGGTTGGGCAGATATTGTGTTTTGTGGTAGGTGGTATGCCATACGGAACCGTTGCCACTGAAACTGCATATTAACGCACCAGTGGGGCTCGACAGCCTTAGTCAAACGGGTTGGCGCGTATGGTTGGGTTGCGGAGAGATTGTGAGATTGTGGTTAGGTCTCAGCAGCAAGAGGGAAGTAGAGGTCAGTAACCTGGGCTGAGTTGAGTGGGGGACGGAGGGGGGTGACTCTGGGACGCCAGAGTCACTGTCGAGCCCTCTTGAGGTGTCGTGGGCTAGTCGACAAAACACTGAGGACGGAAGGTGCCCACTTGAAGACCCTAGAGATGTTCCCTACTCCGCTCAATCCAGAGGGTTGTTATGGGGGGACCGCACTGTGGTTGCAGCCATTGTGTGTGCTGACGCGCTATACACTGTATTAACACCAGACAGAAGATTCACGTCACCAGATGGAAAGAAGCGTAAATGGATGGAGAAGCATAGGTTACTGTAATGCTACGTCTTAGTTGGTGATTATCTTGGCGAAAGCCGAGTACAAATCAGCATGAAGTTTTAACATCTACTCTCGTGTAATGTAAATCATGAAGATCTGGATACGTCCAGTGACTGTGGTGAATAGTGCTGCTGGCAACAAGGGAAAGACCTTGTGACAGCCTGGAGAGACAGCTGACAGGAGGAAAGAGACCCCAATGGGGCTGGTAAGGGTTAGCTACCCTTGTCGGCAGTATCCAGCTCTGTGTTTACAGGATGCTGGAGACACCCGCCCAAGGCTTCTGAAAAATTAAAGAGGAAAATACCCCTAGAGTCTGCGAGAGCAGGGGCGGAAGATGACTCAATGGTGGACAACATGGTTAACGACTTTGGAATGGAAACGGATATGAGTATAAAGAGTACTTCACAAAAGACTAGTTCAGGTTCTGCAGTTAGCAAAGCCATTGAACTCCAAGCTTGTGTCTGTGGCTGGAGCAAGGCGACAATGGTCAGGGGTTTGAAGATTCATCAAGGGAAAATGAAATGCTTGAGGGAGAAGGGACAAGGGCCTCGCATTGATCAGTACTTCTTACGAAGTCAGTCAAGTCAGTCGAATGAAATCCAGCGACAGGAAGCAAACCACAGTTCGCAGGATATCAGCACCCCTGTCATAGAGGAGAGGAGGGTTTGCACAGTTAGTGATGAACACATTGATTCTTGTGAACCCGGTCAGACTAACCAGCATAAGAGAGAAAAGAACCTCAACGGGCATAGGCCTGGAGTTAGATGGCCAAGAGCTTGTGAGAAAACTGCATGGGACACGGTAAACACAGATCTATGCTTTGCATTAGAAAGATTAACTGGTACAGTTGAAAAGAAGCTGGATAAATTTGGGGACATCATTTACGCATATGGAAGTGAGAGGTTTGGTGTGGAAAAAAGGAAGGAAAAAGTACAAACTACTCCTGGATTGTCTAGACGGCAGCAGAAAATTGAAGGGTTAGTTAGAGAAAGGAGACAGCTGAGGAAGCAATTGAAAAGAGCGGAACAAAGTCAGAAGGAGGGACTCAATCTCTTACAAAGGGCCATAAAAGATAAGCTTGCAACATTACGCAGAGCTGAGCGCCTACGGAAACGCTACAAAAAGAAGGAGCGTGCGAGGGCTAATTTCTATAAAGATCCATTCAAATTCGCAAAGAAGTTATTCACCAGTGAGAAGAATGGCACTTTAAAAGCATCTAGGGTTGAGCTAGAGAGATATTTGGAGGAAACACATACAGATGCAGAAAGGCATAAGCCATGTCTATTCCGTCAGACACCCCACCTGTCAATCCACCAGAATACCAAATGGAGGTCTGTGCACCTAAGTGGAAAGAGATAGAGCAGGTTGTGAGAAAGGCAAGGGCTTCATCATCTCCAGGGCCTAATGGAGTTCCGTACAGAGTGTACAAGAGTGCTTCAGGAGTTCTACGAATTCTGTGGAAATTGATAAAAGTGGCTTGGGAAAACCAGGTTGTACCTAGAGCATGGCGCAGAGCAGGGGGAGTCTTTATACCCAAAGAAAAAGATGCTACAAGCATCAGTCAGTTTCGCCCTATTTCACTATTAAACGTCGAAGGCACGATTTTCTTCAGAATTATTGCTCAGAGATTGTCAACCTACCTATTAAAGAATGGCTTCATTGACACTTCAGTTCAAAAAGCGGGCATTCCAGGATTCTCAGGATGCTTAGAACACATCAGTGTTATCTGGCAACGAATTCAATCAGCTAAAAAGGAGAGGAAGGAGCTCCACGTGACATTCCTGGATTTGGCTAATGCATATGGTTCAGTGCCACATGAGCTTCTTTGGGCATCATTTGATTTTTTCAGGGTACCAATGTCGATAACAAATTTAGTGAAAGCCTATTTTGGAGATTTTCAATTTAGTTTCTCAACTCCAGAATTCAGCACTACATGGCAATGCTTAGAGGTTGGAATAATGGCAGGATGCACCATTTCTCCACTGGCTTTTACCATGGCAATGGAAGTAATCATTAGGGCATCAAAATGGGTAGTAGGAGGAGAGCGCTTGGCTTCTGGGATGCGACTACCACCAATCAGAGCATACATGGATGACATGACAACCATGACTACAACGGTAGCCTGCACTAATCGGTTATTGGGGAAGTTAACAGATAATATTGAATGGGCACGAATGCAATTTAAGCCCTGTAAATCAAGGATCATCTCCATAATTAAAGGCAAGGTAGTAGATAAAACATTCTTCATTAATGGTGAGGCAATACCAACAGTTTCTCAGAAGCCAGTGAAGAGTCTAGGGCAGGGGTCGGCAACCTTTACCACGCAATGAGCCATTCGGACCCGTTTCCCACAGTAACGAAAACGCTGGGAGCCACAAAACCCAATGAAATAACACTGCATATAAGTTTATTTATTTATGTATTGTCTTTATTATGTATAAACAAACTATAATGTGTTGCATTTATTAAATCAATGAATGACTGCAGAGAAAACGAAATTACATTTCTGCATGCAACAAAAACATTTTGAACTCCGAAAAAAAGACGTTGGCTTGAAGGTTACTTTCAAGTAAAATAAATTAAAATACTCAATGACTAAATTTATGAAAAAACGCCGAACTTAAATTATCCACCGGCAGCAAACCAAAAATGCCGTCCTCTCTCTGTGTGCCGTCATCATTTTAGCTACTGGCGCGTGCAGTCAGCTGTCAACCTGAATAATAAAAGGACTACTTTAATGAACAATAATAAAAAAAAATATGAATATACGGTATACAAAATAATAGGCAATTAAAATATTTATCATACTTGGTTAATGTGATTTCTGCTCCTGAACCTCAGCGCACAGCGTCTGCACATCAGGGCTGTATGCCGTCACCTTCATCTTTACGCAGGATCGTAAGCTGTCATCTGTGAGGCGTGCGCGATGTTTGCTTTTAATATAGTTCATGTTGGAGAACACCTGCTCACATACGTATGTGGATCCAAAGATCGACAGGACTCCAAGTGCATACTTTTTCATGTTCACATAAACGTCGGGGATAGCATTCCAAGTTTCGAACACAAGTTTGTCAGGTTTGGGGAGGTTTTCAATATCACGCCATTTGTGATTCTGAGCAAGAACGGCCTTCTGACGGGCAACATCTTCAAGGTCTGCTGTCAAGCGTTTAAACTTGGACACCCATATGTCTTTGTCGGCTATGTCGGCCAGTTCCATCTCAAGATCAGGTTGACTCACACCTGCCAATGCAGTCGTATTCAGCAGGGATGGATCGATGCTTAGAGGAGTGACAGGGAAGGATAATGTGTTTTTTTCCTCTCTGAACTCACAGAATCGTTTCCCAAACGATGTTTGCATTGCGATGATTGCAGATTGTAAATACTCCGAATTTATCATGTGAGCTTCTTTGAACTCTCTCAAATTGGGGAAGTGTGATAGTGTACCTTTCTGTAAATCTCTGGCGAGCACTGTCAACTTGCGCTCGAATGCCAAAACCTCCTCCAACATGTGCAGGGCTGTGCGTCCTTTCCCCTGAAGAGCTGTGTTCAGCGTGTTCAAATGCGCTGTCATGTCTACCATGAAGTGTAGCTTTTCCAGCCACTCTGGCTGTTCCAGCTCAGGAAACGTGAGCCCTTTGCTGCCCAGGAAAGTTTTCACTTCTTCCAGACACGCGGCAAAGCGTTTCAGCACCTCCCCTCTGGACAGCCACCGGACTTTGTTGTGCAGCAGGAGATCAGAATATGTGCTTTCCATCTCGTCCAGTAACGAACGGAACTGACGGTGATTTAAACCTTTTGCCATTATTTTATTGACAATTTGAATGACAACATTCATTACTTCTGTGCATTCCGGAGGAAATGTTTGAGCACACAGTGCCTCTTGGTGCAGGATGCAGTGAAAAGTCAGCAGCTTTCTGTCCAGCGACTTCTGCAGTAAAGCCACAAAGCCCTTATGCGTTCCTACCATACTTGGTGCCCCATCAGTAGCCACTGACATCAGGTGGGTGGTGTTTATTCCTTTGGTTCTTAAACAATTCAAGACAGCCTCACAGATGTCCTCCCCCCGTGTTTGGCCTTTTAGTGGTATCAACTCAATCATTTCTTCCTGTGGCCCAGCAGAGTTTACATAACGGCAGAACAGCGCTATTTGTTCAATATCACCTTTGTCTTTAGATTCATCGCAGGCAATTGAGTATGCCACAGCTGACTTAATGTCTTTAATTTGCTGTCTGGTGATGTCTTCTGCCATTTTTATGGTTCTGTCTTTGACAGTCTTTGCAGAGAGGGGCATATCCCTGATTTTCTGCACAATTTCACTCTTGTTTTTAAAGTCTGTAAATAGATGTTCTGAAATCTTAATGAAAGATTCTTTTAAGTATTCTCCATCTGTGAACGGCTTCCCGTGCCTGACTATTTCCTGAGCGGCTACAAAACTAGCATATGTACTTGAATTTGCAGACTTCATCCACTTCTTGAAGTGATTTTTGCTCAGATCAACCTTCCGCAGCAGTTCCGAAATTACCTTTTTTCTCTCATCTCCATCCGGATATTTTTGAGCAAAGGCTGCGTGTTTATTCTGGAAATGTCTTGAGACATTTGACTTTTTATTGTTTGCTAGTTTTTCAGTACATATTAAGCATACTGGTAAACCAGTCTCGTCAGCAGTGAAAGCATATAAATGAGCCCATGTAGCATTGAACGTTCTGTTTTCTTCCGACACTTTTCTTTTCTTAGAATTCTCCATAGTTGGCTCATAGACATGAAATATCTTCCATTGGACAAGTTCAAAAAATCGCGCGCTGGTGGGTGTCGCACATTGGCAGTTGTGACGCATATTAAGAGCGACAAAAGATTTTAATACGTTTTTGTGTTACAAATGAGATGTTACAAGATCACCATAATCTTCAAATTTAGAATTACATTTTAAACCTTTCACACACGTAAAGTTAAAATATTGTGAGTGTTTCTAATCTAGGCGACCGTTATTTAGAACCTGTCACTTTAATGTTTCCATGGTGACGCGTCATTGCTTGTCACGTGCGCAACCACATTGTCATTTTTCCTTTATTCAAAATATTCACTAATGTATTAGCTATAACAAGAAACACCTATATTCCGACTGTCAAATATGTGACAGTTCTCTGAAAGCGGCACTAAAACTTCCACAAAGACCTCAAACAGAAAGCACAAAGCCTTTCTTTAAAGTGAATTTCGTTTTGTATTAATTGTATCTTAATTTTAATAAATGTTTCATCGAACAATTACCTGTAGGTTTTTAATTACCTATTTAACAAATAAGAAGTAGGCCTAAATATAGCAGACAATAGATAATCACGACACGGATTATCACTAACCCGTCCAGATGCAATGCTACCACATCTTTAAAAAAATTGTTTTTCGTGTTCGCATTTATGAGGAAAAAACAATGTATTATAACGTGCGCGTTAGTTGAGCTGTATGTGCGTCTTGTGCGATATGGGCTGCGCGATGCTATTTTACAACACGTCAATTCCTCAACTTCTCACGAAATACGTGAAAGTGGCCGGTGAACTGGGAGAGGAATAGGGTAAAATATAAAGCTACTTACACAATGTGTATCTGATATGAATAAAACGTGTTGTCTTTTTATAATGGAAAGGACCATTATTGCCGCTTCCATAGACATCAGTGTGTATTTTACAAACTCAAAATATATATTTTTTGCTAGTACTTATGTGTATTTAAATGTCTGAAACCTAAAATAAACATTATGTGGTTGAAAACACTGAATAGTTGTGATATATGACAGCACTGAGCGCGTCTGTCTCTGGCTCAGCGCCAGCCAACTCGCAACAGCACGGTTGAATTTAGCAGTTGATCACGTGATGCACTGACCGTTCTAGCGTACGCTCCAGGGACCAGCCAAGACTGATCACACCGGTGTGTGATCATACGTGCGAAAATGTTAAAAACGAACGAATTAAAATTAAATAAATTTTAATCAATTAATTACTCATTCATTATTTTCAAAAGCCACAGGGAGCCGCATCAGAGAGATGAAAGAGCCGCATGCGGCTCCGGAGCCGCGGGTTGCCGACCCCTGGTCTAGGGAGATGGTACGATGGGGATCTAAAGGACACAGTTCGAGTGGGAGAAGTTAGACGACAAGCAGTGGAAGGGTTGAAGAGCATAAACAGCTGTGCTCTACCAGGCAAACTGAAACTCTGGTGCTTTCAGTTTGGTCTACTGCCAAGGTTGCTGTGGCCACTGACTGTGTATGAGGTTTCTTTGACAACAGTGGATAAGCTGGAAGCGTTAATAAGTTCATACATCAGGAAATGGTTGGGAGTTCCACGCTGCCTCAGCAGAGTGGGACTTTATAGTAAAGGAGTATTGCAGCTGCCAGTCTCTGCTTTAACCGAGGAGTTTAAGTGTGCCAAGGTCAGACTGGAAATGACTTTAGCAGAGTCACGTGACAAATGTGTAAGGGAGACAGCCCCTGTGGTAAAAACTGGTAGAAAGTGGTCAGCAAAGAAATCTGTAGTAGAGGCAAAGGCTGACCTTCAAATTGGGGATATCGTGGGACAGGTACAGCATGGAAGAGGGGGTTTTGGGCTCAGTTTAGCTCCTCCTAAATGGTACAAGGCAGGCCCAGCCCAAAGGAGGAAGCTGGTAGTCAACGAGGTGCGAAAGCAGGAGGAGAGGATGAGATGTATAAAGGCCATTTCCCAGGCCAAGCAGGGAGAGTGGATGAGATGGGAGAGTGTGGAACTACGCAAAATGGGCTGGCAAGACCTTTGGTCAATGGAAGAGAGTAGGATCAGTTTCCTTATTAGGTCAACATATGATGTCCTCCCATCATCCCAGAACCTAAACCTCTGGGTAGGAGAGGATCCATCTTGTCCTTTGTGTTCATCACCTGCCACATTAAGGCACATTTTGACAGGATGTAAGGTGGCTCTTAGCCAGGGTCGGTTTACTTGGCGCCATGACCAAGTATTGCGATGTTTGGCTTTAGCATTGGAAGGCAAGCGTAGTATGACCAATAAGTTGCCGCCTGTTCTAGCAAAACATGACACGCAGAAGACAATATTCCTCCGCCCAGGCGAGCAACCACCAAGAAAAGGTGCTAACACCAATTCTCGCCCAGGACAACTGGAAGCTGCTAGGGACTGGAAGATGCTGGTTGATCTTGATCAACGGCTTATTTTTCCACCTGAGATTGCCACCACTAACCTACGACCAGATATTGTTTTGTGGTCTGGATCAGCACGCATTGTTCAACTGATAGAGTTAACAGTGCCATGGGAGGATGCGGTAGATGAGGCATATGAGAGGAAGAAACTGCGGTATGCTCATCTGGCCACTGAAGCAGAACAGCGAGGATGGAGAGTCCAGGTTTATCCAGTGGAAGTGGGTTGTCGTGGTTTTGTGGCACACTCTACAACCCGGTTCCTCAGAGACGTCGGATTCAGTGGCCAAGAGTTGCGTCGTACAGTAAAGAACTTATCTGAAGCAGCAGAAAGGAGCAGCAACTGGCTGTGGTAGAGACGGAAAGATTCTAGCTGGCTGTGTACAGGCCGCCATGCTACGGTTTCGTAGAATTCTTGAAAACTTGAAAGGTCTGCTGGTTTATTTGTATAGGTTGTATAGTATTTACAGTCATTACGTTCCTGTGTATATTGCGTGAATGACGGGTGGTTGGGCAGATATTGTGTTTTGCGGTAGGTGGTATGCCATACGGAACCGTTGCCACTGAAACTGCATATTAACGCACCAGTGGGGCTCGACAGCCTTAGTCAAACGGGTTGGCGCGTATGGTTGGGTTGCGGAGAGATTGTGAGATTGTGGTTAGGTCTCAGCAGCAACTGTTGGTTTATTTGTATAGGTTGTATAGTATTTACAGTCATTACGTTCCTGTGTATATTGCGTGAATGACGGGTGGTTGGGCAGATATTGTGTTTTGTGGTAGGTGGTATGCCATACGGAACCGTTGCCACTGAAACTGCATATTAACGCACCAGTGGGGCTCGACAGCCTTAGTCAAACGGGTTGGCGCGTATGGTTGGGTTGCGGAGAGATTGTGAGATTGTGGTTAGGTCTCAGCAGCAAGAGGGAAGTAGAGGTCAGTAACCTGGGCTGAGTTGAGTGGGGGACGGAGGGGGGTGACTCTGGGACGCCAGAGTCACTGTCGAGCCCTCTTGAGGTGTCGTGGGCTAGTCGACGAAACACTGAGGACGGAAGGTGCCCACTTGAAGACCCTAGAGATGTTCCCTACTCCGCTCAATCCAGAGGGTTGTTATGGGGGGACCGCACTGTGGTTGCAGCCGTTGTGTGTGCTGACGCGCTATACACTGTATTAACACCAGACAGAAGATTCACGTCACCAGATGGAAAGAAGCGTAAATGGATGGAGAAGCATAGGTTACTGTAAAGCTACGTCTTAGTTGGTGATTATCTTGGCGAAAGCCGAGTACAAATCAGCATGAAGTTTTAACATCTACTCTCGTGTAATGGAAATCTTGAAATATAAATTCTCAGAAAATGCATTAATACGAATATATCGAAACGTCTGTTTGTATATCCATACTCCCTTAATAAAGGAGTCCAGACATTAGAAAAAATCTGTCTACACATGCGTTTTATATTTAATATGAGGGAAATAAACATGCGTGACACAAAAAATATTTAACTTTTAGGCCAAATATTTTTTACATTAGGAAAACCGGCTATCGCTGCAAATTGCGTTTTAATGTTTGGCTGGTCAACATGCATCATATGGGAACTTTATATACCTGGTAGACATGCGGATGATCCCGACCCATACCGCTGGCATTGCGCGGCTCAAAGACGTCTGGCTTATTCCTGAGCGGTCTGCCAGTTCCCTTTGGAAAGAACCAGTTGCCAGGAAACCAAGTGTTGTCAGCACCTGCAAGGGAACGGGTATTGCGTGGCTCCTCGCTGTCTCTCTCTCTAGATTCGGACCCAACTCAGCACAGAGCTCCAAGAGGATAGCCCTTGGAAATCTGAAACGGCTGATAAGCCAGTCATCATCCTGGGCCAGAAAATTATTGTTGTCCCTAAAAACACGTTCTCTTCGGATTCTGCCATTAGCAATGTCCTCTAATAAGGCCAAAGCTGCCATTGCCATAGACTAAGGGTTGTATCAATTTGCATATGCTTTTATACGTTCTTACTTAATTGCATAGTTGAAAGAATATTCCCATAAGGCTTGTGTGACAATATATGTAAATTATTTAATAAATTGCAAATTAATAGCAATGCTTCCCACAGGTGGTAGTGCGATAGACTTGTAGAACAATTCGTTGTGTAATGTTTACAACTTTACTTCATTGCCTGTAAGAGTCGCCAACGGACAAAAAATATGAGAAATGTACGTACGACAGACATGAAATTGGCGTGGAGGAACGCACATTCTCACGTTAATTTCACTGTTAGTACATCCGACCGTGAGCGTGAAAGCTGGCGTACGCAAAGTTTTTGTACGTACGCAAGATTGATACATGAGGCCCCAGTTGTTTTGTCTGAGTCTCTCTGTGGGCAAATGGAGTTTTTGGCCTTGAATGTTGAAATATTTAAGTCCCTTTCAATAACTGTTGTGGGGTGTTATAGACCTCCATCGGCCTCCAGGGACGCTTTATCATCTTTACAGCTTCTTTTGTCCAGATTAAACTATAGTGAACTTTTATTGGCCGGGGAATTAAATTGGGACTGGCTAAATGTTGTTTTTGACGATTTTTAATCTTTCTGTGATTCTATCAGTCTTAGCCAGTTGGTAAATGTACCTACAAGGCCTAATCTCAAAAATCCTGACAAATCTACTTTAATTGACTTGATTCTAACAAATGTCCCTCATACATTTTTATCTATGGGTGTCTTTTGTAATGATCTGAGTGATCATTGTGTTATTGCTACTTTGAGAGGCGGTAAAATACCCAAATGTAAATCGCAAATTATTAGAAAGAGGAATTTGAAAAATTTTAATGAACAAGCCTATCATCATGATTTATCTTTGATTAACTGGGGACAGCTAGAACTGTTGCCTGATGTTGAACTTGCCTGGACACTTTTTAAGGAAAATTTTGAGAAAATTGTAAATAAGCATCCTCCTTGGAAAAAGCAAAGAGTTAAGGGACGGGAAAACCCTTGGTTGTCAGACATTATCCATCAGCGAAATGTGGCATGGGCTAAAGCTAGAAATGGTGATTCTGTCACTGACTGGTCCATTTTCAGACAACTAAGAAATAAATGTACCTCTCTTATTAAAAAGGTTAAATCAGTCACAAGTGAAAATCTCAATAATCCACAGAGATTTTGGAAAGTCATCAAGTCTCTATCTGTGAATAAAAGTAAAAAACTTTTTTTTCTTAAAAAACTCTCTCCCAGTCTATGACAGAGTTGATGTCTTAAATTGCTTTAATGAGCATTTTGTATCAGTTGGTTCTCTGTCCGAGTCGACAGGAGTAGTCGCTGTCACTCCATGCACATACACCCCAGTGTTCCCTATCGGTCAGTCACTACAACGTAGGTCATGACTGACCAATAGGAATCTCGCTAGAGAGGCCAATCTACTTCGAGTGAAACTAAAACAAGCCAATACACATTGGCGTGCAATCATTTGCAACAGCTGTGCAGCCTCCCAGCGCGGGTATTTAACAAGCAGCTGGTGCGATTGCACACTAGCTTTTTGCTTCGGAGCCAAGCACTTCGTATGCTGAACAGAGTGAATTTGAAAGCAAGCCTCTTCTGGATCTCTCCACTTTGGTGCGGGCTTGACGGCACAGCAGCGCGAGCGGTCTTTTTCTCTTCTCTCTCTCTCTTCTTTGTTTGTTGTTTTAAAACTGAGCAAACAAAAAAGCTGTTTTCACGGCTGGTAAGGTGCGCGGTTAAAGCGCTCAACGGACGTTTTTACGGCTGGTAAGGTGCGCGATTAAAGCGCTCAACGGCCGTTTTCACGGCTGGTAAGACCAGCGAGAGAGAATCACGCACAGACAGGTGCACATTCCTGTCTGTGTTCGCTGTGACCGTTCCCCTGCGTGCTTCAGCACCAAGGAGTGCAGTCTCTAAAAGAGCTTACACAGATAGTTTGCGTCTTTTTCAAGATGACATTCTATCTGTGTGTTTCTGGATGCGGTCGTTACCTGGGGTCGCGGGATGGTCACGATCTCTGCCTTGTGTGTCTGGGCCTCGAACACGCACAGGCAGCGTTCGTGGATGAGTCATGTACCCATTGTGGGAAGATGACCATCTCGGAGCTGAGGTCGAGACTCACGTTCCTGCAAAGGGGCGGAGTCCCCGTGCCTGCACCTCGTTCCAACCCCCCTTCGCGGGTTGCTACGGGCAGTGACACGGGTGACCTGAGGATTACAGTGAGCGCGCTTCCTTCGGGGAACCAACCCCCTAGGAACCCTCACTCCTCTCATGCTCCGCAACCAGTTGAGCTGCCAACGGAACGTTCTGGACCATCCTCGAGATGTGTACCAATCGTTTCGTTCGGCGCTCCCTGCGACGACCAGATGTCGATCGCTGCATCGGAGGGTGGGTCAGACTTCTCTGCGGACGACGGCTCGGAGCCGCTGCCTCCTTCGGGTGTGGCAGCGGTGCCCGAGTCGGACCCGGAGATAATGGCCATGCTTTCCCGGGCCGCCAACTGGATCGGGCTCGTGTGGAACCCTCCATCGTGTCCCGAGCCCTCGAGGTTGGACGATTGCTACCTTGGGGTGGCGCGCGCTGGTTCTCAGCAACCCACCCCAGTGCCTTTCTTCCCGGAGGTGCATGAGAAGCTCACAGGGACGTGGACGGCACCTTTTACTGCCAGAAACCGTCTCGGTGGCTCCTCCTCCCTCACCACCCTTGATGGCGGGGCAGCTAAGGGATACACGCGTATCCCGCCAGTGGAACGGGCCGTTGCTATGCAACTGTGCCCTAACTCCACTTGGCGTGGAGAACCGTGTCTTCCTTCCCGGGCCTGTAAGTACTCGTCGGACCTGACCGGCAAGGCTTACAAGGCCTGTGGCGAAGCTGCCTCTGCCATGCACGCTATGGCGTTGTTGCAGGTTCATCAGGCCAAGACTCTGAAGGACCTGCACGAGGGTGGTCATGATCCACAAGAACTCCAAGAACGTGCCGCAACTGACCTCGCGCTTCGTGCGACGAAGGTCACTGCGCGGTCAGTGGGTCGTGCGATGTCCACACTAGTGGTCCAGGAACGCCATCTCTGGCTGTGTCTGGCTGACATGCGGGAGACCGACAAGATCAGGTTCCTTAACTCCCCCGTGTCCCAGACCGGCCTCTTCGGCGACGTGGTTGAGAACTTCGCCCAGCAGTTCTCGGCTGTACAGAAGCAGACTGAGGCCATCAGACACATCCTGCCGCGGCGGTCAGCTGCTGCCTCCACCCCGCCGCCCGCGGCTCCTCGGTCTGCTCGTCGCCGTGGGCGTCCTCCTGCGTCTGCCCCTGCTCCCGCGCCGCAGTAGCAGCCTCCATCTAAACGGCGCCGTGGAGCCAGTCGCAGGCAGGGCGCCCCGCCCGTCCAGGCCCCCGCCAAGAGGGGCGGCAAAGCCAAGGGTAAGCGGCCCTAGGACGGGCGACCCAGAGATGGAAGGGACTGCTCTCCAGAAGACGATGACTGCATCGCTCCCTCCCCCGGAAGAGGGCCGGGTGGTAAATCCTTTGTTTCATTTTGTTTGTGTTCCGCCGCTGGCCTTAAAACCAGCGGTACCCAAATTTTCAATAAAAGAGCAGTTTCTATCATCTCTGGGTCCGAAGAAGACCCGGAGAGCAGTGGGGGGTTGGAATCCTCACCACTCTCATCCGCCTCTTCTTTCGCCAGCCGGCAGCTGTGTACGGTACGAGAACGCCACCGAGCCGCCTCCCGCACCTCCTGCCCCGTGGAACCAGGTAAGTGCTGCACAGCACACTCAGACTCCGCTACGGGCCGCCTCCCAGAGAGAGCCTCCCGAGCTGCGTCCCTGTGTTCCACCTCGCTGCCCCACTCCGGGTACGCCTACGGTCCCTTTGGTCCCGCTTGTACGGTCTCTGCGAGCCTGGTTAGTGCTCCCCAGTCCGTCTCGCTGGCTCATTCGAACCATCAGGCTCGGCTATGCGATTCAGTTCGCCCGGCGTCCCCCCAAGTTTCGGGCCATCCACTCCACTACAGTGAGAGCAGCCGATGCCCATGTCTTGCGAGCGGAGATCGCAGTCCTACTGGTGAAGGATGCGATAGAGCCGGTCCCTCCAGCCGATATGAGGTCAGGGCACTACAGTCCCTACTTCATTGTACCCAAGAAAGGTGGTGGGTTACGACCAATCTTGGATCTGCGAGTTTTGAATCGGAGCCTCCACAAGCTACCGCTCAAAATGCTCACGCAGAGACGCATTTTCGAATGCATCCGTCCCCAAGATTGGTTTGCAGTGATCGACCTGAAGGACGCGTACTTTCATGTCTCGATTCTTCCTCGACACAGGCCATTCCTGCGCTTTGCGTTCGAGGGTCGAGCATATCAGTACAAGGTCCTACCCTTCGGGCTTTCCCTGTACCCCCGTGTCTTCACGAAAGTCACAGAGGGGGCCCTTGTTCCCATGAGAGAACAGGGCGTTCGCATCCTCAACTATCTCGACGACTGGCTCATACTAGCACACTCTCAAGATCAGCTATGCGAACACAGGGACCTAGTGTTCAGGCACCTCAGCCAGTTGGGTCTTCAGGTCAACTGGGAAAAGAGCAAACTCTCCCCTGTGCAGAGGATCTCTTATCTCGGTATGGAGTTGGATTCGGTCACCCAGTCAGCGCGCCTCACTGAGCAGCGTGCTCAGTCAGTGCTGAACTGCTTGAACACGTTCAAAGGCAGGACAGCGGTCCCACTGAAATTCTTTCAGAGGCTCCTGGGGCATATGGCAGCAGCAGCAGCGGTAACCCCGCTCGGCCTGCTTCATATGAGAATCCCGAGATGGGCGTGGCATCACGGCACTCACCGGGTGGCAATCACACCGGCGTGCCGCCAGACCTTCAGCCCGTGGTCAGACCCCTTGTTCCTGCGGGCAGGAGTCCCCTTGGAACAGGTGTCCAGGCATGCTGTGGTATTCACAGATGCCTCTGCCACCGGCTCGGGTGCCACGTACAACGGGCATGCAGTGTCAGGGGTGTGGACGGACCCCCAACTGCATTGGCACATCAATTGCCTCGAGTTGCTAGCAGTACATCTCGCTATGAGCCTCTTGAAAAGGCCGCTACAGGGCAGGGACGTGCTGGTACGTACGGACAATACGGCGACCGTTGCGTACATCAACCGACAAGGTGGTCTACGCTCCCGTCGCATGTCGCAACTCGCCCGCCATCTCATCCTCTGGAGTCAGAAGCATCCACGCCATGTATGTCCCCGGCGTGCTCAACCGTGTGGCCGACGAGCTATCACGAGCCGTGCTTCCGGGAGAATGGCGACTCCACCCCCAGGTGGTTCAGCTGATCTGGAGAGAGTTCGGGGAGGCTCAGGTAGACCTGTTTGCCTCCTCAGAGACCTCCCACTGCCAGCTGTTTTCTCCCTGACCGAGGGAACACTCGGCGCGGACGCACTGGCACACAGCTGGCCCCGGGGCCTTCGCAAATATGCGTTTCCCCCAGTGAGCCTACTTGCGCAGACACTGTGCAAAGTCAGGGAGGACGAGGAGCAGGTTCTTCTGGTGGCTCCCTATTGGCCCACCCGGACTTGGTTCCCAGAACTCATGCTCCTCGTGACAGTCCCTCCCTGGCCCATTCCTCTGAGGAAGGATCTTCTGACTCAGAGACGGGGCACCCTATGGCACCCGCGCCCAGACCTCTGGAAACTCCATGTCTGGTCCCTGGACGGGACGCGGAGGTTCTAGGTGACTTACTCCCAGAGGTACTTAACACCATCACTTCAGCATGGGCGCCGTCCACGAGACGTGTTTACGCCCTGAAGTGGAACCTGTTCGTTGAGTGGTGTTCTTCTCGCCGAGAAGACCCCCGAAGATGTTCGATAGGGTCAGTGCTTTCCTTCTTGCAGCAGGGGTTTGAGCGTAGACTGTTTCCCTCCACCCTCAAAGTACATGCTGCCGCTATTTCAGCTTATCACAACCACATAGATGGCAAAGCAGTTGGAAAGCACGACCTGGTCGTCAGGTTTCTTAGGGGGGCGAGACGATTAAATCCTCCTCGACCCCCCTCCATACCCTCTTGGGATCTTTCCCCGGTGCTTCGAGCACTTCAGAATGTTCCCTTTGAGCCTCTGCAGTCAGTAGACTTAAAGCTTCTTTCCATGAAGACTTTGCTGCTGGTTGCACTGGCCTCTGTCAAGAGGGTAGGAGACCTGCCAGCATTTTCGGTCGACGAATCGTGCCTAGAGTTCGGGCCGGGTGACAGCCACGTGGTACTAAGACCCCGGCCTGGCTATGTGCCCAAGGTTCCTACCACTCCCTTCAAAGACCAGGTAGTGAACCTGCAAGCGCTGCCCTTGGAGGAGGCAGACCCAGCCCTGGCTTTGCTCTGTCCCGTTCGCGCCCTGCGTATGTCCATGGACAGAACTCAAAGCGTCAGGACCTCAGACAAGCTCTTTGTCTGTTACGGAGGCCAGCAGAAGGGAAAGGCTGTCTCCAAGCAGAGGATGGCCCACTGGATAGTGGATGCCGTCGCCTTGGCTTACCAAGCTCAAGGCGTGCCCTGCCCGCTCAGGTTGCATGCACACTCCACGAGAGGCGTTGCATCCTCCTGGGCGCTGGCACGTGGCTCCTCGCTAACAGATATCTGTAGAGCTGCGGGCTGGGCGACACCTAACACGTTCGCTAGATATTATAGCCTACGTGTAGAGCCGGTCTCCTCCCGTGTTCTCACCCTAGACGGGTAGAAGCACTGAGAGGCCTGGCTCTGTCGGCTTGCTGCACCCTACTGTGCACCCTTATTGCTCCATAGTAAAACCTGTCGAGTCCTCCAAAACCCCTCGGCCCGGACATGGCGGAGCTTCCGGTGCCAGGCCCTTATCCGCTGAATCCTTGAGAACCGGATCTGGGCTGGGTTCCATATGTGTGACCCTGCGGGGATCCCAAATGTGTATATTTTCCACGGCTGCTCCTATCGGAAGCCCGTGTCTTTCCCTTGGGCTAAGTCACCCATTATTTCATATGCAGTACAGCCTGCGGGCTAGTCCATATGTATTCCACATAACTCTTTGAAGAAGTGGCTTCCGCAGCGTTCCTTCCTAAAGAGAAAGGGCACGCTTTCCCAGTGTTATCCAATACATCACTGTATGGGTTATCACGGAACAACAGTGTCGATTCACTCTGTGTAAGCCTCTTCTTATCGTCCTTCCAGGCAAGAAGGTGTAGAGGCTTGCACGGGGCGCTGGATGGGGTACAGCGGCTGTGGCGCTTTGGTAGGGATTCCTATTGGTCAGTCATGACCTACGTTGTAGTGACTGACCGATAGGGAACGTCTCGGTTACATATGGTAACCCTCGTTCCCTGAGGGAGGGAACCGAGATGTAGGTCCCGTCGCCACATCTGCTGCCGCCCGCCGGGGCGGCCAGCTTTTTCAGGCTTGGCTCCTCAGCAAAAAACTAGTGTGCAATCGCACCAGCTGCTTGTTAAATACCCGCACTGCGAGGCTGCACAGCTGTTGCAAATGATTGCACGCCAATGTATATTGGATTGTTTTAGTTTCACTCGAAGTAGATTGACCTCTCTAGCGAGATTCCTATTGGTCAGTCATGACCTACGTCTCCGTTCACTCCCTCAGGGAACGAGGGTGTTGTGAACTTCTTCTTCTCAAGTGTAGAAAAGATAGAGTTGCAGACCAGGAGATTGTTGAGGTATAAGTTCTTTATTTCGTCGCTGTAGTCATCTCAATCAAGTCTAACTAAGGGAACTTTACATTGTAGTTTATATACATTTCAAGGGGGAGGGATTGCATTTAGGTGGAGACTTCTCTGAAAACAAAGCAAATGTAAATAAGGTATACAGATTGTAGAACCTGCTCAGCATGAGACACGAGAACAGGAAAGACATAGACTTCTCGTACTGAGATGAGAACTCCGAGACACGAGAACAGGAAAGACATAGACTTCTCGTACTGAGATGAGACAAATGGTCTCAGTAATAAAATAACAGGTGTTCAAACCTGCTCAGCATGACTCTTCACCCGGTAAACAACGAGAACAGGAAAACCCTAGCCTTCTCGTACTGAGATGGGACAGTCAGGAATATCCCGCTGGGAACCACTACCGTTTGCAGAGATTTCCTGGTCTCATAATTTCTAAACTTTCTCAATATAAAATACTATTGTATTGGAAATCTAAATTAAACATTTAAATAAATTTGTAATCCTACATTTCCCCCTTTGAGAGTTCTAAATAACTCTCACAAAATACAAATTTAGACACTTAAAAGTTAAATTCTTGTAACTTGAGATCATTACAGGCTCATGCTTCTGTGTTGCTGTTTCTGCAATTGCATGCTGACACAGAAACAAACATGCAAATTTAGGGTCCGTGAAGTTCTTAAGGGTAATAGTCTTTTCTGTTTGGAACTGTCATTTCTTTGTGAGGGGCGTGAGTCATTTGTTGAATGAAACACTTGATACTGTGGACGCATAGATAGTACGCTATTAGAAGAAATAACAGCAGAATTGCTATTTCCTTTATCCACAGCCAGGGTTTCCCAATCAAGTTTCCGAACCATGAAAAATTAACTTCAGTCATCTGGTGTAATTTTGCTGAAAGATCAAGAATGTCTTGTTGGATTTTGTTCAAGTTCTCTGTTGGATCCATTAACCCGGTGCAGCACTCAGGTCCGATGATGGTGCAGGCTCCTCCTTGCGTTGCTAGAATGTAATCCAAGGCCACTCTGTTCTGTAAGATCATTATCTTGTGCGAAGCGAGAGTGTCCGTGATGTTACCAAGGGCCAAAGCCGTATCATTGGCCAATTTCTGTACAGAATTCGATAAGCTTCTGACTTGATCAAGGGCTTGCATGACACCATAAGATGGTATTAATGCTCCAAGAGTTCTTGACCACCATGTTTGTGCACAAGTGAGTCCTGGAATGCAGCCATCTGCTTCGTTAGTGGTAGGAGCTGAATTTTGTAGCTGTGGGGAGCTTGGGGTGGAGTGTGTATTTTCTCTGATAGCTGGTAGAATATAAACCAGGGTGCACCTTCCGTTAAATTGGCTGGGGAGGATGTTGTAGACAGAAGTTCCACATAACCAAAAAGTGTCAGTTGGTGGAGAGATCATACACAACTGATTTATTTTAAAAAAAAAATTGGTAGGGATGGGTTTCTGGAGAAACACTCTGTTAAGTAATTTTCCTCTTTCTTATCTGTTGTAGTAACGTACACGTGGGATTCTTCTCCTTTTTCAATCACAAAGCTGCAACGTTCACGAGGAATTTCACCCAGTGGAGTCGATGCTGGAGCATAATTTTCCATGCACCAATAGAACATCATTGGCAGGAGTAGATCTGTCATGATGGGAGTAGCTGAAGTTAGGTTGCAGGATGGTAGTCCTGGAATGCAACACGGAGAAGCTGGAGGAATTGTTGTATTGTGACATGTATCCTTGTTGTATAATTCACTGGTATGATGATTGAATAAGTTACACGTGTCACATTTGGAGATAGGGTGTGCCACCCAGGGGATTCCTGCTCCTACTGAAGGTGCGTGTGGCATGCAAACGTCCCATCCAGCAAACAAGGCATTTCTTGACATATTCATTAGCTCTAAGAATATGTTGTTTCTGGAGTCCACACTTTGTGCGATGTCCATGATGCTTAGTAGAACGACAATCTTGATCATGTTGATGGATGATTGAAGGTTTCGTATGTGAGTCTCTGCGTTGTGTATTTTTTCTTTTCTTTATCCTTTTGTGATAGTTGGCTCAGAAGTGGCTCAAGTTGTTTTCTGGAGGTTGTGGCTTCATACGCAGGTGAGGAGGTTGGTTGCGTATGGGTACCGGACTGTCATCAAGTGGTGTCTGCACAGAATAAGAAAGCAAAAAAACAAAAGACAGTAGAGCAGTATTTGTTCAAACACTAGGATTGTGAACTTTTTCTGAGTCTGCTATTGTTGATTTCCTCTTTCCCTATTTCTTAAACCTTTGACACCTAAGGAACAGTGAGGTAAGGATGGACTAGGATAGGGCCTATGAGGGAAGTCTTCACCCCAGGGTTAACCTCCGAAGCCTATTGCGTTCGGTTCTTCCCGGGGCTCCTCACTGGTTCCGTGTCCTAACCTATCCCTGTAGGTGGGGGAACAACCTTACAGTGTGTACAATGAGTCCAGGTTTTTCTTCCCTGACACAATACTGCAGCAGCTGTAATCAACATCACTTGATGTGGCCCATGCCACTTTGGTTCTAATGGCTTATTTCTGAAAGACTTTATCATGACCCATTGACCTGGGATGATTGTGTGCCCCCCTTCTGGTGAAGCCTGCCAACATGACTCAACTCTCCCTCTGGCACTCTGTACCGCCTTTGTTAGGTTTTCACAGTAAGCAATCAGGGCATCTGAGGTAATGTGTACATCAGCATTTCTAAGATCAATCACACCTGGCATCTGCATGGGGCGTCCAGTAATAATCTCATGAGGGCTCAGTCCTACTGTTCTGTTAGGTGATGCTCTCATACTACACAGTACTGCTGGCAACGCTTCAACCCATGGTACTCCTTCCTGATGCATTTTGCTTAGCCTGATTTTGATTGTTCTGTTTGCACGTTCAACCTGTCCTGATGCTTGTGGCCTATAGGGGCAGTGAAGGTTCCACTTAATCTGCAACATTCTAGACACTTCCTTGACTATCTGTCCTGTGAAGTGTGTAGCTTGATCTGAGTCAATCCAATCTGGTAATCCCCATCTGGGAATGAAATCAGTGACAAGACATTTAGCAGTATGTGCAGCTGTAGCACGCCCTGTTGGATAAGCTTCTACCCATCTTGAGAACTTGTCTATTACTACCAAAACATCACTTTTTCCCTTACAACGAGGCAATGATATGTAATCAACTTGCAGGTGACGAAATGGTCCTGGTGGAGCTGGGGTATGTGCTGCTGGTGTAGTGGCTGCTGGTATATCATTATTTTTCTGACATGTAACACACCTCTTGGCTGTTTCTGTGGCTACATTTCTGAATTTTGGATTCCACCACTGATTTGAGAACCTGTGATTCATCGTTGCTGGACCACTGTGACCTAAACTGTGTATTTGTTGAGCCAAATATGGCAGCAGTGATTCGGGAGCGACATACTTTCCCCCTTTGGTCCAGCAACCAGATGAATCCACTGTGGCTCCTTTGTCTAACCATGTCCATGCTTCATACAGAGGAACGTCTTTGTACAGATCAATTATTGATTCAGGAGGCATAATTGTCTTCTGTGCTGCACTACCTGAACACACTTGTACAGTTGCATAGAAACAAGCCTGTTTAGCTGCCATATCAGCAAGAGCATTACCTTTAGCTTCCGTAGTATTAGTTGTGAGATGTGCTTTCACTTTGATCACTGCTAATTTCTTTGGAAGTTTCATGGAAAACATTAGATCTTTCACTAATTCAGCATGCTTAATGGGGGATCCAGCAGAAGTTAGAAACTGTCTGGTTTGCCAAATGACACCAAAATCATGAATTACCCCAAAAGCATATCTGGAATCTGTGTAGATATTAGCAACTGATCCTGAAGCTAGCGTGCATGCTCTTGTTAGGGCTACTAGTTCTGCAGCTTGAGCTGAAAAATGGTCTGGAAGACGTCCTGAAGCTAACACTTCCGTGGTGGACGTTACTGCATAACCTGCTCGTCTGTTACCTTCAATTACTTGAGCTGAACCATCAACAAACAACTCAAATTCTGAATTCTCTGTGGGAGCTTCTTTTACTTAACTCATAGGTGTATATGTAAGCGTAACACAATCGTGTGTCATTTCTCCTTCATCCTCTAACAAAACTTCAGTCATAGCAGACATCATACATGAGGACGGATTCGTGACAGGTGCACGCTGTAAGACAATATTCGGGGCTGTGAGAGTTGCTAACCAATTTCCCCAGCGAGAGGAAGTGACATAAGTGACTTTTGCTTGATTCATTAATGCGGACACTGCGTGCGGACATCTTACGTTTACAGACTGTCCTAACACCATTCCTGATGAAGCCTGAAGCGCTAGATGCACTGCCTGTACTGCTCTGAGGCATGGGCCCATACCTTGAGCTACTATGTTAAGTTTACCAGAATAGTAATGAATTGGGCGTAAACTGCCCCCATGATCTTGCATTAGACATGCAGTCATGAAGCTTAAATGTTCATGGACATAAAGCACAAATGGTCTATCAGTTTGGGCAATTCCTAATGCTGGTGCTTGACATAGTGCTCTCTTCAAATCATTGAACGCTTTGAGGTGACATTCTTCCATACAAACAGTATCAGAATCTTTACCATGGCCTTTCAACAAGTCATAGAGCGGCTGTGCAATTGAGGCATAGTCTTCAATCCAAGGTCTACAGTAACCTGCTGTTCCTAAAAATGATCGGAGTGTTTTAATGGTAGTAGGCAGGGGTATGGCTTTGACTGAAGCCGCTCGATCCTGTGTAATGGATCTATTTCCTGCACCAATTGTTTGACCCAGAAATGTGACTTGCTTTTTAGCAATTTGAGCTTTGTGAAAGCTGCATTTGTGTCCTTTCTTATGCAAATAGTCCAACAATGATGCCAATTCAGTTTGATGTACCTCGTGATCTGTTGAGGCAATCAAAATATCATCGACATATTGGATCATAGTGGACTGTTTTACCGGACATTCTGGGTCACACAAATCACGTCTGACAGCCTGATGGTATATGGTTGGGGAGTTTTGAAATCCCTGTGGCAAACGTGTCCACTGGTATTGCTCATAGTCAACTGTGAAAGCTAACCATGGCTGGCTGTCAGAGTGCAACGGTACAGAAAAGAATCCATTAGACATATCAATTACTGAAAAAATCTTACTCTCTAATTGTATGCCATTACAAATTGTAGAAGGATCTGCCACTAGAGGGGTGATTTTATCAATATTTTTATTTGCTACTCCGTAGTCTATTGTAAGTCTCCATGTCCCATTGGATTTCTTGATGGGCCAAATGGGTGAGTTACAGGGACTGTTGGTTTTAACTAGCACTCCTTGCGTCAGCAACTTTTCTACAATAGGTTTGATCCCCTGTATAGCTTCCTTATTGATCGGATATGTGACCAGTCACGGAAACTAGGGACACAAGTCGGTTCTGGGGCATTTTGAGTTATTCATAGATTCTGAGAGTGTAATATCCAAGCTTTCCAACGATGTGTAACATGTGGAAATCTGATAATATTTGGAGAAGTTGTGGCCATTTTAAAGTAGGCACTTAAAAAAGCTCAAAGAGGAGAAAACGAGCTAAAGATTGTGCAGTTCTCACCTGTCTCTGCTGCTGGGGGTGACAATAGGGCTCATTTACATCTCATTTAGATAAGCCATACCCCCTGTAAAGCTCCTCCATGTGCTTTACAGCTTTTTTTACACTTCGAATGAGTGCACTTCTGCCGCACTAGGCGAAAAACAATGGTGCTGCCCCTCTATTTGCAACGTACCAGCAACAACACACAAAGACCAATAATGCCATATAGCCTGCATATAACGCGAAACCAGCAACAACACATAAAGACCAATATGCCATATACATATAACGCAAAACCAGCAACAACACACAAAGACCAATATGCCATATAGCCTGCATATAACGCAAAACCAGCAACAACACACAAAGGCCAATATGCCATATACATACAGTATAACGCAAAACCAGCAACAACACACAAAGACCAATATGCCATATACATATAACGCAAAACCAACAACAACAAACAAAGACCAATAAGCCATAGGCCTACATATAGCGCAAATAGTACGCAACGCTCGTGTGCCCAAAATGTCAACAATATTAAAGTTTATGTAGGAGGCAAATGCCTGCTGGCATTTTTCTTTAAGCAGTCATTTCTGCAATTTTCCAAATAATCACATTTCACCTCCTCAAATTACTGTTGCAAATCTCTTTACACCACTTTCTTATGTGCGTATACACACACAAATGAAATGTCCGCAAGCACATTATATCATCAGCAGGTTCAGCATCTTAAATAACGACTAAAGAGCAAATGAAGCTTAACTTACATTTCAGAAACACGCACGGCAGGCCTTCATCGCAGCAGCAAAGGTCTTAACTGCATCCTCTATTTCGATTCTCCGTCACATATGAAACAGCCAGCCACCGCTGTCAGCGAGCCGAGCCGCCGTATTGAAGCACTGAGGGCGAGCGCGCTGCGCCCATACCTCCGGTTCAGTTTCCCGAGCCCACGAAGTGCGGCGAAAACATTTTCGGTGTAACTGCCAGACGGTTCATCTCGTCTGCGACAATCTTTGCGGCATCCATCTTCATTGAATTTTGATATCAGAGAGAGCTGGCCAGAGCACAGCATAATAAGTAGCCATGTGGTTGACTTGGAGGGCGGGGGCAAAAGCGCCGGGTTATTCAGTATGGAAATACACACAGACAATGACACGCCACGCCCCTACTGCATGCTAGAATCTCCGAAAACAAGCCGATTTCAACCTCAAAATGTAAGCTTTTAAATATACCAATACTGCTATCTCAAACATGGAGAGGCTTCTTCGTGATTTCAATTAACAGATTCTCCAAAAAATTTAAAATCACCAATTTTGAAAAAAAACTCTTCTTTCTCATTTTGCTCGAAAGTTGTGCTGCCGACTTGTGTCCCTGGTTTCTGTGACGGGTCACATATTGTTTGGTGACCGGAGGTGGAGTCCCCGTCAATTTTATTGGTTCTACACCTGTCAACAAACCACAATCATCCTTGTCTTTAGCCCAAATTGGATGATTCTGTAAGAAAGCATACTCTGGAGGGATTACATTATTGGTAGAAACTTGTGCTGAGGAAATTTGAATGCTAGCAGATTCTGAGGACACGTCTAAAGTTAGATGTATTTGTCTCAGGAGATCCATGCCTAAAATTGCACCTGTATTTAATGGAGCACATAACAATTTTGTAGTCAGAGTTTTTGGGCCAAATTGTACATCTATGGGCGGGGTTTCATACAAATCAGAATCTTCACCTATTACGCCAGTTAAAGAAAATTTGCTTTTCTTGTACGGAATGTCTAAACCTTTAGCCAATTTTGTAGGAATTATGGTAATTTCTGCACCTGTATCAAGCAAAAAATCAATTTCTTTCTCTTGTATGCTACCTTTCACAAAAATTCTTGTGTCATTATGATGTATTACAGGGGTAAGGTAGCTACTCACAGCCCCAACAATTAGTTTTTTTCCTGGTCTTTTTGTGCTCTTAAAAGAGCCTGAACAAGCTGTCCTAAAGTTTCAGTGGACACTTGCGGAACTGCTTCCGGGTTGTAAGCAGGCTGAGAAGGAGCAGAATTATGCATAGCATTTCTTTTTGTATCTTGCAATTTCTTCCTACACTCTTTCTCCCAATGTCCTAATCTTCCACAATAGTGGCAGCTCCCTTCTTATTTAGACCACCTGTTTTCTTGTTTTGCTGTGCTAAATGTAGCTGCTGCTGCTACTCTCACTTTGGTTTTAACATCAGCATCTCTTTCCCATGCAGCTAACCTGTCAACGTTACTTCTGAGAGTTCTGTTAGACCAAGTTAGATCTAGGAATGGCAAAGCTCTTCTGTATTCGGCTACAAGGCCATCTGACCAGATACGAATTAGTGGTCCTTTGTCATCGAGCACACTTTCAGAATCATCCTCTATTCCACTGTAAGTTATGGCTGACTGACAAAACCGTTCAGTATATTCATTTACCATTTCTTCTTTCTTTTGTACACAGCTAGTAACTCTAGACCAGTCTATTTTGGGTCCTAAGATAGTCTTTAGGATTTTCAAAACACCATCTCTCATATCGCCTCTACTGGCATGTTGTAGTTCAGAAGTCACTGCAGATTCAAAACTGTTGAATTCAGAATCAGTTAAAATTTGTGACATTAACTGTGTGACTTCTGTTAACGACATGTCATACAGACGAATTTTGCTGATCAATGCCCTTCTAAATTCAGAAAACTGTTTACGTGGTGAGGGTAAACTCTCAGAGAGTCGTTCTATATCCTTAGGTCCAAGGGCTTTTGCGACAGTTTGTATTCGGACTACAGAAGGGTGGGTAGAAACACTTTCATTTTCCTCAATTCCCTGTGATCTTTTTCTAGCTCCACACACATAAACTGAATTAACAGGCTTATCAGTGACTGATTGGACGGCTACATCTGTTTCAAAGAACGTTCGTAAATCAGGGTAAATGTTATCAGGCTGACTTACTTCTTCCCCATCAGTTTTTTCTGCATCTTTGTTGCGGTTCAATTTCTTGGTTAAAGAGGAAACTTTAGCCCGGAGCTCATTAATCTGTTTCTCTAGCTCTGAGTTGCGTTTAGACTGTTCTGTAGCTAGTGCTAAACCAAATTCTCTATGGCAACATATTATGCCTTTCACATTGTTCTTGCGAATACTGGCTCCTAGTACTTTTTTACACTCATCTACCGACCAAGTTTTGTCTGGATGAATCTCATATTTCTGCGTTAGTTCTTTTCTAACTTTCTCAGTGACTATTAGGTTCATTTGTTCTCCTAACAGTGTTTTAAATTCACTATCTGACCACAAAGGAGTCGCAAGACCAAATTTTTCAGTTGTTGGAACCAGCCTAGCATTCGTTCTAACCATTTTGTGGATTTCTTTATCACACAATCAAAAACACTAAAACTTCTCTGATCAAAAGAGTCTACACTTATGTCACAGATCAAACTGTTGATAAACCTTCCTTTTTACCAACACATCACATTTAACTTCCCTGCCAGAAACAGAGGATGAAACACAAAATATTAGCACGTTACGCTAATCTTCCCTGAAAGAAACGGAAAGGATCTTTCACCTTCCTAACTTTTTAGCGGATAAAACAAAATTACTAGCATATATTGCTAACTCTTCCCTGCCTGAAACAGAGGATCAAACTTTCCTCTCTAAAAGAAAAACTTTTAAAAGGGTAACCAAAATAAATAGCCTGTAAGACTACCTCTTCTCTGCTTGCACAGAGGCTAACAATATTTTAACTTGAATGCTAAAATCTTCCTTGTCTGCACAGAGGATACCAACAACTTCCCTGACTATTCAGAGGATCAAACTCTCTTCTCTAAAAGAAATTTTTTAGAGGGTAACACCACAAGGTAACAAACAACAAAACAAATAATTAGCAAAATAATACTAATCTTCCCTGCCTGACACAGAGGATATCTTTTTAACATGTGATGTTAAAAACGTCCCTGCCTGAACAGAGGATATATTTTCATCTTTAAAAGACAACTTTTAAAGGATAACTTTAGGTAATCAAACACTACAGCTGTCTGATAACTATTTCTCTGACGGCACAGAGGATAATTTTTACTGGTTTTTCAACGGTTCTTTGAATGGAGTGAAACTCACCAAATTATTGTTGTATGGAAAAAATTCCATCTGGAAAACTCAGTCAGAGATCTTTGTTGAGCTTGGTTCTGGAACTCAGTTAGCTTTGTTGAGATTCAGTTCTGGAACACAGTCAGCTTTGTTGAGATCTTTGTTGAGATTCAGTTCGCGAACTCAGGCAGCTTTGTTGAGATCTTTCTGGATTCAAAAGATTCAGTCTGGAACTGGAAAGTCAGATCTTTGTTGAGATCTTTGAGCTTTGAAGTTTCAAAAGTTCATTCTTTGTTGAGTTTCAGTTTCTCCATCCGGGTCACAGGCACCATCTGTTGTGAACTTCTTCTTCTCAAGTGTAGAAAAGATAGAGTTGCAGACCAGGAGATTGTTGAGGTATAAGTTCTTTATTTCGTCGCTGTAGTCATCTCAATCAAGTCTAACTAAGGGAACTTTACATTGTAGTTTATATACATTTCAAGGGGGAGGGATTGCATTTAGGTGGAGACTTCTCTGAAAACAAAGCAAATGTAAATAAGGTATACAGATTGTAGAACCTGCTCAGCATGAGACACGAGAACAGGAAAGACATAGACTTCTCGTACTGAGATGAGAACTCCGAGACACGAGAACAGGAAAGACATAGACTTCTCGTACTGAGATGAGGCAAATGGTCTCAGTAATAAAATAACAGGTGTTCAAACCTGCTCAGCATGACTCTTCACCCGGTAAACAACGAGAACAGGAAAACCCTAGCCTTCTCGTACTGAGATGGGACAGTCAGGAATATCCCGCTGGGAACCACTACCGTTTGCAGAGATTTCCTGGTCTCATCATTTCAACTTTCTCAATATAAAATACTATTGTATTGGAAATCTAAATTAAACATTTAAATAAATGTGTAATCCTACAAGGGTTAACATATGTAACCGAGACGTTTTCTGGAGAACCTTTTAATTTTGTTTCTTTTACTGTGCAGCAGGTGCATGGAGCTCTTAAAACGTTAGATCACAGAAAACCTCCTGAACCAGATTTAATAGAGCCTTATTTTTGAAAAAGGCGGCTGATTTTGTTGCTGAGCCCCTTACAATTCTTTTCAATTTGTCAATTCAAAACAATGACATACCATCAGTTTGGAAGTCAGCTTTTTTTATTCCTTTGTTTAAAGGAGGTGATCCAGCAGTTTTAACTAATTATCGGCCTATATCTAATTTATGTGTTTTGTCAAAAAATTTTGAATCCCTTGTTTCAGACCAAATGAAAGAGTTTTTATTCTCTAATGAACTTCTTTCTAAACTACAATCAGGCTTCAGGATACTGTGGATTATTTCAGGATAAAGCACAGTACCATCACTGCTGTTACAAAAGTAATTAATGACATACTTGTCGCCCTTGATAGAAAGCAATTCTGTGCATCACTTTTTCTTGATCTGTCGAAAGCTTTTGACACAGTGGACCATGCTGTTTTAAAGCATAGGCTCTTTGTCTGGGATTGTCTGATTGTGCAGTTTCCTGGTTCATGAATTATCTGAGTGACAGGACTCAGTGTATTAAATGTGATGGTCTATGTTCTGCATTAGTGAAGGTCCACAAGGGGGTGCCACAAGGCTCAATATTGGGTCCTCTCTTGTTTATTATGTATATAAATGAACTGAGCCACAATGTGTTGGATGCTAATATGCATTTCTATGGTGATGCATTTAATATGCATTAATATGCTAATATGCATTTCTATGGTGATTTCTATGGTGAATTATTTATTGTTTTGGATCGTCCCCAGCTAAAGCGGTTGCGTCTTTGCAGAAAGCTTTTGATGTGGTTCAACACACGCTTATGCAGCTTAAACTGGTTCTCAATGCTGATAAGACCAAACTGATGCTGTTTTGTAATACTAAGAAGGTTTCTCAAGTTCCTCCTTCTGTGTTCACTTTGACTGGAAGTGTCATAGAGGTGGTTCATTCTTATAAGTACCTTGGCATTTGGCTTCATGATGCTCTCACTTTTAAACCTCATATAGATAACCTTGTTGAGAAACTCAAACTTAAGCTGTCTTTTTTCTTTCGAAATAAATTTTGTTTTTCTTTTAAAGCAAAAAAGCAGCTAATCACTGGAACATTTGTATCTGTCTTAGATTATGGTGACCTGGTATATAGGACCGCTTCAGTACAATGTCTGTATTAGATTGACACAGTTTATCATGCGTCTCTGAGATTTATTTCGAATTGTAAAAATTTGACCCATCACTGTGAATTATATTCCAGAGTGGGATGGCCATCCCTTGGTCTGTTGCCATCCTACATCAGTAGTTTAATCACATGGAGAAGTGTTGGTTCTTATTCATTGCGATAAAATGATCACTTGCTGCTCTCTGTTCCATTTGCCCGTACAGAACTGGGAAAAAGGGCTTTTGTTTACTCCGCTCCTTCTGCATGGAATTTTTTGCAAAAAGACTTGAAATTATCTAAACTTCTTTCCTTAAATGCTTTTAAGTCCAGATTGAGAGAACCTGAAATGACCTTGTTTAAATTGTAAATGTTTTTAATTATTTGTGTTGTATAAACCTATATAAATATAATTGATTGTGTTTTTGCTGCCTCTTGGCCAGGACTCCCTTGAAAAAGAGGTTTTTAACCTCAATGGGACTTTCCTGGTTAAAGAAAGGTTAAATAAATAAAAATAAAAATAGTTGAAATAAAGTTGTTATTTTTGTTTGTTTTTGCGCACAAAAAGTATTTTCGTCGTTTGATAAACTTAAGATTGATGCAATTTTAACAATTTTAACGATATCTTTAATAAATTTTCAGGGCTGGCAAGTCTCAATCCCTTAGAAGCCTATGGAGGAGTGATCCAGCTCTCAGATTTAATCAAACATATCTTAATTCATGTTCCGAAGATGAACGAAGGTCTTACGGGGTTGAACAACATGAGGGTGGGTAAATACTGACAGAATTTACATTTTTGGGTGAACTATCCCTTTAACCTCTAATTTCATGTAATTTAACACTATGAATATCATTAGAATTAATGTTCTTCTTAACTCGGTTTCATTTGCTCTGTCTTAACGGATCCATTGGTCGTGTTATGAAACCGCTCATAGAGGCTTGCTGTTGTGGCGTCCTTGGCCTAACTGCTCCTTGTTGTAATGAAGCAGCAGACTCAAGGGGATCCATTTGTGGCTTTTATTAGAGTAGTCAAACAGGCAGAAATCAACAACAGCAAACAGGGCAATGGAGACAAGGCGGAGACAAACCAGATAACAGGCAATGGTCAGGGCAGGCGGCGAGAAGCAAGGTCCAGTAAACAATCCAGGTCAGGGTAGCAGAGAACAATCAGAAATGGGGATATACAGTCCAAGGTCAAGGTAATAAACAGTCCACAGGAAACAAACGCTCAGTAGTGACAGCCAGGGCAAATCAAGACTTTGCACTGGTGTGGTGCGTGGAAATGGTTTATGTGTGTGTGTATGTGTATGTGTGTGTGTGTGTGTGTGTGTGTGTGTGTGTGTGTGTGTGTGTGTGTGTGTGTGTGTGTGTGTGTGTGTGTGTGTGTGTGAATGAGATACAGGTGTGTGCGTAATCAGTCCCAGGCAAGAGGCATTATGGGAATTGAAGTTCGGTAGTGATTAATATTCCAGAGACACATCCCTCCGGTGGTGCGGAGGAGGCGTTGCGGGAGCCTCTTCTGTAACACTTGGATGGTGGTGCTGCTGGTATACTGGATTCTGCAGATGTGGTCCAGGTGCCAGTCAAAGATCCAGCTGAAGAGGTGCTGGTGGTGGAAACAACTCCAGCTGTTCACTCTCTGTTCTAACATGTGCTAACGGCACAGTTGGATGTGAGGTTTAAATGTGTCTTCTCAACATTGAAGTGCTTCCTCCTTTATTGGAAAAAAAAATGTCTTGCTTCAGTGGCTGAAGTTTCCACAAAATGAGTCCAAACATCACTCCTTTTTCTAGCGCTTGACATTCTCCTGATCTGTCTGAGTCTCTTCTCTGCTCCTCACCTTGTGCAAAACAATGGGGGCAGGGATGAGTGTAGAAGGGTCACTGTCCCCTTAGTGACAGCCTTGAGTGACAGTTGCACTTCAACTCAACCATTGGCGAAACCCTTGTTTGACCCAAACACACATTATGTTTGTATGTAGATCATTGTATCTGTGATGACACCAGACAGTTCAGATGTTGTGTTGTTGTGCACAAGCAGCTGACGTCCCTTTTAAATCAGTTCTCCATGGACTCGGGACACTACCTGATGGATTGGAACTGGTGGAACATAATTGGGCATCTCTGAAACGGTTTTCTCAACTGCTTCCTCGCTGACAAAAAAACCCCCAATTTGATTGTTGTTTCTGTCTCTAGCAACACAGAAAACCTTCCCTTCCCAAGGTTCGCCTCAAAAACGTTCCATGTGGATAGTGGAGACTTCTGGATGTGCTCTCTGCACATAATCAAGCACTGGTCACAAGTACTGCCGGATTACTGGTGGGCCCTTTATTCTTGAGGGTGAAACGCTTCGGAAAGACATCGGGCGAGGGGTTGCATGATGTTGCACACCTGCTGGTGTGATGCTCCAAAGTGGACTGCCTGTATATCTGTGCTGGACATGCAGAGGTAATTTTCAGAGAAGTCAACATGAATGAAGCATTTATGTGCTTTTAAGCTTTGTCTCAACGCTCTGTAGTGGATAAACTGATTGTTGATGTTAAAAGTGTGACTCTTAAACCTGTGCAGCAAAAGGTTTTGCTGTTCCAGCAGTTCTTCTTGATTGGTCTAGAACTATTTTTTTTAATTTTTTTTATTGTGACTTAGATGTTTTGCCATTTGGGGTCATTCTTGTGTTGCTTAACTACCCACTGGGTATAAGACACTTTATTTTCTGGATTATACTGTGTAGAGACTGGGAAAGAGAGGTCCTTGCACTCAGAACATTCTCCATACATACACTTTATATTTTCTGTGTCCCATGAGATCCCTTTGATAAGGAAATCCAGATTGATTGTGCTGATTTCTTTCAAGCTTCTGCCCAGATTCTCATGCATCTTGCACATATCACTCAGCGGATGAACAACCCAGAAAGGTCTGAGCTTATAGAAGATTTAGTAAGAGATGGAGCTTTGTTCTTCAGCCAAAAACTTGTTTTTCAAATTTTTCATGGCATCCAAAAGGAATGCTTTTTTTTTTCCTTCTGTGTGAGGATCTGCCTCTTCGCATTTGTGATGCAACTCACATCATTCCTTAAGTAACAAGCCCTCACTCTGCTTATCAGACCATCTGCAACCCTGTTGTTCCTCCTCCGCTGGTAGGTGTAGTTAACCATCATATCCTTCTACAGATGCACCGATCGACCGGCCAGGGACCGGAATCGGATGGTTTTCCGCATGCTTGGCCCAGACCGGCCGGTCAGTCTCACGTCTTACCGATTCCAGATTCAACAGAACCTTTAGTTCTTGGTTTTGTTGACGAAGTTTCTTTCGTTTTTTATCTTCTTCTCTACCCTTGATTATGTTGCTTAATAAAAAAACAACATGCATCAATAAATGACACACTGCAATAGTCATGAACATGTAGTTACATTGTTAAATTAATCTCTTTGACATGATAAGCAAATTCATAGTGTAATGTAATTAGGGCTGGGTATTGTTAGGAATTTCACAATTCTTGAGGCTTCGATTCAATTTTGATTCGATATTGATTTATTAGCTTCGATATCGATTCAATAATTAGTAGATACACAAGTAATTAAGTACCTGAGTATATTTTTAAATAATGTGTGCAGTATTACCAATGTTTAAAGGCCATGGTGCAGGTTTTTTTTTTTTTTTTGGCAATTTTCTAGTTGGTAATCAACATTTAAACAGTTATCCATTGTATTTGATGTTGTAGGGTACTCAAAAATTAAAATATAATACGGAAAAGTAGGTGATATGTTAGCATTTAGCTACAGCTTAGCGATGATTCTTATTTCTCCCACAATGCATTCCATGATGTTACATGAGGTACTCGCTGACTGTTGGACGACAGACGAAAGCCTGCGGCCCGCCTTACCATTGAGGGAGAGTGATACGAGGAGTAGCTAGCTAGTGAAAGAGTGACAGTGACAGATTTATAAGTAAAGATAGATAGATAACGATAGATAGATAGATAGATAGATAGATAGATAGATAGATAGATAGATACGCATAGCATATATAGTGAGAGATAGCATAGCATAACAGATAGCTTAGAGATAGATAAAGAGTAGATCATAAATAAAGTAAGTCAAAATGGTTTATTACTGTGTTTGTGGCGGGTGCAAGAACTACAGCAAAACTGGACATAGGGTCCATTCCTTCCCCAAGGACAAAGCGATCTTCCGAAGCTGGGTGCAGTTTGTGAAGATTAGGCGGGCAGATTTTTCAGCTAGCTCTGTCACCGCCTACTCGAGAATATGCAGCGCGCATTTCAAAGAGGAGGATTACAACTCAGGGGACGCCAAGATGGTCTCATTTGGTTTAAAGAGTGAGGGAAGTGCTAAATTACTTCCTACCGCCGTGCCGTCTGTGAACGCAAACCTCTCTGCTTGCCCTGTCCAGAGGTCGAGAGACACCGTCTGCCGCAAGTGAGAAATTGCCACGCTACGCATCATGCTAACGTTAATGTTTACAAGCTGCGTGTTAGCTAGCTCTGTGTGTATTTTGTATACCGTGCTACGTTTGACACAGCCTCCACTAATTTACAAGCACGATCACTCTGACATTAGAAGAGCATATTTCGTGATTCACGAATAAAAATTAGAATAATAACAAAATTGCCCTGAGGTAAAAGGCCATATCATCATGAGTGTTTGGATCAGATCAAGCGGCTTTCGCAATGGTGTGTTCGCGTTTTGTTTTTTGACTGCTACGGTTCTCTTTCACATATATTTGACCGTGACGATGTCGCCAGGGCTGTAGTGAAGGCTAAATGCAAGTAAAACATTTAGTATCGCATATCTGGGTCCACAGTACTGTAATCTAAGTCAGTGGTTCCCAACCTTTTTTCTCTTGTGTAGCACCTACCCTCTTAGCATTTTTCTCACCCACTCGCACTGTTTTGATTTTGGTACGGCTGTGCCATAGGTTATTGTTTCCACTGGGAAACTAACGTTAGTTGTAGCACACACGTCCCATTTTATTGATGGACTTGTGAAATGACTGGGAATATTTACTTATCGTCTTGGAATTTCAAAGATAAGTAAATAATTCTCAGTACTTCCAAGTTGAAAATAAATGATTAATTTAATGTGCTCCTGCAATGTGCTTGTGCACCCAATGTGCTTGCGAATCACTTCTAAGTATTCATAGATTACCCACCTCTTATTTCACCACTACACCCTTGCATTTTGCTGACCCTTTTTCATATTTGTTTTTGCAAGATGTTGATAGACGCCTCACAGCAGGAGACTGTGGACAGTGTAGACACTGTGGAGAGTGTCTATACTGGGGATCAGCCCTTGCCCGCCTCCACTTCTGACGCTGGGACACAGTGTTCTTTGAAGCCCCCCCGATGGTCACACGGTAAAACTTGGGTATTTTAAGGGGTAGATATTATCATATAGTCTGAAACATTGCCAGTATCTATGCAATCAGAACATTTCCATACACATTGATTAAATTAATACATACCTTGTAAATGTGTTATTTTGTAGGCTTCTCTTAGCGGCGCTGCATTATAATCACAATGGCAACCGGGAGACAGCAAGGAGAAGTGATGGGACGGAGAAGTACTGCGTGTGGTATCCGCGCTTCAGAAAAGGTGCCCATGTGGTGCGTCCCATCCAAGAGGCAGCCTCATACGGTAAGCAGTGTCATGCAGTTCTATCATATTTTGAGATGATCTTTATTAAATATTATTATTATTATTATGTCTGCAGGTTATGCAACATCATTGATGAAGGCCCTTCAGGAAAGCTACACCCATTCACCTGCAGCTCTTCGAGAGGTTAGCGCTAATTTGTCCTCCGATGCACCCGCCCCCATCGCCAAATCCTTTGAACAGGTTCCTAAGGAGGAGGCCGTCAGCCTCTTCCTAGCCCGGCAGTCACGCTACAAGGGAACCTAAATGCACATTATAAAATAAAATAAAAATCCACAGACAATTCCAATGATTTAGTTGTAAGTATTTATTTTATTTTAATTTATTTTAGTAAGTATTTATTTAGTTATCCTATTTCCTTCTGTCCCTGTCATCTCATTTGGTGGTGGTTTCCTGTATTCTGCATGTTTTGTTTTTTCTTTGTGTGCTGTTGCTTTGGTTTTACTTTGCACTAAATCATTACATTTTTTCGTCTTTGTAAGTGGCAATAATTGTCGCTGTACCCCATTCACGGGGTCCTGCATGCTGCACGTCTGCTCCTCTGTCTGTTATTTGCATGAAATTTGTTGTATGTAATTCCAAATAATTTACCAATCATTTTACCTGTGCCTTGTCAACGTCTGTGTGCGGTGTTGTCTGGGCTCACTGTGTGTCAGCTTGATGTGCTTTTGCATGTAACACTGCATATGCATTCATGAAAGAGTGTGTGTGTGTGACTGTGTGTGCGTGCGTGTGTGTAAGTGAGTGTGAGTGAGTACGAGAACCATCAGTTGACCCTCAGGTAAGACCCCACTTTTGCAGGCATCTGAGAAATACTTTTTTATCCTTGGATGATGCTAAGCAACTCATACATATTTTTATTTTCTCCCATCTTGATTACTGCAATGCAATGTACACTGGCCTTTCGAAGAGTTCTTTAGCGAAGCTACAATTGATACATAATGCTTCTGCCAGAGTACTAATGAAATTAAAGCGTTGCATTCCATGTATGAAAAGTGCTATACAAATAAATGTAGTAACCCTTACAAGCAATGCCAATAAACTGTTTTTACTTATTCAAATTCATGTGTTCTGTGTACTTTATAACATTTTAAGGGCAATTGGGCGATCACAACAGAATATTTATTTATTAATATTTATTTACAGAATTATTTTTATTCATTCTCATTCAAACGAGGCCATTGAAAGCCCTGATAGGTCTGGTCACCACTTTGGAAGTTTTGCCTTATGGTTGAAACCACACAAGAGGGTAGAGGCTTCCTTATACTCCTCCCTAAAACTCCATAAGCCCAGCGTATAGCCTGCCTGTACACAGTGTACCGGTATTGCCTAGGGATAAGTAGGAAAGATTCGTAAGTTTTAAACTCTGTAAGTAGGTTGGAAACGTCATTTGAAGCCTGTCTCTTATGCATGTTTGTGCATGCAACACATGTCTTGTCACCTATAGCTGTTGTTCAAAGGACTCCCTGTAAAAAGATTGGTAAAGTAAACATAAACCATGAACATACTCGTGCGTGCTGGCTTGAAGGGGACCATGATCCTGCCTGAAGTGCGTGTATGCTATCTGTAGCACAAACGGATTCAGGCAGCATGCCTCATATCCAGGATGCTGCGTTAGGCACGTTACATCTGCTGGCCGCGGGGTGAGATCCTCGACCAGCGACCAAAACACGCTCACCTCCCTACAACACAAGCTCTCCACCACAGTTTCCATGGGACGACACCGCCCACACACACACACCTGCCAAACACAGCGACACAGACGCTTACTACTCACTCCCTATCCTGGTAAGCCTGACTGTGTCAATGACAATCAATCGCGAGTAAAACGAGTTGGCACTATCAACAATAATCACACTGAAGACATGACCAGCCTACTCGGCGTCGGCTACGGTGAAACAACATTTTCACCGGAGAAAGAGGTAAAAGTTTAAAAATAAACACTCACAGGTGGGACTGTCAAGCTTGCATTATATTTATAGATCTTCTGACTAAGTTTAGGGTAACGTTACTTTTCTGAGCCAACGACATAATCACTGTCACTGGATAAAAAGAAAACGTTGACTTTCACTTGATGCTATTCACTGACAGTAAAAAAAAAAAATGTTATTGTATGCACTGCTGCACTGCTGTTCATTGACCAATAGCTCCAGCGGTCATTGCTGCGTTTCTAAATGGTAGCAACTCACCAGGACACTACACCAACTCTCTATTCATTCTCCTCTGACCATGCATTTATTTGTCTTTGACGGCCATCGGCTCTCGGTATTTCCTCATTCGCCCTCTCACGTCTAAACGGTTCGAAATTGTATGGCTGTGGGCCATCACAAATGTTAACTGTGGGTCTTGCCACCTCTTCCTCATCCCAGTTAGACGCCATAGTAGTCAGTGCCAGTCTGCTAGAATTAGTTCAAGTAACTTAGCTGAGAACGGCTGAGGCTACATTCCACCGCGTCTACCTCGTGTGACGTCATCGGCGAGTTGCGTAAAAAATAACCGTTGCTAACCAAAAACTACAATAACTAGACTTTAACACCATTTTGGAGACATTTCTAACTTTATATACATATCTTGACTGCTTTATCTACCCATTAATCGACAGTGGTGTTTAACCTGCACCATGGCCTTTAAGAACAAATTGACCCCAGCATGTTTCCTGTCATTTATTTCACTTTATTTAGCAGAACAGACTGTACATATTGTACATGTGTTGAATACAAACCACAACTGTAACAAACAGGTGCTTTATTAACACACCTCTAAAGTGCATGTAACTGTAATAGAAAGTATATTTCTTTCTTCCTATACATTCAAGTTATAAAAGAAATTTAAACAGAAACACAAAATGTGCATACTCATTAAAAAAAAGCGCTTCGTGAGGCACACGCGCGCACATTCGCACACACACGCAAGGACTCTCGCTCTCTTCCTCTCTGTCGTGCGCGCGCTATGCGGTTCGGAGCTCGTGAGCTCTAGATTTCGGGAGATTTGAACTAATTTGCCGACATCAGGGAGCCGCTATCAATATGCGGGAGACTCCCGGAGACTTATTATTGTTCCTATTATCATTTAGGGGGGCTTAGGAACATTTTGGGGTAGCTTCAGCCCCCCTAAAATAGGCATAATGACGTCCCTGGTTGGTGGTGCAGGCTTGAACGGAGTGCAGCTACTGTCCGTCATCTTGCCGTTTTGGTAAAGCGCGTCTTGTACAACGCTGAACGCTCTCACTAGAGTGTTGCCCACAGCGCCGCAACTGGCCGGTGGGCTGAATCGATTCATAGGATTTGATGAATCGATATTGAATTGAGAAACAAATAATTGCAATGCATTGATGAATCGATATTTTTACCCAGCCCTAAATGTAATCATGACTATTTTCATTAACCCTGCATTATTATTATTATTATACATTACCATACCTTAAAAAATATGCAATTACAGTAAGCACACCTAAAAAGAAAACAAATGAAATAGCCTTTGTTTATTCATTTCATGAATTTAAGAACTGCACAATGGCTAAAAACAATTGTACACGACACTATTAAACAGTAGTGCTAGCAGAGCTCTGTTAGCCATTTTATTGCAAAACAAAAACTGGTCAACACTGATCAATCTACTCTGTCAGGTAATCACTTAGTTCACATTTACAAATTTTTTTTATGCAGAAAATTCAGACAAAACTGATCTACTCAGATATTTTCAGCTTTAGCTTTTGGGCTCTGTCTGACAGCCTTTGTCCATCCAGATTTAGAAACAGTTTTTGAAACACCTCGAGAGTATGCTGCAGGTTGGATGGGTAAATCCAGAGCATTATACCCAGGGTTTGAAAACCTGTGATGGATTCAGCTGCCTTCACAAAGTGTTATGTTTGGTATTGCAATACCTATTCTAAACTTCTTAAATCTGCCCCAGCCCTAAGTGTTTCTGTTTGTAATCCAAATTTAGTGGGATGTTTTGTTGTTTTAACCATTACACAGACACACAATATTTGTTTTTTGTGCTCTCCAACTTCAAGGACTGTGACGAGGCTGAGAAATCAAAAATGGAGATGGTCCTTGGGATCTGTGTGGTCCATCCAGAATGTGTACAACAACCACCAAAAGTGTCAATTGTAATTGAGAGAGTAGAGGTACTCTGGGAAATTCAGATTGTGCTGTGTGCCATCACTCTGCTTATGGGCATGGAGGCCCAGAGAGAAGGAAATGAATAGTTTAAATAAAGTCGTTATTTTTATTTTTTTTGCGCACAAAAAGTGTTCTCATCGTTTGATAAACTTAAGATTGAGCCACTGTAGTCACTTGGACTATTTTAACGATATCTTTAATAACTTTTCGAGGCCGGCAAGTTCCAATCCCTCAAGAAGCCTATGGAGGAGTATGGAGGAGTGATGCAGCGTTCAGATTTCATCAAAAATATCTTAATTTGTGTTCCGAAGATGAACGAAGGTCTTACGGGGTTTGAACAACATGAGGGTGAGTAAATACTGACAGAATTTTCATTTTTGGGTAAACTATCCCTTTAAGGTCATCCAATGAATGCCAATGAGCACTTTGTTGAGTGCATTACATTAACTAATATTCACAATAATAAATCAATACACCAGAGGATGCTACTCACCCCTGTTACAGTTACAGTTTATATAAGTAACAGGACTGAAGGTAACAGGACTGAAGGTAACAGGACTGAGTTTTTAGCATAGAATTAGCAAATACATGAAATATAGCTACATGGTATACATGCTATTAGCATGAGGATACTGAGCGAATTCTAGTGACTTACCAAAAAGTAGTATTTTTTTTTAAAAATAAACCAATAACCTCTAACAAATAATTTAGGTAACAGGACAGAATGTTGAGATTGACCTTTTCTAAGACAAGTGTATAGAAATATATAGAAAATATCAAATATATAAAAAAGAAAAAGAGAGGACTTACTTTTGGTCTTCACATTGCCTTCAGAAGATCCATATGATGCAACTTCCTGTTAAAAATGTGTCTTGTGGCATGGCAAAGTTTTTCAGAGGGGGGAATGTGTTCGACTAACAGTGAAAACCTGGGGACACGACTAAAATGTGTGTTTTATCTAAAAAATTTTTGGATTTCTCATGAAAAAAATATTTTAAAGCATAGATTGGATATAAAGTCACACAACAATGCAAACAAAATTTAAATTTAGTCATTAAATTCCATGGTAAGGTTTAGAGATAGAGGGTGGGGACATGCAACAAATGCTATTTTTAAGTGTTGCTAGTCTTTATTAAACCATGCCTTCTTCGAAAACACATGAACGCACACAGCAGATTTTGTAAAGCATCACGAGACGAAAGACAGCGTTAAACAACCTCATGTCTCAAAGCACATAACATTATAATAATAATAAACACCTGACTGCTGCATATTCATTTCGCCGTTGATCGAGTTGCCATTGAAATGCTTAAATTCGAGTCACGAACCGCTCCAAGTATAATGTCACGAGTTTCCATCTCTAACAAATTGCAGTAGTTATGGAGTGAACACAGCATAAACTGGTTGTTTTGGTTCAGGAGGAACTGTAAAAGGTGGCAGCAGTTTCGTTTGTGGTGCTCGGTGACTGACGTCTGTCTAACTCTGCATGAAGCGGGCTGATGACGTGTGATGTCTGTGCGAGCAGGTGCGCAGAGGTATGAAAATACATACGTTGACAGGCAGGTACAGTATGACATTGAATGCAATGATTGGACAAACATTTTATTGTCCTTTGCCTTCCACAGACGACATACAGTATATACATATACATACATTTAGACCGCTTAAAGGCACACTTTGCAGTTTTTCAAACTTCATAATATATTTCCAAGACATGAGAGATGGTACATCGACTTACAATAGGTTGAATGACACGTCTGCCATAGCCCGTCCGTGTCTGTATAGCTTTTACTGGCACTATGTAACTTCGGGGTTCGGGTAGTAACCCGAGCACAAAAAGAACACAAAATTCGACTGCTTTACGGCGTACGTCACTTCCCCCATCACCCCCCACTTCCTCAAATTCTGACGTGAGAGCCCAACTAGCGTTTTTTTTGCCGTCTGTATGTTGTTGTCTTGGCCGAAGCAGCAACTAAAACGAAGAAGGCAAAGGTTTTGTCGGAGGAGACTAGAAAGAGAAAAAGGGAGAGTGACAATATAAAAGGCCGGACGAGGATTAATATTGGTCCAGCGTTCGCTCGCTGGCATGAGCTAAAGGAAGGGGAGGGGTGCAGACACGAGTAAACATCGGACCTGCGTTTTCAGAATGGCGAAAAAAACCCGAAGAAAGCTGAGTGGTATTTACGACAGTAACGTTAAATACAAGTACTCTACAGCGACTCTAGGAGTCGCTGTTTGACAAAAACGGAAATCCTGCATAGTGTGCCTTTAACTTATTGATTGAAATCAGTATGTGAAAAGACTATTCCTGACTATATGGACTATATAAAAAATATTTTTAATGTTTTTAACTCTTTCCCGGCCATTGACTGAATTTTTCCGGAATGCGAAGATGATGCAGAAAAAAGCGATATCATATGTAATCATATGTATATGTTAAATAACGTAATCATTAACATTAAACAGCATATAAGTCAAATCTGCCTAATGTTACTGAATGAAATGTCGACCCAGGACGAGCTATCTGGCTGGCAACTTTTTAAAAGAACACTGGAGAGGAAGTTGCAGTTAGCTTAATGTAAAGGACACTGTGCGTAATAATAAAAAGTATTTTAGAGTTCCTGATTCTAGAATTCCTAGAGTCAGAAATGTCACCCATTTAGTGGAAGACAACCTTCATTTCTGTTTGAATTAAACAAATGATTATAATACCTAATCACAAAGTGTAGGAGGCAATAATGTAAGAAGTTATATTTTTAAATGGGATTCAATGATGTTTTTTTATTCCATAAACATAATGAATGAGACCTACTTAATAAATAAAATAAGTAAAGAGGTAAAAATTTTGGTGTCATAGAGTTAAGTTTTAGACATTTTGTCCAACATCACTTTCAAAAAAGATATACATTTTGATTTATGTGACTGAAACTGATTTCTTTCTTTGAAAGCAGGGTCATTGACCGCAGGGACAGGTGCCTGTGTGTGTCATACATGCTTTTGCTTACATTACCTTTAGTGGTCTCATGATACTGAACACTTTCCTGGTTTGCGACAACTTTTCACAAACTACTTGATAATTATTAGCCCCACCAGGAACTATTAGAACGATTTGTTAGTCAGCGAGTAGAGAAAGGTACAGGGAGAACTCAAAGAAACAGGTAAAATATGTTATTTTTGTTTATAGTAGCTGTAGTTTGTAAATTGAATAGTTTGTATTTTTATTCTTTTCCATTATTGTATGATCATGGACAATGCAGTAATAAAAATGGGAATGTTGCTCATCATTCAGTAACCGAATACTCTCAGTCTCTTCTGGTTCGTAATTTTAATACAAGAAAATTCTCTTTACGCCGATTAAGCAACAAACCCAAATCAGGTCATCATGTGTACGGGGAAATGTGCCAAATGCACCGGAGACCTTCTCTTTCCACTCGGCCTCTTAGCCATAGTTGCAAACATCTTGCTGTTTTTCCCCAATGGTGAGGTGTGGAGGACCGAGGAAATCACAGAAAAGATCTGGTTCTTTCCCGGGGTCATCGGGGGAGGACTGTTGGTGAGTCTGAAGCTTTGAGGGTATCTGAAAGAAAGAGATACAAGCCTCCATTCGCGTACTCTGTTCTAGAGTGTGATTCCTGTCATTTGTGTCCGTGTTGCAGGCGTTTTTGCCTGCTTCGGTGATGAAGGCTGCAGGGCACGAGGGGAACTGTTGTGCAAACAGATGTGGGGTGAGTAACTGCTCTCTGCTTGCACACACAAAGTTCAGATCTCTGATGAGGTGTTGGAGGCACTTTTTCTTTGTGTGAGCCGCATGTGCATTTGCTAAATCTTTATTCAAAAATGTGTAGCCTATTCTATAGAGTAGTCATCTTTATAAAGGTATCTTGCAATATGAGTGGCAAACTATTATGTCACACAACATGCAACTATTTTGCAGTAGAAGCACTGCAGTTCTAATGATCTGTTTAGCATTACATAAGGGACAACAGTCGGTCATATAATCTAATAACAAATAGATTTCATTAACAAACAAATAAATGAATGGACATTAAATGTTGATTTGGGTTTAAATTACTTGTAGAGATGGTGGGAGGATAAATCACAAGCACAGCGATGTATGAAAGATAAGTTTTCTGCATAAGCAGTCAGTTATAAAGCACTGGAAGACGGTCATTATTCAGAAATATTTTAGCGCTACATTTTGTGAATGACCAGTTAAAATCAAGGATAAAATGTTAAAAGCTTTGTCATTGGTAATAAACTAATTATTGTATGTGACACCCACGATTGAGATAGGTGAAGAATATATGCTTCGATTCTTGGACAATGGACAAAACTAAGCTTTATTCATTCTTTGTATTTATCAGAAAAAAGTTCTTGAATATATCCTCGCATGTACAAGAGTTGCCATTTCTTTCAACATTTATTTGTGAACAGTAATTTCATCCGTTCAAAATCAGACAAACAGCATTTCATGTGACCTTAAAGTAGGCTACATTTGGCCCTGGCAAAGAGCGCCGTGAGAGAAGCTGAGCCAGTGGTTTATGTGTTTGGTCTGATGCGTGTGTGTGTGTGTGTGTGTGTGTGTGTGTGTGTGTGTGTGTGTGTGTGTGTGTGTGTGTGTGTGTGTGTGTGTGTGTGTGTGTGTGTGTGTGTGTGTGTGCTGCAGATGATGCTATCCATGCTGATGTCTGTGCTGGGTGCCGCTGGAGCTCTGTACTGCATGATCGTCTCTGCCGTCGGCCTGCAGGACGGCCCGCTGTGTGACACGGGAGACGGGACCTTTATCTACCCATTCTTAAACAGAACTACAGAGTAACGTGAAAAACACACACACGAGTCTTCTTGCATCTGCAGTCTTGACATCCGTACAGTCTGACATTAATGACAACTGAGATCCTACAGTGTGACGTAGGCTACTCTCCTACATAGGATCCTACAGTCCTACATGTTCGTACAGTTTGACAAGTCATAAAGGACTGTTATAAATTGACTGGTGTGCACCTGGCTTTACTCACCAACTGTCCACACCCAAAACCTTTTTTTTTCTTGGATTTACACAATTCACATGGGTCATACTTTTCACGGTGGGAAATACGGAGGAATCACATCCCTGCTTAACTTAGTTTCTTAACTATGTTTGTAATATATCGTCGCTGCCCGATGAAACTCACGTATGTCCAAAACGGTTACTTTTCAGGAAGTGAAAAAAAAACACCGTAATTTCAAAAGCAGTTGAACTTAGCGTTGCATACTTGGTACGGCATCTTTAAATGTAACCATATTCTTGCCAGTGAAATGATATAATCCACATTTGACCAAAATCGAGTTTAAATGGACATACGTGCATATTTTACAGTAACGGTGGTCGATACGCTTTCTTCCGCTCATTAATTAGAATGGTCAAGTCGCGTTTCATATTGACAGATGAATAGGCTACGCTCAGTTTATTAAATACGCTCAGTTTATTAAATGTCTCTTGCAAACTATGAAGGGACAATGAATCAATACACTGACATGGCAATGCTAGACTGATACTTTGTTTGCACAGTCCTACCATAATTTTGTGCATATATAATAAACTTGAGAACAGTTGTCAAAAACAAACGTTTGCTGATACTTTACCTCACAGTGTTATTCGGCTATCCAATGCTGAGCTTCCAGAGACGCTTAAGATGAAACTTCACGAGACCGGCGAGATGCCTCAACAGGGTTGGAGATACGCGGCGTGATTGACAGCTTTGACACCAAATGGATATATGTGAAAATCAGATGACATGATTTCACAACTTTTCATTGGTCATTTAGATAATGTGAAGCATACTGTATACAGAAATGAACCTGGGCATTCTATCCATGACAAATCTCAAAATCGGCAAAATGGACATACCGTCATACCATCATGTTTTCATTGGACATCGACGATATATATGTATATGACATTTGATCTATTGGTAAATCTTTTGTCATTCGAGAAAACATTAAGAAATAGTATTTTTTGGTCTTTTAAGCATTAGAGCAGCAACAGCAGTTTGATAAAAGATTGGTGTTCAGTGTAATTGTCGGTTGGCAGGTGATGTAATCTATCAGTGTCACAATCAGGAACTAAAATACACAGAGATAATTAACCAAATGATAAGCGGCTGTGATGATTCATCTGTGTCCATAGAAACTAATGATTAGCAGGAAACTATGACAAAGGAGGACAAGTGACAGAACAAAACAAACTAAAAGTGCATGAAAATAAAACTAACTGAACAGAACCTTGACAATCAGAGTGTTGTGTGATTGCTGCAATAATGATAATTTCAACTGATGCAAACAGGTGTGCATATGTCACGTTTTAGTTTATTAGGATTTCGAACAAAATAGCTTAATGGCAGGAATATGCCGTCACTGTCATCACTCCTGCATGAATATGAGAAAAACACTGGCCTTGTGCAGTTAGAAGAGGCCTTTGAGGATACTTATTTTTGCAATGACTTTTTCCCCTTTGCTTTCCTCTGTTCAGAGAGAGTTACCTGTTTAACCAGACATCATGGATGGAGTGCAAGAGACCGCAGAACGTGGTGCTGTGGAACGTGGTCCTGTTTTCAATTCTGTTGAGCATCGGTACCCTGGAGGCTGTGCTTTTACTGGCACAGGTAGTCAACGGACTGATCGGATGTCTCTGTGGGACGTGCATGAACAACAATCAGGTTTCATGTTAACTCTCTATATTTCTATGTATGTAAAAATGTGTTAACTGTCAAAGTGTTTACTATACATTATAAGAGCCAAGTACGGTAACAGTTAATTTTGATAGTCAATTTTATTAAGTATTTAAGTATTTGGTCCTGTGATGAATAGCATTGCGAATACAAAGATCTGAACGGCTGCTTAAAACTTTTAAATACTGTACAGAAACAGAAAGTAGCAGCCTGGTTTATTTATAGGGTTACCACGGTAACCTGCTGTCACCGCCACGTGCTGTCAGAGAGTGAATGTGCAGTTTAATTAATTCTTCACTCGTTCCGCCATGCGTGCTCATGCGTGTTGGGCTTGTTTACATCAGTGCTCATGCCTCTTTGACGCAGCATACAGCGTTGTTGTGCATTTTAAACAGTTGATGTAAAGTATTCTTAAAATGCACTAGGGCTGCACAATTAATCGCAATAAAACCACACACGATTTGGCAAAGGCTACGATTATTTTATGTGCAGATTGTTAGTGCAGTGTGGCTGATCGGTAATAAATGCTGCTCCGTCTGAACACCAGAGGGCGTCTCATGCAGACACGCCATATATGCCCCGACGCAGAATTAGACAACACGCGTTATTCCAAGAAATCCCTATTGGGCATCATACTATCCGTAGCTGAATATACAGAAGATTGAAACATTTTGATTGATTAAACATGACTAATAAACACACGACTGCCCTTTTCTGTGTAAGAAGCCACATCATCTCACAGAAGGATGCTCAACCTTTGTTATGAAGTGAGTTTGGAGTAAAAGCATGTTATTAAAGGTTGTCTTTTGTTGGACAAGAGGTTCATAAATGCTTCTCATGTTTGGAAAGATGTTTGACGCGTGTTGCTTTTTCAAATGCACTTTATAAACCAAGTTTTGGATCTCCAGAGGGGCTATGAGGAGGACTGAGCATTTGTTCTCCCTGATCCGCTCGATGACCTGTGGGAGCATCGAGACCGGAGGGAACGAATAAAGGGGGCGGCTGGGCCACTTGTGGGCAAGCTTTTCTTTGGGTCCCTTTTCTTTGAAAAGAATATTGGGCAGTGAGCATTGCCTTGAGCATTGTCGAAGAGGTTGACCTATGCCTTGCCAAAGGTGCTCCAGATCATATGAACCATCTGAGGGTGGAGAGACCATTCCTCTGGGGGGACATTGTCTCTGGATGACATATCCGAGCCCTGGTTCAAAATGCCCGGTATAAACCAAGTTTTGGATCTCTGGAGTGGGGCTAAGAGGAGGACTGAGCACTTGCTCTCCCTGATCCCCTCGATGAATTGTGGGAGCATCGAGACTGGAGGGAACGCATAAAAGGGCCAGTTGTGGGCCAGCGTGTCCCTTTTCTTTGAAAAGAATATTGGGCAGTGAGCACTGTCTTCTGAGGCGAAGAGGTCGACCTCTGCCTTGCCGCAGGTGCTTTAGATCATATTAAGGAAGGAGACAGGACCCAGCAATAAACGTAGGAAATATGATCCTGAATACTTAAAGTTAGGTTTCACCTGGTCTGGGTCCAAGGCTGCATATCTGCCGCAGTGTGTGGTCTGCAAGGAGGTGCTAGCATGAGACTATGCAAACTTTGGCATCACATTGAAACTAAGCAAACAAATTTAGTGAACAAGCCAGTTCAGTTTTTTGAGAGGAAGCGTGATGATTTGCTGTCACAAAAAAAGCATAATACAGTCGTTTGGCACTATTCAGAATCAGAATCAGAAAGAGCTTTATTGCCACTATTAACATGAAGGCGACAGAAGCATCTTATCGTGTCACGCTACGTATAGCGAAGGCAGGCAAACCTCATAACATCGGCGAAACATTGCTTCTCATTGCATTACACATGTTAAGCATGTTTTGTTGACTTGTGGTTAGGCCTACTGATGTTCAGTGATTTTAAAAGTAGCCTCATTAGGCCTGCATGAAGCTGGAAATGATTTGCTGTTGCAAAGAATCATTTATGAATGCAAAGAAGTTGTGGAAATAAAATGTCTTCAAACACAATATTAAAAAAATATTTAAATTTGTATCAGTTTTTATTGAAACTCACATTGCCTGGAACACACACAAGATGGCATTTACTGCAGTGGCGTGTGTGGGTTAGGGCAGGCGGACGGGATTTTGGGGAAGGGGGGGCTCAGCTGTCCTTACCTACTGTAAGGGGAGGCTCACATTAACCCAATTTAAAAAAAAAACCCTGCTCTAGGGGGAACAATGTGTTGTAGCCTTTCTCCTCAGTGCCATCAATAGTGCAAAGCGTTGCGGAAGTTGAAGTCTTTAAGCGCGCCATGATTTGGTCAGCTCGTAGTGTAGCTTGGGGAAGTAGGGTGCTGGTCTTAGGGGTCTGCTGACTCACCGGCAGAAACCACACCGTCGAGGCGGCTTCTGGTGGGCTCCTGAGGCGGGGACCACTCAACGTCGAGGCCTTTGACAGCTTTAGTGAGGACGCAAATAAGTTCAGCATCCACGCTCACTCTAACGCCGTCTCTGCTGGCTTGGGATTGAGGGGCGGGGTCAACTGTCGAGCCCGGCCAGTCTTCTCCCTCAGTCCCTCACTTCCTCAGGCCAGTCCTTCTCCATCGCTTCTTCCGTCGCAGCTCGCGGAGGGAAGGAAGTGCAGGAGCGCGAGTGGCAGGGTCACCGTCCAAAAGGAGAGCTAGCCCCGAGCGCAGTATGGAGATGAGTAGGCTCTCGCAGTGCGGGCAGCCGCCATTGTTGAGTACAGGCTGTACGTGGGCGAGTCCCAGGCACGGGACGCAATCGCTGTGTCCATCAGTTTCATGCAAAAAAGCGATGCGATTGGTTCCCGCGTCTCAGCCGCCTTGCCATAGGTTCGTGCAGAGACGAAGTGAACATTCTTGAAAGGGAACTATCGTTCATACCCTCTGAATAAACGGTGAAAAGTATTACCTCAAGTATCCAGCACGTTTCGACAACATTGTCTTGCTTCCTTTGAAGTTGAGGTGAAAAAGCGGTTTTATTTCACTATATTGATTATTCACTATATGTTAGATTATCAGGTAACACTTTACAATACGGGTGCACTAATAAGCATTAATTCATGCTTAACTAATGCACAGATAATACTGAATTAATGTGTAACTAATGATTGTCTAAGCTATTAATTAATGATTACCACATAAGGAACTAATTAAGAGTCTGTATGGTTAATGTATTAGTTCATACATGAATTGTTATTAATCAAATATGTAATTGTGAATAAATTCCCTAATAACATTTTTTTTAACTAATAGTGTTAATTAATATGTTAATTACCTGAATGAGCCAAAGCCTTGTATTTCATCTTCCAGATAATACAGGTACACATTAATACATGATTAATTATTTCATTGTTAGTGCAAATTCATGTGTAAATTACAACAATTACTAAATGACTAGTTAATAATGATGTGCCTCAACAAGTAAAGTCATAACATAATGATACCTTTGCAAATCATTAGCTAATGATTTATTAAAGCAGACAACTGGTAGTTGAAGTGCATAGCTTTGACTAATTGTGGTAATTAACAAATTAATTTACACTATTAGTTAATAAAAATATGTTATTAAGGAATTAATACACAATGACACGTTGCATTAATATCAATTAATGTATTACTTAATCTATTAATCATATATACTCTTTATTAGTTGCTGATGCAGTAATAATTAATTAATGGTTTAGTTCTTCATGAATCATACATTAACTCATGATTATCTGTGCATTAGTTAAACATGAATTAATGCATATTAGTGCACCCGTATTGTAAAGTGTTACCGATTATCATATTAATTACGCTAGCTTCACTCAAAATACAGCATGCTGAGGACATCTGCTGGTTAAAGCCGTGTAAATGCAACATGAACAGCAAAACCATAGTCAATGGCGTTTTACATACATACGCAGCGTGTGAGCTTAGAATAAACAAATTATCGTTCGTTGGTGTGGACGCAAATATAGTTATCGTTATAGTTATCTTTATAGTTATCACTCTTGGTGTGAACGGGCCTTAAGTTAAAGTGAAATAAAGTGTAACCCCAAAAACATTAAGCAATTGCTTTCAAAATTTACTTACATGTTGGTATTAAAAATAATATATTTACAAATAATGTATTGCTTTGGCTTCAGCAGACGCAGTTGGCATGAAAACCAAAGAACACACTCCAGTAAGTGGGATCTTCACAGTAATACAGTAGAACACAATCTACAGATCTTCAGAAACACATGTGAAGTCTACTAAGGTTTCACTAGACTCAGATGATGTCATTTTCAGTTTTTGTGAATGATGCCCTTGTCTTCAAAAAATGAAGCCTTTGACACAGGTAATTTATCTATAGAAGGTCAAAATATCTCAGATGCATGACATTCATTTAATAGGCTACTGTAATATTCAGCTATCAAATATCATAATAAACAAGTCTCAGGGAAAAAAGTATACCCATGTTACTGACATAACCAAATATTGATATCAGTAAAGATTAATAATGTAGTCAGTTCATTGCAATGAGAAATTCATATTTCAACTAATAGATTTTTAAATAAACACCTATTGTCAGGATTATGTTTGGTTTATTTGTCTTTTTGTTTGTGTGACATGTATTGTTTCTTGATGACTTGTATGTTTCTTGTATTTCCTTTCCGTTTGGTCTTGATTATTCCCCTGTTATTTTCCTTGGTTACTGATTAGTTACACCTGTCTCGTTTAGTTCCCTTGTTTGCTACTGTGTATTTATGCTCCCTGTTTTGTTCAGTTCTTTATCGGTCGTCGACTATGTTGGAAATGTATTTAATAGTTTCTCTGTATTTAGTAGTTGTACATCATCGTATAGATGATGCTGTTGAGGGTAAATCACCTTTAATCGAGTTCATTGATTATACCTTGTGGTAGTGATGGTGAAATGAAGCTTTGTGAAGCACTGAGGCTTTCCCCTCAAGTGTATCGTAAATTGGTTCATTACTCAAAGCTTTTCAACACGGTGCACACTAACGACATCTTGTGGTCAAAAAGTGGAAAAGCTACCTTTCCCATTTATTTTATTTTATTGTTTTATGTAATAAATCACTTTGTGCTATGAAAACCACAAAGCAATAAACATCATTAGTGTTAGTGTTGATGTTTACACAATGTATGAACAAATGAGATCTGTGAATCAATTTATGAAAGAATTAAAACATAGGACAAATTAACTCTGCTTTGTTCAACAAATGCAGCCTTAAAACCTTAGCCGTAGTCCTAAACCTATGAGTTCATAGGCAAGGCTCATATAGGCATATATAATCAAAATAAAAGAAAACTATTGTGGAATGGTGAAGTGCTGTGAAAGTGCTTGTGAACTGGGGAGTTGGGTAATTGAAGAAATTAAAGATTTTTATTAAGGAACAGGACTTGTTCAACAGTGTGGGGGTTAAGTCTATTTCTTTTTTTATTTACTACTTCCCCTGCATTTGAGAATATTCTCTCACGGGACTGAGGAGGCAGGAGTGCATAAACATCCCAGGGCAAGATGCAGATAGACACCCTTTGAGTAGCCCCATCAATCATTTGTTTTCTGATCACTGCAATACAGTCAAGTATTTAAAATATAACTGAATAAGTATTATAACTATGCACTATTTAAGATGTCTCATTATAAATACAGAAATTGACAAACAAATAAATGAATGACTGATCAGAAGTCTTATAGTTGTTGGTCCACTTCCAGAAGATGTGTTTTCATGTTTAGCTCTAAAATGTCTCAACAGTGACGATGTGTTTTTATTATAAGAAAGCTGTTGAGAACATATTAGGCACTCAACCTACAGAAGGTGGTCACATTAACTTAAGTACTTTTTTCATATACATAATGTAGGCCTATTATTTAACATACTGTTGATTATACACTGAATATGCATAAAATTACATGTAAATATCAATTTACATAATTAATTATTATATTTATTTTATATAAATTTTATAAATCATAATTCATTTTAAAATCATATTCTTATGACAAAATAATAATAATAATAATTAGCTCGCTGTATTTGTGGATACGACCTGAAAACGCTTGGCTGGTTCCATGCTGAAAATTCAAAAGAGCTCACTCTGTGGTTCAGTCTCAGTCGGTCTCAGTTCACTACCGAAGCGCATGACACGAAACCTGCGCAAGGTTTGCGCTATTTATGAATCAGAATATGAAGCAGTCACGTGGCTGTGTGTCAAAACGAAGCTTCGGACGTCACTGGTCACATGGTTATGTCAAAACGAATCAAGCTCCGGTACAGTGGTTCATGTGAGATGTTTCGTTTTTTTTGATACAAGCTTCGAAGCCTCGGTGCCGAACGTCACATCACTACCTTGTGGGTTTGCGGATCCTCCCTCACCGTGGGAGTCTTCAAGGACAACGCCACCATCAACTCCAAGTCCCCGGGTCTTTTAACACCTCCAGCAGCCATCTCTCTGCCAGATCCAGATAGGACACATCGCCCCTGCCCGGAGTGTCCCGGACAGCTAGAGAGATCCTCCAGCTCCATCATTCACCTCGACGGAGATCCTCCATTGACCAAAATCCCGAGCCAGCACCTGACTCGTATCACAAGCAAAAAAACCTCCACAGAGCCAGAGCCAGCCATAGAGTTCATCCCGGAATCAGAGCCTGAGCCACGGCATCTGAACCGAAGCAGGATCTGATCGCCAGGTCCATCACAGAGTCAGCACTGTCAGGTCAGTCCACGGCCCTGGATTCGCCTGCTCCTCTGGTGTCTCGCAGCTCCTCGGCTCGGCCTTCGCATAGCTCTGTGAAGCAGATCCCCTTGCTACACCTTGGCCCCCAGGCCCATGTCTCCACCTCGGCCTGTCAATCCTTTGGCTCTGCGCTTCCTCTGCTCCACCGTGGTCTGCCATCCCTCAGGCTCCACCATGGTCTTTCACTGTGGACTGCACCTCAACACTCCACCCCTTCTGCTCGACCAGGCTCCTCCTTCCCTCCGGCATCACACTGTTTTGCCAGGCGGCTGCGTCCGAAAACTGAAAAAGGCTGCCTCTGCAAGCAGGAGATGGAGGTAGGAAGGTAACAAGGCACATCCCAATCCAATGATCATGCCACATCCCATCTACTGATATACCTTCATCTGAGCGATTTTTGAAGGCAGCATAGATGGATCCTTCGCTGCCTTTGATATCCCACAATCCTGTGTGTTCCATTTCCTGACTGTTGAGCTAAGAAATAAAAATGGCGTCTGAAATTTGAAGTTGGTGGTAGGGTTTGTGTGTAAAGTTTACATTTTTAACAACTTTTCCCACTCTTGATGACATTTCTACCGAGGAGTTAGTATTGTAGTAATTAAATATTACATTTGTTTTGTCAGCAAAGCTCTCTCTGTTTTGTTATCGATTCATTACATCTTTACACTGCCAGAAGTCTGTCTGAAATAAGCTTTGTGAGGTGTGGTCCAGTGGCGTGTCTATTGGTGGCATCTGTGCAGTGGGCGGTTGGTCTTTGCCGTCCAACTTCGCCAGATTTTACAACTTGGAGTCATGCAGAACTTAATGTAGTCATTTGACCATTAAAACAGACATGTTAATCTGCTTTATGCAGAAATGTTTTCTGAAAACACCTGCAATAGCTGAAAAAGAAGCTACTTAACAAAAGTCAAGAGCCCACCTAAAGCAAACACTGCGCAACTAAAGCAAACTAAATATTTTCAACCAAATATCAACATCTAAACCTCTTGTTAATTCTCAATAAGAACTGCTGTAGACATCTGACAGAAAGTAAATCTGGTTAGTAATAAATGAAGCTGGAAATGATGTCTGTGGAGTTGTTTAATCCTTCTCTGCTGAGATCTTCAGAGATTAAAAAAATTTTTTTTAATCTTCCGATTATTTCATCTAAGGCTGTGGCTGAAGAAAGTTGTAGTTTGTGTTCTTATTTCTCTTTCTTTTAGTAAAAACGCACCCTGGAGAAACTCAACAGCAGTGCAAAATATGAAAAGACAACGCAGAAAAGACAAAACTTGTAGTCCATTATAACATCTACAAAGACAGCATCCATGCTTTCAATAAGAAACTAGGCAAAGCTAGACAGACTTTCTTCTGGAATATTATAAACAGCAATATAAAAAACACACACACTCTTTTTGCTACTGTAAAGAGACTGACAAACCCCCCAAGCCAGATTCCCAGCGAAATGCTCTCAGTGAGAAAGTGCAGTGAGTTTGCTTCTTTCTTCTCTGAGAAAATCAATAATATCAGAAAGGTGATCAGATCATCCTTGAGTTGCGCTGGGGTCAGACAGATCAGACCACAGCCTGAGAAAGTAGTCACTATGTCTGATTTCGAAGAAATTGATGGCAAAATTTTGGAAGAAACTGTACAGCACCTTAACTAATGAACCTTATGTAAAGTGTTACCTAAATATATAATAACAAGCTATAATTATTTGTTCAAATAAAGTATCAAAGTAATCATATGGGTTTTATAGAACAAGGCTTTTAAAATAGACCATGTAAAATAAATGATATAAACTAATTTAAACATAACTTATGTACATTATGTAAAAACAAATGTCCGCAGAGAGCACCAACGGCTTGGTTACACTAAGGCATGATCAAATCCTAGATTTACAAATGCAGACCTGCAAACTTAACAGTGGTGAAAAAGGTGACATGTCTCCTGTTGGGGAGAGTACTTTTTGTGCGCAAAAACAAACAAAAATAACGACTTTATTTCAACTATTCATTTCCTTCTCTGTGGGCCTCTAGTCAGTTAACGTAGTGTGATAGAGGTTTTACTGTGAAAGGTACTTTTAACACAATCTGCACGCATGTAATTAATTAAAGGTTTGTGCTTTTCTGTGGGGAAAAAAAAACAGCGCATATATTTAACTAAGCCTTTTGTCTTTTTCTCCATCACTTGTGGGCCAAACTCAGATTTCTGCACTAGACATATCAGCAAAGCGTTTTCTATTCATTTATCTGATAATTTGATACCAGCCGCTCGAATCGGAATCCTGAATATGAAAATATGCATCCTTGTTCAAATGTTCAGGCTAAGTCAACGTTTTCTCAAAACTCCCTAATGCAGCTTTAACAGTGCACAGTAACAAATATGAACAACAAACACACGTACAACAACAAGAATATTTAAAAAAAACATTCTGATAATAAACAATCAACATTAGACTACTTAAAAGTACAATTTATACATTCTGTAGATTTAAAAGATGTAGTTACTAATAGTTATATATTAAAAGCAGTGACAGCAATTTATAGCATCTATTTCCAAAAATGTCATGTAGTGTTTAAATTGACCAAAAGAAATCAGATTTCGCAACTGCAAATCAGTCTGCGATGTGTTCCATGTGGAAGGGGCTGCATAACTAAAGGCCTTCTTACCGAGCTCTGTACGGACCGTAGGTACAGATAACAAACACAGATTACCAGAGCGCAAATTGTAGGAACAGCTGTTGCGAGACATAGAAGTGCAAAGGTAAGAGGGAAGCATATCCAGCATAGACTTGTAAATAAACGTAAGCCAGTGAAAGTGCCTCCTCACTGATAATGAAGGCCAATTTGTCATTTTGTACAAAGTACAATGATGTGTTGATGCTTTATATCCAGACACAAATCTTAGTGCACTGTGGAAAACAGTATCCAACAAAGATAAACATTTATCAGGCGCATTTCTATAGAGCAGGTCACCATAATCGAGTGCAGTAAGAAAGGTTGCAGCAACCAATCACCTCCTGGTTTTCCAAGAAAAACAGGCTTTGTTTCTAAAATTAAATCCTATTTTTAATTTGAGCTTATGTACCAATTTATCAATGTGCAACTTAAAAAGAGAGCTGATCATCAATTAATATACCCAAATATTTATACAATTTGACTTGTTCAATCAGTTCGCCATGTATAGTAGAAATACTTGGAAGACTGTCAAGAGACTTCTTAGTATCACTGACGATGTGTCCAGGTTGCACCACAAGGTGTATTCAAGTACTAAGCCAGCATGGCATCGCCATTGACTTCCAGGAAAAGGCTGGATGACGACCTCGAAAGTGTGGTGACTGCTGGAGAGACAGTGGACAGTGCGGAGAGACGGCAACCGGGGCAGGGCGGGTTAGCACCCCAAACTGCAGCTCCCGAGAGGGAGCACCCAAAACACGCTACGGAAAACCCTAAGGAGAAATACCCCCAGGGGCGCCCGAGAGGGGGGGAGAATGAGCGCCCCGAACGGACTGTTTTTCTGGTAACGACTAATGCAAATGGACAATCGACTACGAGTGCAGTCTGCAAATGTGGCAAGGTCTGCAAAAACACGACTGGTCTAAAAATACACCAGACCAAGATGGGCTGCCTAAGGAAGCTTGTGACGCAACGCACAGTGCCAGTACTCAGTATAGCAACTGGTGAGACGGAGGAGGAACCAGGCCCGGATACATACCACAGTGCCCAGAGCCTCCAAGCACCACAAGCTACACCCCAAAGCAGACCATCAGAGCGGCGTCGGTTTTTGTGGCCTGCTGCCAACAAAGAGTCAGTGTGGCGACAGTTTGATGAAGATGTTGATGCAGCCCTTGAAGTAACAGCCAAGGGTGGTGTGGACCAGAGGCTCCGAACCATGAGCACGTTCATAACCAGCATCGCTTCAGAAAGGTTTGGCGCCAAGGAACAGCGCGCCACCAAGACGTCTACTGCGGCACCAATTCCGAACCGACGAGAGGTCAAGATTACCCAACACAGACAAGAGCTGAGGACACTCAGGAGACAGTACCGGAAGGCAAGCGAGGAGGAGAAGGTAGCCCTGGCAGAACTTAGGGGTGTGGTAAGGAAAAGGCTAATCACCCTTCGGCGGGTTGAGTGGCACAGGAAGAGGGGCAAGGAGAGGGCCCGTAGGCGCAGTGCCTTCATTGCAGATCCATTCGGTTTTACAAGGAAGCTGCTGGGAGAGAAACGCAGTGGTCAACTCTCATGTCCTGAGGAGGATATCAACCGCTATATCCGTAACACCTATAGCGATGGCATGAGGGAGCACGACCTTGGTCACTGTGCAGCCCTTATTTGTCCACCTGAACCTAGCACCCTCTTTAACATCAACGAACCCACCCTGAAGGAAGTCAAAGAGGTTATCAAATCGGCCAGAACATCATCAGCACCGGGCCCAAGTGGAGTTCCATACAAGGTCTTCAAACATTGCCCCAGGCTTCTGGAACGTCTTTGGAAGATTCTAAGAACCATCTGGAGAAGAGGGAAAGTACCTCAGCAGTGGAGATATGCAGGAGGCGTGTGGATTCCCAAGGAGGAGAATGCAAGTAACATCGAGCAGTTTAGGACAATCTCCCTCCTCAGTGTTGAATGCAAAATCTACTTCAAGATTGTTTCCAATCGTCTGATGGGGTTTCTCCTTAAGAACACCTACATAGACACCTCGGTGCAGAAAGGAGGAATCCCAGGGGTCCCAGGGTGTATTGAACACACAGGGGTGGTGACACAGCTGATCAGGGAGGCACGAGAGGGCAAAGGGGACTTGGCAGTGCTGTGGCTGGACCTTGCCAATGCTTATGGATCGATACCACATCGATTGGTGGAATTGGCCCTGAGCAGATAACACGTCCCAGAGAAGATTCGAAATCTCATCCTTGACTATTATATCAACTTCAGTCTTAGGGTGTCCTCTGGGACTTCAATATCGGAGTGGCATCGTCTGGAGAAGGGCATCATTACAGGCTGCACAATCTCTGTGACTCTGTTTGCACTGGCCATGAATATGCTCGTGAAGTCTGCAGAAGGGGAATGTAGAGGTCCACTGTCCAGATCTGGCACCCGACAACCCCCGATTAGAGCATTCATGGACGATCTCACGATGGCTCTCGGCAGTGGATAAGTCAGGGCTTCCTGGTAGGTTTAAGGCCTGGATCTACCAACATGGCATCCTCCCTCGTCTCCTCTGGCCACTGCTGATATACGAAGTCCCAATTACCACCGTGGAGGGCTTTGAGCGGAAGGTCAGCCTATTTCTGCGCAGGTGGCTGGGCCTGCCACGGAGCCTAAGCAGCGTTGCTTTCTTTGGCCATAACACCAAGCTACAGCTTCCCTTTAGCAGTCTGGCAGAGGAGTTCAAGGTCACCCGAGCCAGAGAAGTCCTGCTCTACCGAGACTCAGTTGACACCAAGGTCTCTTCAGCAGGGGTAGAGGTCAGAACAGGAAGGAAGTGGCGCGCCCAGGATGCAGTGGAACGGGCGGAGGCAAGGCTGCGGCATAGCACCCTGGTGGGTACGGTGGCTACTGGGCGGACCGGGCTTGGTAGCAATCCCAAGCCATGCTACAGCAAAGCCAGAGGAAAGGAGAAGCGGAGACTTATCCAGGAGGAGGTACGAGCCGAGGTTGAGGAAGCTCGCTTCAGCAGAGTGGTGGGCATGTCCAAGCAGGGGGCCTGGACAAAGTGGGAGCAAACAGCTGGCCGTAAGATCACTTGGGCAGAACTCTGGAAGGCGGAACCACACCATTTCAAGTTCTTGGTCCAGTCAGTGTATGATGTCCTTCCTAGCCCTGCCAACCTGTTCACCTGGGGCCTGGTGGACTCACCTGCTTGCCAACTCTGCCAGAAAAGGGGATCATTAGAGCATATCCTCAGCTGCTGCTCAGAAGCCTTGGGAGATGGGCGTTATCGTTGGCGCCATGATCAGATCCTGAAGGCAGTAGCAGACGCCATCAGCACTGGCATTAACATTAGCAAGCAGCATCATCCAACCAAGTCTGCAATTGCCTTTGTTCGAGCAGGAGAGAAGCCTCAGCCCCCTAGAAAGACCCAAGGGGGCGTCCTCGCAACAGCAAGAGACTGGCACCTCCTGGTGGACCTGGGGACTCAATTGAGGTTCCCAGAAACCATTGCAGTTACATCACTACGACCGGACATGGTCTTGATGTCCGCAGCAAGTAAGCAGGTGGTGTTACTGGAACTAACGGTCCCCTGGGAAGATAGAATCGAGGAAGCCCAGGAAAGAAAGAGGGCCAAGTACGCTGATCTGGTAGCGGAGTGTCGGAGGAATGGATGGAAGGCCCGCTGTGAGCCTGTTGAAGTGGGCTGTAGGGGCTTCGCAGGCCAGTCTCTACACCGGGTCCTGGGACTCTTAGGGATTTGCGGACTGCACAGGCAAAGAGCCATCAAGAACATCCTGGAAGCCGCTGAAAAGGCAGCACGGTGGCTCTGGTTAAGGAGGGGGGACGCGTGGCGGAGAGCGCTACCTGGACACAAGTCGGGGCTTGATCACCCCCGGCTGGGTCGCCCGGGTGAGGGTGTCTGATGTAAGACCCGAAACACCCTATGACCCCGGGAGTATCACTGACGATGTGTCCAGGTTGCACCACAAGGTGTATTCAAGTACTTAGATTTTGGAAAAAAAAGCATCATCTTAGTTTTCTCAACATTTAAAACTAGTTTAAGCTGATACAGTTGCACCTGAACAAGGTTGAAAGCAAATTGTAAATTAGAAAAAGCTTGGTGTAAAGTTTCAGCCTTACAATAAATAACGGTGTCATCTGCATAAAAATGAAAATGAGCTTGTGGGATGTCTTCACCCAAGTTATTAATATAAATTTGGAGTTAATAATATAAAATTTGACCCAAGACTGATCCTTGCGGTACCACTAGATACAGTCAATGTTGCTGATTTGAGATTGTCAGAATAAACACACTGAGTTCTGTCTGCCAAATAATTAGTCTACCAATCTACAGTCTGTTCAGAAAAAACAATATTATGTAGCTTTTCCAGTAAAAGGCAATGATCCACTGTATCAAATGCTTTAGATAAATCTATAAAAAGAGCTACACAAGTGTTCTTACAGTCTATTGCTTCAATAAAGTCATAAATGACCTTCATTGTTGCAGTAGTAGTGCTGTGCTGCCTTTGAAACCCAGACTTTAAGTCAGACAAAATATTGTTGGAAACCAAATAGTCCTTCAACTGATCACCAACCAGAGTTTCTAAAACTTTAGCTAAAATTGGTCATTTAGAAATCGGTCTATAATTACAATTTTTTATTTATTATTTTTACTTTGTTATCCTCCTCCTCCTCCTCGTCTGCAAAATACTGGAGAGAAATAAAAATCAAACAAAAAATGAACAACACAATTGCAACTGCAACCAAACTGAAATCCTTCAAACTTCAAGCTTTTAAAACTTCTTAAAACTTTGATACTAACAAACTATCTTTCTATCTTTCTTTGTTTCTCTCTCTCTCTCTCTTTCTTTCTTTCTAACTTATCTATCTATCATCTGACTATTTTTATCTATCTATCTAATATTTCTAATCTATCTATCTATGAATTAATTTATTAATAATATCCAAGATTTTGATTGTGTCAAGTCAAGTCACCTTTATTTACACAGTGATAACATGAAAAAATACAACAAAGTTTGTTTCTAGAAGAATATTGCATCGTCGTCCACCTTAAGCGAGACGGATCAATAATATTGTTGAATATTAAATGTCCCCAACTAAGCAAGCCAAAAGCCAAGGCAACAGTGGCAAGGAACCAAAACTCCATCAGTGACAGAATGGAGAAAAAACCTTGGGAGAACCCTGACTCAGTCGGGGGACCAGTCCTCCTCTGGCCAACGAGCAAACAGTGTCTGTTTATGATCCAGGCAGCATTACAGGTCAGAAGTCAAATTGGATCAGAACATCATATTATGCAGTGCATCTGGTTGGAAGTCGGAGTCATCACGCCGGTATGGAGACGAGATTGTTGAGGATCAGTGCCGATGGCTGTCGTGTCGATGAGGCCTTCACAGGGCTGATGAAGGATGCGTCATGGATGGGTCCAGGTGCTGGTCCACCATCTGATCTGGATACGGCCGGGATCCGGCTGACTTCAGTAACAGGGACGGGACTGGTTGACACTTCAGGACTGCGTTGTTGTCGTGTCCAGGCGAAGGTCCTTCATCAGATCTGGATCCGGCAGACTGCGGCAAACCTCGGATAAACAGAGAGACTAGTATTAGCGTAGATGCCATCCTTATGATGTAACGAGTAGATCAGGATTTATGGGGAGTGTCCCCGGTTCCGGCTGATCTAAACTATGCAGCCTAACATTGAATTATAGAAGTCTATAATGTAGTATGTGTATGGTAAGCCAAAGAGATGTGTTTTTAGTCTAGATTTGAACTGACAGACTGTGTCTGCTTCCCGGACGATGTTAGGAAGATTGTTCCAAAGTTTTGGTGCTAAATAGGAAAAGGATCTACCGCCAGCAGTCGATTTAGATATTCTAGGTATTATCAACTGGCCGGAATTTTTAGATCGCAATAGACGTGATGGACTATAATGCGTTAAGAGCTCCCTCAAGTACTGCAGAGCTAAACCATTTAGTACTTTGTAAGTAATCAGCATTTTTTTTTAATTTATACGATGTTTAATAGGGAGCCAATGCAGTGTTGACAGAACCGGGCTAATATGGTCATACTTCCTGGTTCTGGTAAGAACTCTAGCGGCTGCGTTTTGGACCAGCTGTAGTTTGTTTATTAAGTATGCAGGGCAACCACCCAGTAGAGCATTACAATAATCTAGCCTTGAGGTCATGAACGCATGAACTAATTGTTCTGCATTTTTCATTGAGAGCATATGACGCAAATTAGATATATTTTTAAGATGAAAAAATGCGGTTTTATAGAAACTAGACACGTGACTTTCAAATGAAAGATTGGTATCAAAGAGCACACCCAGGTTCCTAACCGACAACGAAGACTTGACAGAGCAGCCATCAACTGTTAGACAGTATTCTAGGTTATTACATGAGGAAGTTTTTTGTCCAATAATTAGAATCTGTTTTTTCAGAATATATCATATATATGATAAATATATATATATATATATATATATATATATATATATATATATATATATATATATAGTATCATCAGCATAACATTGAAAACTAATGCCATGCTGACGAATAATATCTCCTAAGGTTAGCATGTACAGAGTGAACAGCAACGGTCCTAGTACTGAGCCTTGTGGTACCCCATACTGAACTTTTGATCGATAAGATATCTCTTCATTTACTGCTACAAACTGATAACGGTCAGATAAGTATGATTTAAACCATGCTAGTGCAATTCCATTAATTCCAACATAATGTTTGAGTCTATTTAAAAGAATGTTGTGGTCGATAGTGTCAAATGCAGCACTAAGCAATAAAATGGAACAGTTTATTTGAAAAAAATGCCTTTTCTTGTATCTTTGACAGAAAAAGTAGATTCGAGATCGGCCTGTAATTGACTATTTTTAACAAGCGGTTTAATCATAGCCAGCTTAAAAGTTTCCGGTACGTATCCTAATGCCAAAGAAGAATTAATGATTAATGAAGAGGATCTATGACCTCTATAAGCATCTCTTTCAGTGGCTTAGTCGGTATAGGGTCTAACATTCATTTAGTCGATTTAGATGATTTAACGAGTTTAGAAAATTCTTCCTCTCCTATAGCAATGAATCATTTTTCTTCATGGAGAATACACTGCACTGCCTGAAATCTCAAATCTCAAACGGGATTTATCATTTACACTAGATATTGTTACATTAAGCACCAACACTTCAATAGAATTCTATTTGAAACTAGACTAATTTTGAAAGTATTACTATAAATTACAACAACAACTCCCCCTTTGCCTATTAGACGAGGCTCATGTTTAACAGTAATCTTGGGGGGTGAACTCATTTAAAGTAATGTAATTGTTTGGTTTTAGAACAGGTTTCTGTCAAACACAGCACATCTAGGTTATAGTCTGTGATCATATCATTAACTATGAGTGCTTTTGATGTGAGAGATCGAATATTCAGCAACCTGAGCTTTATCATTTTTTCATTTGTATTATATCTGTTTTTTATTTGTTGAACATCAATTAAATACCCTTAGATGGGTTTGGAAGTTTTTTGTATTTCCTAATTCGGGGAACAGACACAGTCTCTATGTGATGACATATAGGTGACAGAGTCTCTGTGTGATGGGGTTTATCTGACCTTGGTGACGTGAGACAGCTGGCAGGCGGTCGGTCTAGCCAGTTTGTCTGCTTCCTGACCTGAGCCCCAGATTGTCAAGTTTGAGCTCTAAGAGTATGTGCCATATTACTAGACAGAAGAGCAGCACCATCCCAGGAGGGATGAATACCATCTCTTTTCAACAGGTCAGGTCTGCCCCAAAAACTTTTCCAATTGTCTATGAATTGTATATTATTTTGTGGACACCACTTAGACAGCCAGCCATTGAGTGATGACAGTCTACTAACTATCTCATCACTCCGGCGAACAGGAAGGGGACCAGAGCAAATTACAGTGCCTGACACCGTACTTGCGAGTTCACACACCTCTTTAACATTAATTAACATTAATCTCCGACTGGCAAAGTCGAACATCATTAGTGCCAACGTGAATAATAATCTTAGAGAATTTACATTTAGCATTAGCCAGCACTTTTAAATTTGCTTTGATGTCAGGCGCTCTGGCTCCCGGCAAACATGTGACTATGGTGGCTGGTGTCTCTATTTTCACGTTCCGTGTGATAGAATCTCCAATAACTAAGGCACATTCAACAGGATTCTCAGTGGGTGTTTCACTGAGTGGGGAGAACCTGTTTGATGTTGTAACCGGAACGAAGAGCGGTGTTTTGTCCCGCGACTACAGCGCCTCACAGTCACCCAATTGCCCTGCTGCACGGGCTCTACTTCAGCCAGAACCGAACAATGTACAGTGTTCTATAAGCTAGTCACATCCAAAGCAGTATCTAAAGCCCTTGCACTCTTACAATTAACCTCAATTAAAGTTTGGATGCGTGTCTCTAGTTCTGAAATCTCCTCCGTCGGCCTGACTATCTCCCTGCATTTATCACATGTAAACCCTGTGCTGAAAGAGAAGGCCATGCTATACATGTTACATAATTTGCAAGTCACAATAAGAGGAGAAGAAGACATGACTTACCGTGTTTGTTGACTGATCACTACTTACCACAGCTTTGATGGATTTGTGAAAGGCGCAAGCTAAATAAAGAAATAAATAAACAAATAAAGATCGCACTGATGGCACGCCAACAGGCTAGCGAATTACTAGCGCGTTGTACTAGTAACGATTTAGATTAAAGCTAGCGATGTCAAGTTAATATGTGATGTTGAGTAAGATATTTTAGCAGTATAAACAAAAGGGAATGGTAGTAAATAATGATTCAAAACGGGAAGATATACGAAGCTACAGACGCCAACCAACTCAGCATAGCAGCGAGGTAGCGAGTGTCAGAGAGAGTGAGGGAGTGTGTGTGTGTGTGTGAGAGAGAGATATTGAGTGAGTGTGTGTGTGAGATTGAGTGAGTGAGTGTGTGTGTGTGATTGAGTGTGTGTGTGTGTGTGTGTGAGAGAGTGTGTGTGTGATTGAGTGTGTGTGTGTGTGTGTGTGTGAGAGAGTGTGTGTGTGATTGAGTGTGTGTGTGAGTGTGTGTGATTGAGTGTGTGTGTGATTGAGTGTGTGTGTGTGTGTGTGTGTGTGATTGAGTGTGTGTGTGTGTGTGTGTGTGTGTGTGTGTGTGTGTGTGTGTGTGTGTGTGTGTGTGTGTGTGTGTGTGTGTGTGAGATTGAGTGAGTGTGTGTGTGTCTATAATTCAATGTTAGGCTGCATAGTTTAGATCAGCCGGAACCGGGGACACTCCCCATAAATCCTGATCTACTCGTTACATCATAAGGATGGCGTCTACACTAATACTAGTCTCTCTGTTTATCCGAGGTTTGCCGCAGTCTGCCGGATCCAGATCTGATGAAGGACCTTCGCCTGGACACTACGACAACGCAGTCCTGAAGTGTCAACCAGTTCCTTCCCTGTTACTGAAGTCAGCCGGATCCCGGCCGTATCCAGATCAGATGGTGGACCTGCACCTGGACCCATCCATGACGCATCCTTCATCAGCCCTGTGAAGGCCTCATCGACACGACAGTCATCGGCACTGATCCTCAACAATCTCGTCTACATACCGGCGTGATGACTCCGACTTCCAACCAGATGCACTGCATAATATAATGTTCTGATCCCGGCCTTATTCAGATCAGATGCTGGACCTGCACCTGGACACGAATTACAACAATAACTTTATAATATTTGAATGATATAGTACGCCTCACTCATTTCTGGTTATGTTTACTTTCAATGTACTGTGGTCGTCTAAACTAGCGACCGCGACGCTGAAGTGTGTGAGAACAGAGGAATAACATTAGTGCGAATCACCAACATTTGCTTATTGGGATTAAATATTTTAACCATTCTGTGTCATTTTTCAATATCAATCTTTTCACTATTTACATGTTTATGCCCAAAATGCTATAACATTCCAAGTAGTTGACTGTCATTCTCCTCTACGCTGTGTGTGTTATTGATTAAATAGCCTAGCCTATTTAACATGGTTACAGGCACCTCGGTCTGCCCATTTTAAAAGACTGGATTAAACACCAGCGCACACAAGCAATTATTTTAATACTCAATTTCATTTAAAAATGTAAACCCAACAGGTATGACATGTCAGAAAGAGAAAAAAACTTCATGAGAAGACGAACATATAGGACAGCCACAGCTTAGTGGATAAATATATTTTAGCTATTTATTATTCAGGATGCACAGCAGGCTCAAGATAATTAACACAGAGATCAGAGTATTCACAGAGAACACAGAGTATTCACTGTTTTAATCAATTGGCAGCCATTAAACAGTGATAATAATCTGAATGTGTGGAGGTGTGCTGAAAGCTGTAACCGGAAACTCCCGATATGCACTAACTAGAACGCGGAAGAAGTTGTGCAAGTAGTCCATTGACGTGCTACATGTGAACGATATTATTTGTACTGTCCTGTAAAAATAATGTAGTTCATTTCAATTATTCAGCCTTTATGAGCAAGAAACTAATGCGCAAATGGCAATCTCATCGTTTTGATTTCAGCAAATTAGTTTCAGCAAATGCAGTGATTAATATTCACGAACCCGGCAGTTCATCAATCCTTAGTGCGGTTTATATTCTTATTAGTAGCAGAATTCGTAGTAGTATTATTATCATCTTATCAGTGTTATTGTTTGTTTTATTTTTAAAGAAACACTGACCGACAATGTCTTAAGCAACACCAGTCCTAATTTCAGTTAAAATGACAAATCTGCATTCTTACGTCCTCATTCATACTGTTACCAAAAGTGAGAGAGCTTGCGCAGCACTGAGACAACGGTACTTTTAAATCCATAAGTAATTAACACGCTAGTTTTCATACTGAAAGAATATTTAACATAATTTGGTACTTTAGATATTTTTAACACAAGAACATTACACATTCTTCATGCTACATTTCTCAACACTGAGAATGAATAAATAAATGCTTGTTTCTCCAGACTCGCAGTTGTCAGTCATCCACAAGTCAGAGCACTTTCATAAAGCCATAGCGATTTCAAGTTTATTTAGATTATATTGTTCCGAGTGACTATGAATGACAAAGCGTATAGAAGGGGGATCGAGCGGGATTCTGTGTCGCTGTCTCTTTTCTATCATAAGCCTTACGCATTTGTCAATCATCCTGGCTTGCTATTTGGGGAATGAGCCAGCGCTGTGATCGGCCAAACTCTTCTTCTTCTTCTGCTGTTGCTTGATTTGAGGACAGCTCGTGCAACAGGCTTTTGCGTAGTTTAGAGTGACAAATCGTACCAGCGTACTTTGAGGTCAAAATGCGAACAGGTTGGCAGGTCTGAGTCTGTCTCAAATAATATCTTTTTGATTTAAAGGCCAGAATTGATTAAACAAACAAAAAATAATCTTTTTGTTACTTATTTGGCTTCTCTCTTCTTCATTCTATGTCCAAATCTGCAAACAAGGGATGATCTACCAAGTTCTCTGCAGTCAAGTAGTATTTTGCATCAGGCACATGTTCTGTGGAAGAGTAAGTGAAGAGGGCGGATTAATCACATTTTGCCTTTCTGTAGTAGGCGTGTACACGTAAGGTGAATGTTACCATGACATACAAAGCATGTGTTGCTGTTACTATGACATGAACATTTAATCACTGCTAACAATCATTATCAGTCACCTGTGTTTTACACTTTGCTCATTTGTCATCAAGGTTTGACACTTATCATTTTACTGTCACTTTATGTTTCAGAACTTTATATGTTTTCCAAGCAATGTTAGTTCCACTTTGTTCTTGTTATCGATCTTACCTAATAATGGGTCTTTGTTGTGTTTTTCCATGAAGAATAGAGCGATGTATTCACAGCGCAAATCCTCATCCGTTTCTTCAATTCCTGCAAGCAATAGATTTCCAGTGTTTAGTAAAACATCACCAGTCATCAGTGATCTGTGTTCAAAAAGCCAACTCACTACTGAATTCTTTTTCGGCAAGGTGTGCATATTTTATATGCAGGGTTTTTGGGTTGATCAGTATCAATCTCTTGAGTAATGGGTAAGAAAGATCATTATCCGTCCAGTGACGGATTGCAACATGGATTTGGCTCATGATGCGGTTCGCTGTCTCGTCAGTCAGGCTCCCTCCGTTTCCTCTGATGAACTCCCTCAAGGTCACATAGGCAGGAAGATGTTCCATTACCAGGGCGGTTTGGTCTTCCAAGATGAAACGCTCATATAGACGTACGGAATGGTCGCAAGTTGGACGCTTTTGCATTTTCAGCAATGAAGTGCCCTCTTCGACAAACTTAGGCTAAAGAAAAGAGATTGATAAAACATTGGCTAAATTCAAATCTCCTAATTAAAGAGTGAGGGAAATGAAAGATGAAAGCATTAGCCATGTTTCCATCACCCTGTTTTTACGCACATTTTAAAGTCTCGCATCAGAAACGTGATGGAAACGGCAAATGAGAAAAAAATCCCTTACGTCGCTAAAAAGTTCACACACTCACTTGAGGTGGTTTTTGACTTGTGCGAAAAAGGAATAATGCGAATATTGGGAGATGGAAACGCATTTGCCAAATTAATTTGATTTATATTGAACTATTCAAAATAAAACCATTGTAAGCACATCACAGTATCATTCGAATCAATGTCTCAGTGTGACTGGTACAAATGTCTCATTTCCAAATAAATAAAACAAAAGGTAATATGGTTTTTAAGAGTTTAGAGATAACTGGCACACAAAGGAAGATGATCCAACCCCCAAAAGGTGTCAACTCTGAATGCAAATTACCATTGTTTCCATGTGAAAGAGGTTCTGGCTATTTAATGGGCCGCAGCGAGGGATTCTGGGCCTTTCTGTACTTCAGATCAGGCCGTGAGGCTGAGAGTGTCCGAGACTCTCAGACTCATGTATTTTTTAAAATGTTGGGCAGGGCTGGACTGGTAATCTGTCATACCGGGCAAATGCCCGGTGGGCCGACGTGCTTTTTGGGCCGATACATCTCATAATTTTTTTATTTTTTTTTTACGGCCCATAAAACTCGTACATCGGCAGCCCATTCGTTTTGTTTTGTTTAATTGACGGCGCTGGGTTAGTGCCGATGTAATGCATTGGTCAAAAAAAAAAAATCATATTTTTTTCCAATGACAGACCGGCCCATGAAACACGTAGATCCGCGGCCCATTGGTTGTTTTCTTGATTGACACTGGGCTGGCCCAATCACATCTTGAAACACCTCCCCCTTTGTGCTTTGAGTGAGCGTGCAGTGTCAAGTGTACTGTGTATCTATAGTCTGAGAGATGGAGAAGAAACGCAAGGAATGTGCAGAGAAATAGCGTGAAAAATAGATATAGGCCCTTCAAGCAGACGCTGTAAAATGTGTCAAAGTATTGTTGACGATTACAGCAATTTACTAGAAGTTTAATGAGTCGCGTTTGTATCCATGTTTTCCGCCAAAATAAAAGCTTGATGCAGTTTCCGTCAAAATAAAAGATCATGTGCTTATCTCTTTCAAGTTTATAAATTAGTACAAAACTAATAATGAAAGTTTTCTTTATTTTTCAGTGCATTTGTTTTACAATATATGGCTATTAGGCTACCGTCTTGAGATTAATTATAACTATTATTATGTAGTAGTGTAATAGTTTTATACTAAAAGAGGTTTTTTTTCTGTGTTTAATTTGCACACTAAAAATGGGTTGGAGCTTTTAATTTTTAACTCTCAAAGTGCACCAGATTGATGAATTTAACATTAAAATGCACACAATTTTCTTAGGGGGGCATGCCCCCAAACCCCCCTAGAGTGACAGAGGTCCACCCACCACAGTTTTACCAAAGATCCTGTGGGAAACACTGGTATTGCTATGCCAGTGCAGCTTATAGCTTGTTTTTTGATGCATCACTGCGGAGTATAGTTCAATTGTATTAATAAATTACAATTTCTTACTTATTTCACCTGTTAACTCTCACTCGTTCCTACTCACTCATTACATGCCATTAGTGGTTTTAATGAATAGGAGTTGAACATATTCAAGGGCGTGCAAAGATGGGTGGTGTTTATGATCATATGTAGTGGGCCAGTCTGGGCAAAAATGCCAGGGCAGATTTTCTGTCCCAGTCCAGCCCTGATGTTGGGTTTGCATCTCTTCTCTTTATTCCAGAGCATTTGATGTTTGGTATCGATTATCTTTGGATTGATTATGTAATTGGCATGATACATTTACCTGACATAATAAATTGTTACATTTGATTATTCTAACTGACTTTGATACTATTTTCATTAGAGTTAAAAGGAATAGTCAAACATTTGCTCACATAATGATGCTCATTCGAAAAAGATTTGCTTCACGTTTGGATGGAAACCCAGCTAATGAAAAAAAACTCTATAACCGATGCTTCTAGGCTTTGGTTGTGTAATTCAGTTATATATCATACTATCTATATTACCGAATTTAACAAACCAATTCTTACTAGAGAATTTCATGAAGAATAAAGTCTTAGAATTAGTCTTAGATTTTTCTAAACTGTCTCTGTTAATAATGTATTGTACCAAGTGTCCATTTCATTATAATATTCAGATTTATCATAAATAATTGAACATGCACATGTATTTTAAGTTCTGTTAAAGAGGGGTGGAGGTGGGGTCACATTTGAGCATTTAAAAATTGACTTGAAAGAAATGCAATAGTCACTTTCTGAAGTAACTAGTTACTTTTATAATGTGTAACTGAGTAACTAATTTAGTTACTTTTTGGAAGAAGTAACTAGTAACTGTAACTAATTACTTTTTAAAAGTAACTTGCCCAACACTGGTTATATATCATACTATCTATCTTATCGAATTTAACAAACCAATTCTTACTGGAGAATTTCATGAAGAATAAAGTCTTGTCAACTTACCGATGTTTCCCAAAGTCTGCACCTCTCAACAAATTTGATGGCAACCTAAAAAATAAAGACAATTTTTTGCACATGATCATCTACAGTCTACATTTTTTTAAACACTTTTTGAACAAAACTGTCAAAACTGATGTTTATGGCAAGACTCAAAGTTCACAGAAGGAAACAAGAGACAAAACTTTTGTTTTTGGAGAAAGAGCAACATACTTTCTGGCCGTCCGATCTTCTAATTCCTTCATGGACACGATCATCATATCCCACGTTCTTTCCCACTTTATAAAGACACCGAAAGTATTTATGTTGCAGTGTCGGTTGACGAGGAAATCTTAAGGTCACTGAAAAACACACAGCAACAACGTGTTAACATACAGCATGAGACTGAACACACCAGTGCAGATCAGGAGCCAGTATGAGTGGAGATTACAAACAAAACCAGAACAACAGATTGAAATGGACATGAATCCAGTGGTACGTGATACCTCTACTGTAAGTAAAAGTAGCATATATGTTCTCATGAATGTAAGCGTAGCAGCAGCGGCTTGTTGCTATATTGGATTGTCTCTAGAACTAGGTGTGCAGGAATCTCAGTTTACTCTAGACTACAGCACTGCATGATGACTGGAGACTCACGGTCTGTGGGCTCGGCTGGCCTCGGCTCCTGTCCGGGAGTTTGTGGCCGCTCCTGCGAAGGCTCAGGCACACAAGGACACACTTTCCCTATAAAGGACTGGAAGCCGCGCTTTACAGCAGCCAAACGAGGACGGCCTTCCCTCCCTTCAGTGTGTTTTTCGGAAAGCAAAGAATATTGATTAGAAACTTTTATTAGCACAGATTACAGCTGAATGATTAATGTAAAACTGTCCAGATGTTCATGTGAATAATTAGCAGGTTTAGCACTGAGGGTCATGTTAGAAAGATAACTTAGTCCAGTATCCAGGCGCTGTTTGACAGGCTTTTAGTGCCTGTGAGCGTCGGGTGTATGTGAATGAGATGTTTAGCCGGCAAGGCTTTCAATCACATGCAAATAATGAACTTTAGTGAATGGCAGTGTCCCGTGAGTGTAACTCTACCTCTGCCTTAACATGTGACGTGAATGTAACAGAACTGCCACTGATAGAATGAGCGCAGTAACGCGATACTACGACATTTCTTCAGAAGCAGATCGTGGAGACTCGTCCACGAGCAAATACTGTGATATCGCACACCCCCATGTGTCCCGCTGTTATTTCTGCATACAGTTGGTACTCAACCAGAAAATAGTTTTGCCGCCGCCGTTTCCCCGCGGTGGCAAATTGGGATGTGTATTTGCTGCCCTTTACCACTAATTGGTGCTGTAATCACAGACTTTGAAAAGTGTAAGTTTATTCTCTCTATGGCGTAATCTGCCGCGGCTCATTGAGGGCTGAGGACGCAGATAAATTCAAGTTAAACACTTGAGTATACTATAATAGCCTACTTGTCTTTTACTTCGTGTTATTTTAATTTGTTAGTAGATTTAATAACTGACATAACAGTGAAATAACTTAAAATAAATAATTGTAAAATTAAAACATTGTCAGGACTTGCTAACTGATCTTAGTCGGCAGAATTTGTGTTTTAGGATTAATTAAGAATTAAATAAGGCTTACAGTAGGTTGTTATTATTAGCATACTTTTCTTTAATAAATAATTAAAACATTTCAACATAAACATTAAAGATTATTAGAATCAAGCGTTTTGTTTAATTAATAATGGCACATTACAACATCAGTGTGCTAGATTCCAGCAGCGCCTCTGTTGTGCTGCACAGACGACTAAACCCGAAGGTCTGTTGAAGATTATCAGCCCATCGCACCAGAAAATCAAGACCAGGCTGAATTATTGTTTTGTGAATCATTCACGAAATTGAGACGATTGCCAGTGCTTTCCGGCCATAACAAAAGATTTGTGACATTTTAAATTTGTATTGACAAAGAAATTGCAGCTTTGTTATGTAAGCTACAATTAAAACGGTACAAAATGAAAACAGTAGCCTACAAAGCAACATAAATTAAGAACGGGCGTTTTTCTGTGCCTCTCTCTCTCTCGCAGACGCGCTCCTGGATCTCTTTTTAGCTTATTTTGTCACTCTCACTCTCTCGATATTAAATGTTTCAGGCTAGTAACACAGGCTTCAGCTGATAATACTCGCACTCGCTTAGTTGGCATAAACGCGTTTAGTCAACAGTTCATGTTTAGATAAGGCCAGAATGCTGACAATCATACACACTGCTCACACACTCTAAAACCCTACAAAACCAGTTGAAACAACTGGATTAAACCCTTCCATTTTTTTCAATGAAAAACCTATTTGGACACATCGAGAGATTTATCTGAAAGGAATCTTTCCTTTGCCTGTTCTGCTGAATCAGAGTGGTAATAGTTAATGGTTTAGTTTTGCTGCGGTGACTTTGCCGCGGGGAGCTACCGCAGCGCTAATAGGCATTCTGGTTGACTACCTACTGTACATGTGAGTTTTGATTTGTATTAATGTCCTCAGTTACCTGTCGGGTCGTTCTGCGCAGGCACATCTGTTGGGCTTCTGCTCGATGGTTGAGCACTGCTGCTATCCATTCCCTCAAACTGCATGTTGCCTAAGGAAAAATTAAAACCAGCATCAGAAACATCAGGCCGAAGCGGACACGAATCAGAGTGGTAATAACTCGAGACTCACCGTCTGACTCGAGTGCATCAGTGCCTGGTGTTTTTTTAAACCAGTCATGATCTAAAATGTTCTGTAAGGTGATCTCTGACTCTCTGTCACGAAGTTTCCGAAGTAGATCCTGGCATTCTGTAAACGTTTTCAGAAGAGAGCTGATTAGTCCTGTTTGATTTTGAGATATGTCGTTTGTGTAAGTACGGTAATGTTAATATCAAATACACTGCATTTGTTGCTGTTACTATGGCATTCTCTGGATGCCCATGAACATTTATTCATTGCTAAACTTCACTGTCAGTCCGCTGTGTTTTACACTTTGCTTATTTGTCATCAAGGTAACTTTACTGTCACTTGTGTAAGAGCTTGACATGTTTTCAAGCAATGCTATTTCCATTTCGTTCTTGTTTTTGGTCTCACCTTTGGACAAGCGTGTATTTTTCCAACCAAACCAGAGTTTCAAAGAGTTTGCTTCGACCATCCCCTTCAGCACTCTGTATAAGCCTTCATTGGTTGCAAATAAAGCGTGAAATCTCCTCACTAATGCTGATTTCGATTTAGCTGTTTCTGTAAGCAATACGTTTTCAGTGTTAAAAAAAAACTTTAAAACGCCCTTATTTCCATATCCTGTGCATAATAAATCAGTGATTTGTGCTGGAAAAGCAAACTCACGTGTTTCGAAGATGGTCAGTGCTCTGTAAAAGCCGGTTAACTTGATCTGCATGGTGTCAGGGTCGATGAGTACTTTACTCAGGCTCATGTCTTTATAATAAACACCCCGTTCACTGCAGAGCCGAAACGCAGCGATGAGTTTCTGCATGATGTCTTTCGCTACCGCTTCAGTCAGACGACCTTCGTTTTCTTTGATGAAATCACACAAGGTCATGCTGGTACCTGGATGCTCCATAACTAAGATGTTGTGATCTTCCATGTCAAACCAGTCGTATAACTTCACGACATGGTTGCTGTGTCTCATTATCCGCATTATAGCTGCCTCTCGACACAAAGGTTCGGAATGGCCAATCTAAAAGAAGAGATTGACGAAAGGTTCGTTGACTTCTAACCTCAAACCTCCTCACTAAAGAGTGAGTGACATTCAAGAAGAAAACAACCAACTGTACATGTACAATACAACTGATGCTTCAAGGCTTTGATTGTCTATTTCAGTTTTATCCTATGCTGTCTACATGCAGACTTATCAATTACCGAATAATAATTTAATAAATAATTCTTAATAGTAATTTTCATGAAGAATAAAATCGTGTCAACTTACGTGGAAATCAAACCGGCGCTTCTTAACAAATTTGATGATCACCTAAGAAATAAAGAAAATATTTGCAAGCGTAAGTGAACTGATACATTTTAGTTGTTTAGATGACAATCTACAATCTTTTTTAAAACATGTTTTGATCAAAACTGTAAACACTGATGTTTATGTCAGGACTCAAAAGACAGAAGGAAACAAGAGGCAGAAAGTTTGGTGTATCGAGGAAGAGCAACATACTTGTTTGTCATCTGATTTGCGAATTCCTTCATGGACGATGCCATGGGATCTTGATGCCAGTTTCTTTCCCAGTTCATAAAAAGAGTCAAAGGATCCTGAAAAACACACAACAGCATGAGACTGAACTGCATGTGACTAAACACACCTGTGCAGAACAGGCGAGGAACCAACCGGTGTGAAGATCACTAATAAAATCAGTAAACAGGCTGAAATTGACACATGTGAATAATTAGCATTAAGGTTTTGCATTTAAGTTCATGTTCCTTATACTCGAGATGGCAACTTCTTGAATCTGCAATCCTATTACAGTATTTTTCTCAAATAAAGTAATTGTTTAAAAATATGTGAATATGTGAATAAAAAGGAAGTAAACACTGTAACAGGACACTCAGTAATCTGGTAATTTCGTGCGCACTGATAATCATATTTCTTCAAATAAAGGTAATGCTAATTTTACATACAGCACACAGTGAAAACTATATGAATATGACACAGTGGGCAACTGGATATAGCACAGCATATTTTACAATGAAGGATTCAAAGTTTTTCGATCATGTCTCCCGTGAAGCTGATCTTCAGTTCGCACTCACTCGCTTCACACGGCCCGACCGTCACTCGCAGGAACACGTTTATATCGGCTACAAATGCACACTTCACAAGATATCACAGCTGGATTCCAAATTGCATATATCACTGACTTGTGAAATTAAATGTTTATTTGATATTCAGAGATTTGTTTAAATGATGTAGATGTGGATTTGCTGAATGTTGACGGCAGTTGAGAAAGTATTTTAGCCTGATTGTTTGCCTTTTCTGTTACAAATAATACGAAAGCAAACTCTTTACTTTTTCACACACCATTTACTTTCTTTGTTTACCAGTTCTGTTTAAAAGTATAAGATATGACTGACAGAGATCGTTAACTAATGAAGACGGAGAATGTGAGTGTGTGATCAGGCGCTGCCGTTTTCTTCTCACGCGCTTGTGTTCTCAGTGCCGCCCGTCAAAATAAAAGTCCCATTTCTAACTCATCGGCCAATCAGAAAAACGAATCGGCCGATGTTTTAAAAATGCCAAATATCGCCGTTGGCGATATATATATCGGTCGTCCACTACATGTGAGTTTTGATTTGTATTAATGTCCTCAAGACAGTTACCTGTTGGGTTAATCTTCACAGGTCTATCTGTTGGGCTTCTGCTGGGGTTTCTCTCAGATAACACAGCAGCGCTGGTCGATGGTTGAGCGTAGTCCACCATTGGCTTGGTCTCGAGCGCATCTGTGGCTGGAGTCGGCTCCTGTCCGGGAGTTTGAGGACGCTCCTGCAATAACACAGCAGCGCTGGTCGATGGTTGAGCGTAGTCCACCATTGGCTCGGTCTCGAGCGCATCTGTGGCTGGAGTCGGCTCCTGTCCGGGAGTTTGAGGACGCTCCTGCAATAACACAGCAGCGCTGGTCGATGGTTGAGCGTAGTCCACCATTGGCTCGGTCTCGAGCGCATCTGTGGCTGGAGTCGGCTCCTGTCCGGGAGTTTGAGGACGCTCCTGCAATAACACAGCAGCGCTGGTCGATGGTTGAGGAGCACTGCTGCTATCCATTCCCTCAGGCAAATACTCGTATGCGTCCACGAATACGTCGCTGCTGCTGATATCCATTCCCTCGGGTAACGTTGCATGCATGATGTTTACTTTCTGCATGTTGCCTAAGGAAAAGTTCAAACTAACATCAGAAACATCAGGCTGAAACGGACATGAATCAGAGTGGTAATAACTAGAGACTCACAAACTATAAGTGTAAGCTATTGTGATTGTCAAAACATTTGGTAGCCTAACTTAACATCATTTTTTCAAGTTTAGTGACAGCATGGTGCAATAACTCGCTGGAAATAGTGTTTTAAGTGTGCTCAGCACATGTTGAAAGAGTCCCTCTTTTTGACGAGACATTGGTTGGGAGGTAATGCCATAGCATGGTGTTGGTGAGAATGAGATGTTTGTGTGTGTTCTGTTCAGGTTTTTCCCAGCGGCTGCACTCGAGAGGCAGTGGGCGCACGTATGCCGTTTACTTTAGTGGATGCAGTGGTTTGGTGTCAGGGTGTCACATATATTTAACAAAATTAAAGTTTTGGCTCACCTGGGACTGGTAGATGAAAAAATCCACCAGCCAAGCATATTTTTTACCTTTTTGTGTCACATATACATTCATTCCTACATTTAATTGAGATAAGGTATTATGTTGAATGAATAAGAGTACATAGAAGTCAAAACAGAGCAACAAATAGTAAGACATGGAAGATGTGAGTTTAAATATAATGACGTAGCTCTTTTGCCCGCCCACGGGCGATCAGAGTGGAACAGGTTAACCCTTCGGAGTCTTGGGCTATTTTGGCCGTTTTTGAGTACTTTTATTTTTTTTAAATTTTGCAACATAAAAAAATGTTTACCATACCAATGTTTGGTATAATTTTTTTCAGCACAACATCACCTATATGATCAGACAATTAGTTTTTCACTTTGATGTACTCTATCAACATACTGGACCCAAAATCACACAAAAAACACAAAATCCGAATAGAAAAAGTATAGCTTTTCTACTACAAAAAACACAAACATGCTCAATGAAGCATTTTAAAAGGTTTAAAATGTAAACACAAGTTGTAAATGTCAACATATACAGGTACAATTCAGATATAATCAAGCTATATACAAAAAAAATATGATTTACAAAAAAAAGCGTGTGTAGCCATAGGCTTTTTTTCTTTTTTTTTAGCTCAGCCACTTTTTAAAAAATGTTGTGCACACAATTATTCAGAGAGCTATATTTAAGGCCTTGTATTCCCAGAGTATGAGGGTTCGCAAATAGTGCAAATACAACATAAAAAATTTAAAATTGAGATAAAATTAAACTATATGCAGCAAAAAGCAGGTGTGGCAATAGGCGTTTTTTCTTTTCTTTTTTGCTTAGAAACTCTACAAAACAATTCATGTACAATTACACAGATATCTACATTACAGGGATTTCATTCCTTGAGTAAGAGGGGTTCCTCAATAGTGCAAATATACCATACAATAGGTAAAATGAACACAAAATCAAATTATACATACAACTATTTACAGCAAATATCAGGTGTTTTTTATTTTTATTTTTTATCTGTGCCTCTCCTCAAAACAGTTTAGCTAAATCTACTCCTAAACTACCTAAACTACTCCTAAACTACCTAAACTATCTACACTACTCCTAAACTACTCTCAAAATCTACTCAAACTCTTCCAAAAACTAGCAATAATCTCTCTCTATATATATATAACGTATATATGTCTATCTTTATCAACTCCGTAAATCCTCTGCCTTTCAATTTTGCGTCTTAGCTCAGTTGGCATGATGTACCTGTGAGCTCTTTAAGTGGGCTAGGTTACAATAAGCTGTAACCGTAATTAAACTAAACTAAACCTGTTCTGTCTCCATGCAGCGTATATTCTCTGGCTCTGTACGCATTATTGCCCGACTCCGGTTCCAACAGATAATGACATTTCATGAACACAAAGGTCCATGTTTAATAAAAATGTTCATGAAATTAGAAAATATTTAAGAGATTGATGTTTAATTTAGTTTTATACATGTTCTCATACTCATTTATTTTGTTATAATGTCAGTAATAATATTTTAGAAGTATAAAATGTGTATAAAGTAACTGGATGACCCCTGACCTTTCCTTGCGAAGGAGTAAATAATCTTTAAAGACAACTGGCACATGTCTGTCTCTTATTCAGTGATTTAAAAATGTTTGCCACTACAAAATCAAACCGGTTTCTAGGTTTCAATTGTACATTTATGCTAACCGTTTAAATAACGATCTAGTCTTGCGTGTGCGCATCAGTTGCGTTTGTGTAGAACTGAATGTACAACAAGTTTGTCCTTTTTCAACCGTATATAACAGCAAGTATGCAAAACGACATATTCTTCACTTAAATCAACACGTTTTCCACTATGGAATGACAAAGCTGTCGAAATAATAAATAAATACACATCAAGTATCTGTATCATGTCACATTGCAGCCTAAAGGTGGTGCCAGAAAGTGGGAAAACGGGTGAAAGAAATCTATCGGTTTTAAACTCGGTATAAATGGAGAGTTTCTCCATGTAAAGTATTTAAGGAGTTTTACCTCGAGACTGACACTTCTTAAAGAGAAACCGTAATAAGAGTCCAGCGAAGATCAGACCCAGAGGAACCAGAACCAGAGGGATGATCAGAGAAGAGCCTGAAAACACAGGAGAAATCATCAGAGAATATGATCACGTTGAGCTCATTATATTACAGTTATATCCCTTTGTTGGTTCCAGACTCAAACCAACACTTTCTCCATCTCTGAGACTAGTATTTCTTTTTTTGTTAAACCTTTCAAGGTCATATAATGTGCAACGATTTGCATTCACAGTAATATGGTTGTATCGCTAATATCGCTGGTATGAGAGATTCGGCATGTTGGGACACAGTGCATCCAGTGATGCGGTTTTCTGTAAGTCCTGCCGGCAGTTTCTGAGCAAAGTGAAGCAAAATTTACCCAGCTTGTTTAATACCGAAGTATATCCCTCACACACACAGTTCATCTATATAATATCACACACAGTGCAGTTTTTCTCCAGATATAAGCATGATAACAAAATGTGATTTTGATTTTATACACGTTTAATAAACAAGAAGTTAATATTAAGTTTAGTACATTTAAGACACCATATTGCCTGTTTTAGCTCTATTTCGCCGAACTAAAACAGTGGAAAACGAAGCCACAGCACTGTATTAGCGTCTCTAAGAAACACTCCTCACTGAATGAATCAGCTTTTTCAACGAATCAAGTTGAATCTCAATGACTCACTCATTAACCGCCTCCTACTGGCGGGTTTAATCTTACATTTAAAGTACCTTTTCATGTTTTAAATCATTTCAAATATCAATATTAAACGTTTTATGTTTAAAACATCAAAACATTATTTATGGATAACTGCAGGTTCTTCATTTGTCATTAAACAGTCTGTGTAAATGCATTTAAATGCCACTTCAGCTGCAGATTCTGTTTCCTCTCCATTGCAAAGATTTTGTTGATACAATTTTATTGCTAAAAGCCCTATTGTGTCTTATTATTATAATTTAATAAATGTATGAAATTCATACAAAAGGTGATGCATGCTTAAAATAAATGTATAAAGGTAAAACTGCCCATAAAATCAACTGAAACGTATTGGTAAAAATGATTTCTGTCACTGCTGTGAACTGACCAACACACAGAGTATGAAGAATATCACACACTTCAGGAGTCAGCTGTACACAGCAGTCCTAAACATGCAAGCTACAGCACAATAACACACTCTGCTAAATATGTCCTCTGTGTACATATCCTTGCAAGTATAATTTAGCTTGTATTATTTTAAGTAAGAAGAGAGTTATAAAAAGGGGGAGTATTGGCTTAAGCCATGTGGTGCTGCTCGGTTGGGGGACTGGCTTTAGGCAATGCTGTGTTACATGCGCTTCATGAGGCACACACACACGCACACACAGAACACACACACACGCACACACAGCACGCACACACACACACACACACACACACAAGCACACACACACACACACACACACACACACAAGCACACACACACACAAGCACACACACACACACGCACACACACACACAAGCACACACACACGCGCAAGGTCTCTCCCTCTCTGTCGTGCGCGCGCTGTTTGAACATACATATTATCACATAGGCAAAGCCTTTTGAAAACCGGGACATATTCACGTAGCCTTTCCCGGGACAGGTTGTTAAAAAGAAGGACAATCCCGGGAAAAACCGGGACGGGTGGCAACAGTAATGCTGTGCCACATACAAGTCCTGCCATTTATGTCGATGTGTGTGTCAGTTCTGATGTGTATAACTCAGTACCTGTTGTGTGGTCCTCCCAAGCCTCAGTTGTGTTCAGGCTTCTCCCAGCGAACACAGCAGCGCAACTCTGCGGCCGAGAGTCCTCGAACAAGCTCTCCAGATCCAGCGGGAACTTTACAGACATGATGTCGGATTGACACGGTCTCTGCCTGTTGTTTATAGCGGTGAACTGCGTTTGCAAACCTCGTCCGTTAGTGACTGAACTACTGTTATGATCAGAAGATTCCGTCAAAGTAACTCAATATTGTATAATATATTTTGAATGACACCGTATTCTGTCAGATTCAGAAACTCGACGAGCTGTGTAGACGTGCCTGTTGTTTAAAGCGGTAAACTGCGTTTGTAACACTTTGTCCGTTAGTGAATCTCGACTCTGATCATCGCTGTTGAACTCAGTCTGTGACGTCACATGGAACTCGCGCTGCCTGTGGCGTCACGGCTGATGCTCTGCTAGCGCTCGAGCACGCATAATTAAAGGGATAGTTCACACAAAAATGTAGAGAAAAAAATAATGTCACAATTTACTCACCCTCATGTCTAATCTGAGAGATGTCTGTCCGTCCATTGAAAACTCATTCACCCAGATTCTCAGAAGAGACTCGATCACTTTATATAATGAACAGATTGAATTTGGGCTTTTATTCTTTATTTTTTTTATTCTATGCTACAAAACAAATAAACCCTCTAAATTCAAATGGTTAAAGTGAATTGTATTGTTTTTATGGCCAAAACGCACTGCATTTGTTTATTAATCAGCATTTATTCAGTGTTACACACACATTTTACACACACACACACACACACACACACACACACACACATTTAACACACACACACACACACACACACACACACACACACACATTTGTGGTTTATGAGGTCAACGTGACTTTTTAGTGGTTTACGGGGACACACCTTTCCCAACATCCAATCGCCATGAAAGTCATGTCAAAAATTTTCATTTGATCTACAAAAAAAACAACCATGCTTCAAAATAGCAATTTCCCTTTTACAACAAACAAATAATAATTATGTGACATTTCACAGGCTTATGGGGCCAAATAGTGGTTTATGAGGTGTCTCTACACAGTGGCGCAAAAAGTGGGTATGCGCGTTCACGAGTCCGCAGTGACGCTGATGACGTGTATCTGGTGTATACACGTCACGTCATGTGACGCTCGTGTATCCGTGTATTCGGGTTCAAATAAATATGGCTGGGCAAAAAAATGCAAGTCTTCGTCTGTGTGGAAATCCTTAGACATGTTTGTGAAGATTGTTTTGTTTCCAGCGTGCGTCTCCCTCAGACTGTAAACGAAGCTCGGGCGCACCAGACACACGTCAGCAGCGTCACTGAACGCGGATCCACAACAGAACCGGAAGACAATACAATGCTGAATAAAGTCCTAGTTTTTGTTATTTTTGGACCAAAATGTATTTCCGATGCTTCAAAACATTCTAACTAACCCACTGATGTCACATGGACTACTTTGATGATGTCTTTATTTCCTTTCTGGACAAGGACAGTATACCGTTCACACATTTCAATGGAGGGTCACTTATTGCAACTTTGTTTATTGAGTGAATAAAATCCATGTCAAATCTGCAATCGTGCTGATATTCGAGAAACAACACTACTGGCGGTCTCATGTTGCTTAACTAGGCTACATCATAAACTATAAATGTAAAAGCTAAATGTTTACAGCAGTGTTTGTTCTATATGTTTCTTTGTCAGTACTAATTTGTTCTGATTTCTCCATGAGATTCTCTCACCTCAACTGGTGTGGCTGTTACTGTCAATACATTATTCATGATCAACTGAGGCAGTTCAGGTGTTTGTATTTCTGTATTTGTTTTTCTTTTTTAAATTGCTGATTGTTTTTTTTTCTTGGTGTTTAACAAAACCTTAAAAAAAATCAACAGCATCAGTAGGAGAGTAAAAACGTTCAAAGAAAAATTCATTTTTTGAAATGGGTAAAAAAACAAACATTGTCACTCAGTGAGTTTTTTGTTTTTTTAAAATATTGTAAAAACAACAATAATATTACATTCTAGTGCTGTCAAATGATTAATCGCATCCAAAATAAAAGTTTTTGTTTACATAATATATGAGTGTGTACTGCGTATATTTATGTATACATAAATACAAACACATGCATGTATACATTTAAGAAGAATATGCTGTTTATACATTTAATATAATATAAAATGTAATAATAAAAATATGTAAATGTATACACATGCAATTTTTAAATATATATTAATACTGTATCTGTATTCATATGTACATAAAGTACGTAAACAAAAACATATTTTGGATGTGATTAATGGTGACAGTAAAGGATAGCAGATGCAGGCAGATGGATGTTGTCAGATGTTGCTGACCCAGAGCACAACCAGGACAAAAGCCCACGGCGGATTGAATGGAGGGAGGAGCCATGATGGTGGTTTAAGGGGCCTCATCCTGGTGACGATCGACGAACAGGCAGCCGCTGGAAGAGACTCCTTCACAAACGTAGAGCCGAGGAAGCGATGAAGTGCCGATGACCCTGGCGACCCACCGACGGAGCCGCAGCGACGACCCCCGAGAAGGAAGCGAGGATCCTGAGGGCTGAAGACGAGCCGATGTGACTGAGGGCGGAGGTGACAACTGGGGGAAGGCGGAGCTAGCCGGAGCCGAAGAGATGGAGGGTCGGAGGGCAGTGGACAACCCGCAAGTCCGCAGCAGAGGCGTGGCGAGGTCTGACCCAGGCGAGGTTGAGCGGCCGAAGGTCAACGCTACAGTCGAGGGATGAAGGAGTGCAGGAGCCAGGGCGACGGGTCGAGGTGAGTCTGAGCACTCCAAGGCTGGAGGCGGAGCCACGGGCTCAGACCACTCAGGAGGGATTGGCTCCTTGCAGGTCCAAGCTGGAACCATGCCACTGAGTTACCAATGGAAGACGATGACGACTGGGTGGTAGCAGTGGCTGATGACTGAGGATAGGCACAGAGAGATGAACAGAATACAATTAAAAACAAAGTGCTACCAATAGCAGTCAGGAGAGTTACTCATGGTTTATGAGGACATGATTTGGTTTGTGACGACTGATGACTATTGTATGTGACTCAGCGGTAGACTATTGTTTTACAACACTTGTGTGTTTTACTCATGGTACTGTTAACACACACGAGTGTTTTTAACAATAGAGTACTGCTAAATCACATTTAGTAGCAATAAGATAATTTTATGACGTTTGAAACTTAATTGATAAAAGTATTAACGAACCTCTTCAGGAGACGTGACTTCACTTCCTGTTAAGGCTGGAGCGACAGGCTCATGGACAAGCTGGAAGACAGAAACAAAGAGAAAGGAGCAATAATGTGACTCAGCGGTAGACTATTGTTTTACAACACCTGTGTGTGTGTGTTTACTCATGGTTTATGAGGACATAATTTGGTTTATGACGACTCATCACTATTGTATGTGACTCAGCAGTAGACTATTGTTACTCGTTCAAAATAAACAAATCTTTTTTAGAGTCATTTCGTTCGTTGAATGAACAGAATGACTCGAAAAAAGATTTGTTCATTTTGATGATGGAGTTCGAACAGGAGAGTCACGAACGTGCATCACAGAACAGAGCAAGGCGAGCATTTGAGCTTATAAAACTTAAACGTTTTTTATTTATTTTTGAAGTGACCGATTGTTTCGCAAGATAAGACCCTTATGCATCGTCTGGTGTCGTTTAAAGCCATTCGAAGCTGCACTGAAACTGTCATTTGGTCCTTGAACCGTTTGGTACCCAGTGAAGTCTATTATATGGAGAAAAATCCTGGAATGTTTTCATCAAAAACCTTCATTTCTTTTCGACTGAAGAAAGAAAGACATGGACATCTTGGATGACATGGGGGTGAGTAAATTATCAGCAAAAGTTTTTTAAAAATTGAACTACTCCTCTAATTTAGAAATTGTTTGAGATCAGAAAAAGATCAGAGATCGGTGTTTTACAAGTAAAGCCCTGTTTTAAGATCGTTTCTGATGAAATCGAACGGTTGAGATTAAAATTTGGACACATGCTGCTGTCCCGAGAATTTTAGGTTTCTGTGTTAGTTCATAGGGGCACTGGAACAATCATTCATATAAACGCATTAAACTTTAGTTTACAGAGACGTGAAACTCACCGAGTGGTCTGGAGTGTGCACTGATATGCTCACGCAAAAATCGCTGCAAAAGATGCTTAGTGTTCACACAAACACCTGTCAAACACAGCGATAGGGACATTGATCTATTTTTTTCTTTCTGACAATGAGTGGCGTTTTAATATATCAATACGGATGATTCTGTATCGATACAGTAGCAAATCCATTGATGCAGTTTTGAAAAAGAAACCGAACAGAAAAGACAAATTTTAAAACGTTTAAAAGTTTAAAAAAATAAATAATGTGCAGTGTGCACCTATTAATAACTCTGGGATTAGAAACTGAAGTATCTTAATTTGACCCAACCTGATGGCTTTTTCTTCTCTGTTATACAGAATAAAAAGAACAGCTGTTATAGTAAACTGTGTAGGACAAAATCAACGGGGCCCATGTTTCGTACAGTATAGTTTTATTTAATGCCATATCAGCATCTGTGGCTATTTTCATGGCATAAACTGATTTACACAAATACAAGAGTTACATTTATACAATGAAAATAAAAACAAAGCAAACAGAAACAGCAATTAATACTTTACAAGATGTTTTACATTAATGTGATACCTGTTCTGGTACATTCTTACTAAAGTCAAAGTGAGTTTGCTGCCTTTGCTGTTGTTGTTGATGTTGTTGTTACTGCTGCTGCTGATACTGCTGATACTGCTGGAGCTGATCTGAGACTGTAGACATTAAAACAAACATATAGAGATATATTAGCTGATTAAATCATTTTTATGTGACCATGACAAGATGTAAAGATTGCTGACAGTGTTTGGAACCTTCACTAGCTCACTGACCTGCTGTAAAGCTGCAGATTCTGCCCAGGCTGCTATAATATAATAATATAATAATAATAGTAGCCTAATAGTATTAGGGGAGATGTTCACAGAGGCTTCTGCACACAAAACATAAGATATTGGTAAGCCTAACGGTATGTGATAATAAGCCTAAACTCTTACCAGATTTGTGATCATTTTTATGGCACTATTTTTTTAAATAAATACTGTAATAATAATAATAGTTTAAAGTAAAAATAATAGTTTTTAGTGAAATAACATAAAAAGACCAGACCCCTCGACGCCCGTGAAACTTTTCTCCCTCAAACAGCAAGCTAACGTTACTTCTACAGCCTACACACAGCAATATAAACAACATCTCTGCATGCTCTCTTCACGTCGTTCTTGTAAAATAATAATAATAAGTAAACAAACATCAAAATCACTTCGCTGAGAATAAAACACCACTTACCAGCAGCCGCAGAGTTGAAGATATCCTCTGGTAGTGCGCGTAGTCGCGCGAAATTAAAAAATGCGCGTGCAGCGTCAGGAATCGTCCCGGATGAGTTCGTCAGGTGAAAGGTCATCATGTGGGTCATTTAATTTACGGATAAATTATTATTCATTAATTTTACTAATAGTTAGATTGGGAAGGCATCCACAAAAGGGCCTTTAATTACAAAAAAAGGAGAGGAAATTTTGCCTTGACAAAAGGGCACTTTGGGCACCAAGGGGCAAAAGGGCAGGAGCTCAAGCAACAAAAGCAAACAAAAGCCCCCCCCCCCTCTGCACGTGCCTGGATGCCAGCAAAAGTGCCATTGTGCCTGTGCAGTGTGTGCATCTCTACAGCTCTGATTAGGACCACTAACACCATGTAAGTAAATAATGTCTTCAGTTGTTGTCCCTTCTTGCTATTCTACATGATGGCAAGATTTTGAAAAGACTTTAGCTTGTTTCCTAATGTTATCCGGGCTAGCACCAGGCTAACCTAGGCTAGCTCTAGCTACTCACCAGGAAACCTGGCCAAGCCTCCACTAATTTTCCTCACACCAAGCATTAATAACTCTTTGAGGGCCATGATTTCTGACAATTTCCTCCCCTCTCTCACGCCTGACTGGTTCAAAATTGTAGGGCTGTGGTCCATCAAGAATTTGATGGTTTCCCTCCTCTTCAGTCTCCCAGTCGTTCTCCATAGTCAAACCGCAAACAGAAGGAATCTAGCAGAGTACGGGTTGCTACTCCCTGTTATGACGTCATCACCCAGTTACGGTAAAAAACATGCTACCTTTGAAGAAACCCCAATAAATGTTATTTTAACGTATTTTAAGACAGAAATTATTTAAAAAAAAAATATATATATATATATTGAGCACTTAAATTAACACATTAATTGATTGTGGTGGTTAACCTGCAATTTACACTTTAACAAAGCCTCTAAAAAATATTTTCACGTTTTTATCTATGACATAAAACACACCAGTTATAACCTGCTCGTGGTTTTTTAAACTTTGTGTCTGCTTGTGGTTTTTTAAACTTTATATAGGCTTCAAAATGTATTAATTTTGGATTAACTTGTGAAGATTATCTTGATAGACAAAACGTGTAAGGGTCACAACTCTTTGTTGAACACAGATCTTATTTTTTGCGATTTTCCAAAAGTCTATGGGGAAGATGCATAGCTTTTCGATCGAGGGAACCCATGCGCCGCTAACTTCCGAGTTGTCCTACAAAGTGACGTCATAACTTCGGCACTCTATATGATGATTTGCTGCTCAGAAATTCTGATTATTATCAATGATAAAAATAGTTCTGCTGCTTCATATTTTTGTGGTTGCTGAAAAAACTACGTTGCATTACAGGGATTGATTACATTTTAAAACATAATTCAAACAGGAAACAGTTAAAGTATAAAAGTATTTCACAACATTCTGGGCACAAGATGTACACGATGCTGTTTTTATTAAGAGGACTGATGCTGATTTTAACCGTATGGCTGATTACATGCGATTCCATGTTGGTGAATCAGGACTTGTTGATGTCGGAGGCGGTTCTGTGCTATACCCGTGACCAACTTTTACTGCTCCAGCCTAGTCACACACTCGCCCCCCAGCTACCGAGGGAATTACAGGCGAGAACAGTGGGGGAAAGCCGTCGGAGACGGACGCGGAAGAGGGGAAAACGTGGCGGTGTAAGGCAGAGATTACGGAGAAGGGCAGTAAGACCACCACTACCCTCAATGCTTCTCTGCAACACCCGCTCCCTGAGAAACAAAGTTGAGGAGTTAAGAGTCAATACCAGAGTTCGACATGAGTACCGGGATTCATGCCTGCTTGTGTTCACGGAGACGTGGTTACGAGAAGACGTGCCGGACTCGTTCATTGCCCTGGAAGGCTTTTCTCTGGTACGCTCTGATAGGAATGACAACTCAGGCAAGAGCAAAGGGGGCGGTATTTGTGTTTACGTTAACCAAAAGTGGTGCTCGCAATTCTCCGTGAGGGAGCGGCTCTGTAACTCCGACATGGAACTGGTATGTGTAAGCCTTAGGCCTTTTTATCTTCCACGCGAATTCGGAAACATTTTAATATGTATCGTTTATATTCCACCTAGTGGGAATGCTGCAAATGCAGCTAAACTTACAGCAGACTGTATTCATAGACAATTAAGTCGTACCCCTGAAGCACCTTGTTTCATTTTAGGGGATTTTAATCATTGTAAACTTGATGCTGTGTTGCCTGGATTCCATCAATATGTGGACTGTAATATGAGAGGCAAAAACATCTTGGACAAATGTTATGGGAATGTTAAGAATGCCTATATAGCTAAGGTTAAATCGCCATTAGGCTCCTCTGATCATAATGCTGTCCATTTAATTCCGACATATAAGTCCATGCTTAAGAGCAGTAAACCACAAACTAAAACTGTATATGTGTGGAATGATGATGGAATTGAAACGTTAAAAGGATGCTTCTCTTGCACTGACTGGAACGTCTTTCAAAGTTTGGATCTAGAGGAGGCCGTAGAGACTATGACAGATTATATACTTTTCTGCAAAGATAATGTGTTAGACCAAAAAATAATAACTATATATCCGAATAATAAATCCTATATCTCTAAGGAAATTAAGGAGTGCATAGTACAGAAAAAAATGGCTTTTAGGAGAGGAGACCTTGCAGCTATGAAAGATGTACAGAAGGAACTGAATTATAAACTAAGGAATGCTAGGAGAAAGGAGAGGGAGAAATTTGAGGCCCATTGTTCGACTATGAATACCAAAAAATGATGGGATTCTATGAAACATATGACAAACATGGCTCCAGCCAAAAGATCTATCAATGTGATAGATGAGGGGGCAAAGGCAAATGAGTTGAATGACTTTTATTGTAGATTTGATGTAAGAGACTTCTCACAGGAGCAGGCAAATGCACTGGATGCCTTGTCTATATTGGATAATCCTAAAATAATTATTGACCAGAACATGGTGGAGAGACTGTTTTCACAGGTCTGTCCTAATAAGGCTTCTGGGCCGGACGGCATCTCTGGGCGGTTACTAAAATCTTGTAGTAGAGAGTTGGCCGAAGCCTGGTGCCCTATTTATCAGAAATCTATGGACACGAATAGAGCTCCACTATTATCCCTGTCCCAAAAAAGGCTAGCTGTAAGGAGAATAATGATTATCGTCCTGTAGCACTTACTTCAATAATAATGAAGTGTTTGGAGAAAATTATGATTAATTTTGTTAAAACAGACGTGAGTGGTCTATCAGACCAACTTCAGTTTGCTTATAGGAGCAATAGAAGTACAGACGATGCTGTTATAGCTATAACACATTTTATAAATAGGCATTTAGATGATCCAGGCTCGTATGCACGTCTTTTATTTGTAGATTTTAGTTCAGCTTTTAATATCTTGCAACCACATCTTTTAATTGCAAGGCTGAATGATTTTAAAGTCAATCCACTTATTATAAAATGGTATTATTCTTTTTTGACCAATCGTAGGCAGCAGGTTAGTGTTAATGGGACACTATCTGAATTCAGAACGTTAAGCACAGGAGCCCCTCAGGGCTGTGTTAGCTCACCGGTTTTGTTCACTTTGTATACAGATGATTGCAGAAGGCGTTATTCTAATAACCACATCATTAAGTTCTCAGATGATACTGCAATTTTAGGGTTATTGAAAAAGACAGAGGACTTGTCTGAATATCTGTCAGAGATTGAACAGTTTGTGAATTGGTGCAAGGATAACCACCTAGCTCTGAATGTCAATAAGACGAATGAAATGGTGTTCGACCCTAGAGGAGTTGGTGATCACAGGCCTGTGATTATCCACAATGAAACCATCATACAGGTCCCTTCACATAAATATCTTGGGGTCTTGTTTGATAATTTATTGACATGGAATATCCATGTAGATAGTCTTTGCAGTAGATTACAACAACGGTTGCACTTTTTACGGCGTCTTAGACTTTATGGTGTGGATCAGAGGTTTATGATAATTTTTTATCAGGCAGTCTTCGAGAGTTTAATTAGATATAGTATTGTAGTCTGGTTTGGTAATCTGTCCGTAGCACGTAGAACTAAACTGGTACGGATGATCCACACTGCTTGGAAAATCATTGGAGTAAAAGAACAGACATCATTGCAGACCCTCTATGAACAGGCTACTTTAACGCAAGCTAAAAAGATTGTGTGTGATCCGTCGCATATCCTGTACACAGAGTACGAGTTGCTGCCTTCTGGGAGGAGGTTTAGAGTTCCTCGCTGCAGATTGAACAGATACAAAAACTCATTTATCCCAGTGTCTGTAAAGTTGTTAAATGAAGGCGGTACGGAGTTGTAATTTATGCCATTTTTATTATTAATATTGTCTGGTTTGTAAATTTGTTGTATGTTAACTGTATACTGACGGCAGCATGGGTGATGGCCCAACACAAATTTCCCTCCGTGGGACAATAAAGTTTTTACTACTACTACTTTTTTTTTTTTTGTTACATTACCTCAGGTGAATGCGGCTATACAGCCACAAAAAGCATCATTAAAGCATAAAATCTATAAAAATGGGAATGTCACTTGATTAATGACATGCAAAAACAAAAGTACACCTTACTGTCAAAAGAAATGACCTCAATTTTAAGCCCCACAAACATAATAGGCATAATTTACTGTTACGCGCCTAAAAACAAAAAGACAACTTAACGGCTAAATTTGTTTAAAGGTCATTTCAGTTGCCAAAACACGGTTCCCTATGGTTTAAAACACAGATAATACAGACATGTTTAGAAAATATTCATTTTACCTCCTTACTTTATCCACGACCTCGTCGTATATCCAGAAACGATTATGAAGTCGTCGCTCGCTTCGCCCGTTCGCCGGCGCCACCGCTCTACGTTTGGTTTGAAAGAAACTGTATCCTTGCGCCTGGGGGGGAATTCTTGTAGTTTGAATATTTCAAATCTTTATAGCTGTATTTTAAATTTCCGATTATTTTCGGTAAATATTATATGACATATGATATAATGATATGTGAAAAAAAAATCGTAATTAAAAACATTCGAAGCAGGACTACTTTGTCAAGCGTAATGTGTCGTCAGTCAGTGACTAGGTCATGTTGAACCCGTAGGTCTCATATGGGACCCACTTCATTTCTGACATTTCTTAATTTCTCTCATTCCCAGCTTTGCAAATTGGAAATAAAATACATGTTTGATAAATTCATAGGCAGGTGAACGTTGTAATAATGATAATTCAAACAAAACGAAATGTCACAATAGAAAATAATGCATTTATATTTAAAACAGTTGTTATACTGATCCGATGCTATCTATGATATTAGTTATTTGTATAAAAGTGACTACCAACCAAATGTTATCATTTCAAAATTTTAAACGTATAAATATATATATATATATATATATATATATATATATATATATATATATATATATATATATATATATATATATATATATATATATATATTTTAAGCATGAAATTATTTTGCCCACATAGGTCCTATGAAGGTCCCATATTATCATCCAACATGGGCATACCTATATGTGACCCACATTGTGAAACCCACATGGGACCCACATCAATTGCCCATGTTCAGCCAATGCCCACAAGGAACCCATGCTGCCTGGATATAACCCACATGGGGCCCACATATCAATGTTGGCTGGGTACCCAGTCATATTGTGAGTAAAACCCCAATAATTGATGTTTGAAGCTCGTCTGATGAAGATTGCTGTGACCATTTTGCACCGAATTCATAACAAATAGAAACTAAGAACTAATTGCCAGTGTACTAGCCATAGCTCTTGGTTTTCCTTTATAGTGATGTGATTTATTCAGGATGTAGTGCGTAATGATTGGTGTGGGTATTTGTGTGCGCAATTGAGTGGTAATAGGCTAACGTTAGCTTTTATTTGCATTGGACTAGAGATACTGGTAGTTGTTTCTTCTTTTCCTTCCGGTAAACTACTGTCTGGATCTGTGGAGATCGACGTGCGGTGGGACCAACCCAGGACATTTATTCATTGACCATAAGGACATCATACCAGACTGTGCTAAGGACTGCAGCTTTTTTTGACAATGTGTTTTAATAATTAGATCATCTTGATTTTATGGTAATAAATGATTTTGTAATTCAATCTACTACTGTTTGAGTGTCAATAGTGTCCAGCCCTCAGTGAGAATTATTTAATTGGGTGAATTTGGGTCCTGGGTTTCAGTAAATAACCTAGGTGGCGTAGTCGGCTACTTTTTAACTGGGTTCAATACCAATAGTATTGCTCCTTTTCGTAGGAAGAGGTGTTATAAGAGAACAACCCTTTCATCTCCATTGAACAATGGACAATCATCTCCATTTGCTGTGCCGTATCGCGCCACATATCTATCAATGCAAACAAATATCATTTGGGAATTACCCGTCTTTCGAATATCTGGATATTGTGTTAAAAGGTGCTCCACGCATTTTACTTATCATTGTTTACAGGCCTCCAAAATACTCTCCAGCCTTTGCTGAGGACTTTACAGAACTGTTATCAACAATTGCCTCAGAGTTTGACTGTTTTGCCATTGCTGGAGATTTTAACATTCACATAAATAACGCAGAAACCAATATGGCAAAAGAAATCAAAACTGTTTTAAAAACTTGATCTGACTCAGCATGTACATGGACCCACACATAATCGTGGACACACTCTAGATTTACTTATCAGTAAGGGTCTAAACATTTCATCGATTGCTATTAAGGACGTAGCACTGTCTGATTATTTTTGTATTCGCTTTGATATATTGATCTCTCCTGCCATTGAAGCTAGATCTTTGTCTGTCAAGAAGAGATACTTAAATGAGAACACTAGTGTACTATTCATGAAGGCTATATCTTTAACACCAAGCATATCTGCTGACTGTTGATTTTCTCCTTGATTCTTTTAACTCAAAAATTAAGAGTGTAATTAATGATATTGCTCCTGTGAAAGTCAGGAAGAAGAATGGCACACAAAAAGCACCTTGGAGAAACTCAGCAGCAGTGAAAAATATGCAGAGTGCATGTGGCGGAAGACAAAACTTGTAGTCCATTATAACATCTACAAAGACAGCATCCATGCTTTCAATAAGAAACTAGGCAAAGCTAGACAGACTTTCTTCTGGAATATTATAAACAGCAATATAAACAACACGCGCACTCTTTTTGCTACTGTAGAGAGACTGACAAACCCCCCAAGCCAGATTCCCAGTGAAATGCTCTCAGAGAGCAAGTGCAGTGAGTTTACTTCTTTCTTCTCTGAGAAAATCAATAATATCAGAAAGGTGATCAGATCATCCTTGAGTTGCGCTGGGGTCAGACAGATCAGACCGCAACCTGAGAAAGTAGTCACTATGTCTGATTTCGAAGAAATTGATGGCAAAATTTTGGAAGAAACCGCACAGCACCTTAAAACATCAACCTGCACCCTATCGAAATGATATTCGCTTAAATACTGATACAGGCAAATTATCAGTGCTGGTACTACTCGACCTCAGTGCTGCATTTGACACTGTCGATCACAACATACTTCTTGATAGGCTGGAAAACTGGGTCGGGCTTTCTGGGATAGTCCAAAAATGGTTCAGGTCATACTTGGTAGGGAGAGGTTATTATGTGAGTATAGGAGACCATAAGTCTGAGTGGACATCCAGGACATGCGGAGTCCCTCAAGGCTCAATTCTTGCGCCACTCCTATTCAACCTGTACATGCTCCCAATGAGCCAAATAATGAGAAAGAACCAAATCGCTTACCACAGCTATGCAGACGACACACAGCTCTACTTATCCCTATCGCCTAACGATTACAGCCCCATTAACTCCCTCTGCCAATGCATTGATGAAGTAAACAATTGGATGTGCCAAAACTTTCTTCAGTTAAACAAAGACAAAACTGAAGTCATTGCATTTGGAAACAAAGATGAAGTTCTCAAGGTGAACGCATACCTTCAGTCTAGGGGTCAAACAACGAAAAATCAAGTCAGGAATCTGGGTGTGTCTCTGGAGTCAGACCTTAGTTTCAGTAGTCATGTCAAAGCAATAACTAAATCAGCATACTATCACCTGAAAAATAATGCAAGAATTAGATGCTTTGTTTCTGTTACAGGCCCCACGCGGAAGGCTCAGTATACAGATAAGACAGTTCTGCAAAATAACAGGAAAAATTTATGAGACAGGAGCCACAGTGTCACGTCGCACTAAATCCTCAGCAGATGTGAGGGCGCAGGCGCACACAGCTCCTATATGAGAGTCCTCCTTTCACTTTTCATAATACGAGTCCCGTCTTCTCACTACAACAACAAACTATATTTCTACACCGATCCTGTACTGATTCACTTTCAAGTTCCACAATTCTTTTTAGTTCACATAAATAACAATCCAATTTTGCTTAATGAATTAACACTTTACCGAAAATGTGCACATACTTTGGGGTGTCACATTTCCAGTCAAGACTTAGAGAAACTTGTGCATGCTTTCATCACCAGCAGGGTGGATTATTGTAATGGACTTCTCACTGGCCTTCCCAAAAACACCATAAGACAGTTGCAGCTCATACAGAATGCTGAGCAGAACCAGAACATATGAACACATCACACCAGTCCTTAAGTCTTTAGAGTCAAGCTAGAGTCTTTAACCCTCTGGCAAGTTTATCCAGAAATGCAGCAATGTTGGCAAAGCACTGCAATTCAGTTCATGCTAGAATTAACCAAACATTAAAGTAACACTGACCTGCAGTACATGACCTTTAAAGTAACACTTTAGTGCAATGTATGGGATTCTATGGCACTTGGAATTTCAAGTCATGACATTTCAGAAAAAATGGACATGTTGATTGAATCGGATTCAACTGAATTTCACGCAATAACATGTTGTGATGTTTACCGGAAGAAGATGCAGTAGAATTTCATGGCAAGGATTCTTGGAAATTTCTTGGAATGAAATGTCATGGGTTTGGGGGCATGGGGTGGAGTGTCATGACACAAGTTTCAAGGAATGTCATGTAAAACATTACATTAGCATTAACAAGACATGCCATTAGAATGAAAGAATGATATAAGCCTTAACAAAACATTGTAACAACACTGACACATATGACATGAATATGAGAGTAATACTATTACTGCATTTGTTCAACATTAGTCTTAAAAAAACACTGGATTTCAATTACAGTGCATATGAAGAAATGGACAAAGGCATAAAAGGGAATACAGAAAGCAGCTCATTAATTTACACGGTCCCGTGTATCAAAAAGCACCATTCTGCCCCATGTGAGGCTCGAACTCACGACCTTCAGATTATGAGACTGACGCGCTGCCTAACTGCGCCAACGAGGCATGTGCTCTGACTTGGGTGAGCGGTGAAGCCCTACCTTCTAGATCATCTGCCATTCGGTGTAGGTCCAAAAATGCTGCTCAACACCGGCCGTCATGTCAGGATGGACATGTCATGTCAACCAAGGACAATCTCAGGAGTTTTGGAACAAAGACTCCAACCAACAAAGACTCCAACCAACAACGACTCCAATCACCCATCCTTCCGACTTCCTCACTTCTCCTGGGTGCTCGGCGTGGCCTCAACAGAGTCCCAGGCCTTCACCAAACCAGTCATGCGTTCCTGGAGAAAGAGAACGCTCAACCAACTTCCACTTGACACTGCCGGAACCATCAACGACTCCAATTTTCAACAACTTCAAGAATTGTTCCCATTACAAATGCAAGTATTCAATTCAATGAAATGTGAAAATGAAATTCTGATGGTTCCTCTCATAGACCCTCTTCCGGTTTCCAATTTCATCCTATCACTAACCTATTTATGTATTCATGTGTGTATGTTGTTTAGTTTATTTATATTCATATAAATATCTATATTTAGTTAATAAAACTTGTACATAATATGTATTTGGTTCTGTTTTGTTTGCAATACAAGTCACTTTACGATCACGGTTTTTGCTACTGGCTCAAAGTACTGTACAGGCGAAGAAATAATTATTCTTCGGTGGCCATGGAAGATACCCTTTATTAGAATAAATTAATAATCAAAATAGTTCGTTGGAAGAACTGATTAATTGATTGTAATATTAATTCAGCCACATCAAGTTAATCCAATTAACTGACCCAAATATTTATAATTAATAATAACAAGATATTATTGATTATTAATATTTCCAAAAAGCTGAGTTCCTTACATAGCTCACCATTACCTGCAGTGTGTTTCGAGCTGTGGCCTTCCGGCTCGTCTTAGGACAGACTGTGGGACAGAAAATGGAGACATGGCTGCCATCCACTGTTCTTTAAGAGAGGACCACACCGATGACTTTGCAGGTTCTCTCAGCCACATGTATGGCACTTCAACTGCCAATCAAAGGATTGAAAGTTGGTGGTCCTTTTTCAGGAAACAGAGGTACGTTTAACAATACTGTTACTCACATATTTTTCAATACTGTTTCATATTTCTGTAATCTTTTCGTAATATTATGCTGGGTTGGAACCATACAATGCTGACTTTGAAAATGTAGGCTTATTTATATGAGCGTCATACATGGATCAGGCTGTGTACTGCCGATTGTGCAATAGTTATGGTAAGTAAAAGGATTAGTGTGCATGGTTGACTGTTTCAAATTGTAATAAGTGTTTACAGTCCATTCTGCACTGGTGAATGCAGTGCAGAATGTTGTTTTCCAAGACTGTCACATAATTTAAGTATTTGTATTAGAAACATTTATACAAAACTAAAATCACTGTACTCCATTATTAGGACACAGTTCTGGATGGATTTATTCAGTGACCTGAGAGAGAGACACTACTTCAATGGCACCCATGAACACAAGTGCCTTGTACGGTATGTGTTCCTGGGCATCTTTCAGAAAGAGCTTGATGAACACCGAGAGCTTTGGAATAACCATACCATCAGACCCGTCCGGCAGTCTCTCTGTCCATCTGGGAAACCTGATACCATTTACAACCTGCCTCACAGGTTTGTATGTAACACCTGTATTGTCATTTTCAATAAATGTTTGGTTGGTTTCCCTTTGAGATTTAAACACTATTCAAAATGAGTTCACTGTTGTGCTTTCTGTGCGGCCTTAGGTTTGGTGGAAGGGATTGTGGATTCCCAGTGGATCCCCAAGTGTTACAGGAGTTCAAAGACCTTCTGCCACCCACAAACAGTTTGTGTGGAGATGCTAACCTCCAAGCATATTTTGCCAACTTGGAGAGACAGAGCCAGCTCGCTCCACCCATCAACTGGCCAGCTGCTGTTGACAACTACATTAGACTTAAGGAAATGGCTGGTCTTTGAGAGAGAGAACTAACAGACGTGTAGGCAATTTATTTTCTTTCAGACAGCATTGCCTCCAGTGTGGTGTACTGATATGGACACCTTAAATTAAAGGTTAAATTAAAAGCAAAGATATTAATCGATTGCAATGACTTCCCTTACTTTTTCCACCATCACAATGTATGCTTTTGGTGTTAACAGTGTTGATAAATACGGTATGCTGAAGCTAATGGTGACTTTCATGCTAGATCGGTAACATTTCATGACCAATTTATGCAACAACAAATAAACTTCATTCTGATGGCTCTTGCAAAATGTTTCAGAATAGACAAACTTACATTTTCTTATAAAAATTATTTTATTTCTTTTAACTGTTAAAATACTGACAAACAGTAAAGTGCGAACAGTAACAGCAATGTAAATCTGTCACGGAAAGTTTCCAAATAGAGAAACTTGCACCTTTTCTTATACAAAAAATCATTGGACTTCTGTAAACCATGTAACCATACAAATAGTAAAGTGCGAACAGTAACAGCAATGTAAATCTGCCATGAAAAGTTTCCAAATAGAGAAATTTCTTATAAAAAAAAAATGGATTTCTGTAAACAATGTAACAGTGCAAAGTGCAATGCAAACAGTAACAACAGTAATGCAAATTTGCCACTGATAATTAATTTCTGATTGACACCTCAATGGAGCCCAAATCCTGGAGCGTTCTTGATTCCATAATTCATGGCTTCCTCAAAGATTTCATATGAGGGTAAGATTGGGAGTTTTAATGTGTTCGCGCAGACATTAGCCTCAGGAAACCTTGAGTGTTTCTGGAATGTGAGTTGAGGCTGTGGTATTAATTTTGCTGCTGGGATTTCTTTCAGGCCTGTGGCGAACATCAGAATGTCCTGCAAGGACATCCCTGACCCTTCCTCTGTGGGGGTTGGGAGTAAAGAAACACATTGAGATTTATCATCCATTTGTGAACTTCACTTCAAACAACATACAGAAAATTATACCTTTTACAGCGATTAAGTAGTCCAGCCAGTAGCCAAGCACTCTCTCCTCCTCATGGCGATTTGAGCTACCAGTTGGGCTCATTTCTGGACGGAACAGTGACTCTACACTCTCGGCTGTCAGGTCTTCCGCACTGTAACACATGTAGGGCAGGAAAATGGAGGGATGCTGTTCCAGAGCGTTGAAAAAGTTGAGGGTAGCCAGGCCATCCTTGAACCTATTACCGGGTTGGGTTGTGGGTGAGGGGAAGAGGCAGATCATGGTAAGTTCTTAATGCTATTGCCAGTAGGACTCACATTTGTTAGACACTCATTTGAGTTTCATTCAAATTCTCGTTTGAATTCTTACAAAGTAGTCAGAGTGACCTACCTCTGGAAGTAAACATGGTTGCGGTAGGTGAAGTACCACTGGATGTAACCATCCACAACTTTTTCCTTATCCTCCAGTGTCCTCAGGCATTATAGCATCCTGCTGTCTGAAGCATGCTGGAGTGCTTATCTGCGAGTTCCACGAGTTCTTCCAGTGTCCTAGCATTCTTAATCTAGAGTAAAATAAAAACACTGTCTGTACACTCTAAAAAATGTTGGGTTATTTTGTGTACCCAATAACATTTCTTCTGGTGAGAAAATCCTGCACAACAGCTCTGTACTTTCATGTCAAGTTATAATATTTTGTCTATGATATAATGCACTTGTTTAAAGATTAATCCATTGTTCTTTCTGTTTTATGTAAAGACACTCTTGGAGATGTTGCTTTAAAAACCCTGCCAGCTATCCTTCCTCCATTGCCACACAAAACAGGCTGCAAGATGGCTCGGCCCTCTTACCATGAGGCAAAACAAGCATTTGTTGATTTACAGCCTGTAGGTACATCATTTATGACAACACATTTGGGGTAATATTTGATCCATTTGTGCATATTTACCATTTAAAATTTCTATTTAAAGGTTGGAACAAACATCATCAAGTATTTGGAGGAGGAGGAGCAACGGAGGCAATTCCCTCATGTCCTGCAGCTTGGGGACAAATTCAACTGCTCACAAGCCTTCGTCATTGTGGGAGGAGCGGCACTAGAGCAAGACAGCCTTTTACAAGCTGTGGATACATGCTTTAAATTATTTTATGTTTTAGACATTGAGTATCCAACGCCTGCGGCAGCTGTTTGGCAGTTGCTACAACACACAATATTTCACGAGTTCACACTTACATACAATTAAAGGGAATAAAGTATAATGCGTATTTGGCGTGCTGTACGGGGGGAGGGCTCCGAGCTCGGAATTCGGCCCGAACCCAGAGTACTCCCCCCTGTATGTAAAGTGGTTTAGGACTAGAAGAGTGGAGAAGGGGTGGTGGAGGGACGCTGCTAAACTGTCAGAGAAATGAGGTGAGAGTGCTGAGTCTATATATACACGTTTTAATCATGATTGCTGAGTGCTCTCCAACCGTGTTAATTATCTGAACGTGCTTCTCCCGAACTTTGTTAATAAAACATCATATTCTGTGCCAGGAGGAGTTCCATCAACTCATTGTCGCCTACTTAGGCAGTTTATAATTGGATAAGCTGGACAAGCTTTGGTTTGTTTTGTTTGTGTATTTGTATTCCATGTTTCTTAGAACTTAAAACATAATTGTAATTAAATTAATTTTAGCATTCTGTGGCAGGAGCTGTTCCCTCAACACACTGTCGCCTTATGAGGCAGTTTATAATTGCATTACTTCTATTTATTTATTTATTTATTTATTGAAAGAATTTCTTATTTTAAGGAAGTAAATGAAAGCAATTGCAAACAATAACTTAATGAAAATGTTTACAACTTGTAATGTTTACAACTGTTTATTTGTGTTGTTGTGATCCATGTTTCTTAGAACTTAAAACATAACTCTAAATTAATTAATTTTAACATTAATATTCTGTGCCTGGAGGTGTTCCCTTCAACACGTTGCCTTATGAGGCAGTTTATAATTGCATTACTTTTTTTTATTTTATTTATTGAAACACTTGCAACAATAACTTTTGAATGCAATGTCTAATTGGATGTAAATAAAGCATTGTTAATATACTTAAGTTGTGAGTGAGTGAGTTATTTTCATGGAAATAATAGTAATTATAATTAATATTAATAATAGTTTGATTAAAGCATTTTGGCCAAATAACCCAACAGATTCGTTTTTTGAAACCCAATTTATTGGGTAAAACTAGTTACCTAAGTTATTGGGTTAAAATAACCCAACAATAGGTCGGTGCTATATCAACCCACCATTGGATTAGCTGTTGGGTTGATTTTAACCCAACTTTTTTAAGTGAGTATTGGTTGGAATTTAGACTACATATTAGTGACAAAGCATGGAAGTCACTGGTTTTATTCCAATATCACACTGGTTTTTCAAGCTACTGGGGTGTCCAAATTGTTGATTGTTCATCAAAATATATAAAAAAAAAAATCTTGAATATTCTTAGAAACACATAATTACAATTACCTCAAGGAGAACATTCCTGACTTCAGTATCAGGTATATCCTCAATTGGTGCCTCAATGGTCTTAACTTTACCAACCAGGTACTGGTAGAAGCTTGGGGAAAAGCATCGAGGCCCTGGACCACCATGTACAATGGAGACGGCAACCATTCTTCCAACATGGAAATACTCATCACCTTCTGCAGCTAACAATGGCAATGTTCCACGGTTAGTTCAAATTGATTTATAATACTGTCAAAATGTGACAAAAAGTGAATTACCTTTGCTATCAAATGACAGGTATTTGCCATCTTCTTTGCCTTCAAAAAATCGACTGGTTTTAATGGCGTCCATCAAGAGTGTCAGAAATTCCCGTGTAGGCCCTCCTGTGTCCACAGCCTCCTCTGTTTGCCCGATGTCATCAGTGAATTTGACCAAAAGGCTACAGGTGGGGTCAAATGAGGAACGTTTGAATCCCCTCAGAGCACCATCCCAGACATTAGCACGGTTTATATTTAACCTGCTACAGCTTTTTGTGTTAATGTTGTATGACAGATTTGACAGAACGTCTGCAGCCGTCAGTCCAATATCTGCGTCTCTGCAACACAAGAAAGAGAAACATTAACACTGCCTTTTATTTGGATAATTAAAATATAAATCTTTTATGGTCCCATTACAGTGAGAACACCATATGTGTGTGATGAAATGTGATGGGCATAAGCATGAAGCACACATTGCAAGCTTTCAATAATTTCTGCCAGATTTTGTTACGGTTTAGGGGTAAGTAAAAAAATATATACAATTTGAATATTTGCTTTAATAATTGTATGGCAACAGAAACCAGGTAAAATGCCAAATGTAGCTTGAACTATGTAATATATCTGAGGAAACAAACAAAAAAAACAACAACAAAGGTTGACAGCATTATTTCTATCAAAGTACCTGTCTTCCTCCTGAAAATTGTCTACGTCCTCAACATCAGAGCAACTGCTGTCAATGACAACTGGTGCATAGATCTTGGTATATGTGCTGTGGATTAAAGGAACAATGAAATACTAAAACAAGATGGTTGTGAAATTACAGTAAAAAGTGTTATACTTGGTACTGTAATGCATTACATTCAGCAGTCAATATTTCATGCTAAACCCAGAGCCAAAAGTATTAGTGCAATGAACGAACAATTTGAATCCATTGTGACTTACTTGTAGAAGTCACATGATGTGGTGTTTTTGGGTCCTGGTCCTGCTCCATTGGCCTGTTTATGAAAGTAGAGATAACACCAAACAAATTAACAATAATTACATCATTAACATAAACTTAATAACATTACAGAATAATACATACTTGCCCATCAGATGGCCTGGACACTGTTGGTGGACATTGTTTTGGTAAACTAAAACAAACAAATAATTTGAATAATTTAATTTAAATCATATTATAGATATTTGTTAATATGATTTAAAGAGCACAACATGCTCGATCTATTCCTTTCAGTGGAAGGCTAGCAAATGCCTCATCATCGGATTCTGAAGAGGAGTCATCTCCATGACTTTGGAAAGAGAAAATGATGCATCATTATTAGGCTAGGTATATGCAAAATATATGGCAATTTTACAACCAGCTCAAATTAAATTAAGAACTCACTTAATTACCAACCATTATCAATTATTATTATTATTATTTTACATACATGTACTTCAATACTTACTCGAATCCTGAAGGGGGCAGATGTACAGTACGATCCTCTGGTAAGACTTTCCAATGGCCTCTTTATAATGTTCAAGGACAAAGGGTTTGTCTGTGCCTGGTATATTTTGTACCTGAGAGCCATCAGGATATACCAGGACATATTCTCCATCGTACATCATGTCTTGATTAAAATCTCGCTGTTTTTTTATAGCAGCTGGCAAAATTTGTTTTGATGACCACAGGGGTTCAACATTTAATGGCAAAGTTTTCCCTCTTATAGGTTTTAACCCATATTTTGTTCTGGTCATTATGCCAATTGAAATCTACAGAAATAAGAAAAGAAGAAAAACAAACATGTTTAAGACTGTGTACTGTGTAATAGTCACATTGTGACCTAAACCTCCATATTAGTTTACCTTGACCATAATGTTTGGTTTCTTTTTAGCCTTTGAAAAGGTCCTCCTCTCAGCCTCTTTAACTTCCCTGAACCTCATGAATTGACCTGCTCTTCCTTGGATACTTGTCTCATTCACTAACACACACACACACACACACACACACACTGATTCATTATAGCTATGCTTTGTGATTGGTTGATAAATTGCCACCTTTCTGACAGCTAAAACCATGGGACAATTCAATGCAGCACAGTAACGTTAAAATGGGAGCACAGTAAGGGGATATTACCTGTAGGCCCACGGCCTAGGCTTGATGACGTGGATGGACACACCGTAAGGAACCCCACGTTCAGACCACACGACGGGCAAAACTTGGGAGCGTCCCCCAGTTGCTCGGCACAATACGGACAGAACATTTCAAACTAAAAATTAAATAAATAGTTCAGATATCAGGACAACATTGTACAAACGCCAGTAATGCATCTATTTAATGGCCAGACACGAGCTAGCCAGCTAACTTAGTTTCCAGCTAACAACGTTGGCAGACTAATACGTTATGGGGACAATAACTTAATATGTTAAAAACACACAAAACCACTTCGGTATCAGAGCACATCGACAAGTCTGTCATAATGAAAGAGAAACACTTACCTCTTGAGACAAGAAAAGCACAGCACACATTCAAAAAATAGCGCTAAGACAACCGGATGGATGCGGGTCCGTCACTGATTATGGCCCCCCCGGAAACATTTCCGTTGTGTTTTTGCAGTTTGCAGTTTGTTTCCCTATTTGCTCGTGCTGCAAATATTTGCAGCGAATGTGAAATCGACAAAGTTGTTTTCTGAATTTGCATGTGTTTTCTGAATTTGTATGTTTTCTGAATTTGTATGTGTTTTCTGAATATGTAGTTGTTGTGGCGTTGTTTGCATGTGTTTTCTGAATTTGTATGTGTTTTCTGAATATGTAGTTGTTGTGGGGTTTGTATGTGTTGTGACCCTTCTCGGCCACCGTACTTTACAAATATGAATATATAATTCATGAAAATCTTTCTGGATTTTGTCTTTCAGATCAGCTGAAAGCATAGCAGAGATTGCTTTCCATTTCTCCCAGCTGAGACAGAATTTAGATGTATTGTAACTGGAGGTTCCAAAAACATTTCAGACACAAGTATTGAGAGTTTCAGATATCCCCTCTTTCTTCAACAGAGCCCTGAATGCCCCCCGGGTTTTGGAAATAATCCCCTAACCTCTTTCATGATGTAATCAGCTATTTTCCTGACCTGCTACCTCTTTTAGACTTTTTATGCCAACACATTGTAGAAGGTTCAGCAAGTGGCGCTGTGGCTTAGTTTGTCAAAGTGCCTGTCTTGTAAACAGGAGATCCTGGGTTCGAATCCCAGCAGTGCCTATGCCACAGGATGTGGGCACCGCTCACTTAATCTTTTACATAGGTAAATCTTTGCATGCTGAACAGTGTGCATCTGCACAAAATGTGGAAATCTAAGAAGTGATGTGCATGCAATAGCGTCTTAAAGTTTGTCTTTTGTGGCTCTGTGGCACAATGGATAGCGCATTGGACTTCTAGATTGTGAATGGAGATATTCAAAGGTTGTGGGTTTGAGTCCCACCAGAGTCGTGCATACCCTCTTTTGCTCAGATGTCTTTGTGTTGGACAAGCATATGCTTAAAACTTGAATCCATAAACTACTTCAGAAGCATACCCTTCACGTTCTGCTTATTTCCCTCTTTGGACACACCCAACTCAGATCACAGAGTACTCTACTAATTAACTTAAGTCACCTATTTAAATAAGAATAGGTTGAAATCCACTGGTCTAGGCCAAAATCTGCAACAACCTATTGTTGGCCACCTACCTAGAAAAAAAAGAAGAAAAAAAAAACACGCTTTCCATTTCTCCAAGCTGAAACAGCATTTAGATGTATCGTAACTGGAGGTTCCCGAAACATTTGAGACACGAGTACTGAGAGTTTCGATCCAGAAATAAATGGCTTGAGATATTCCCTTGTCCCTCAACAGAAGCCTGCACACCTTTCAGGTTTTGGAAATAATCCTGTAACTTCAAAGGGACCTATTCATGATGTAATCAGCTATTCTCCTGACATGCTACCTCTTTTAGACTTTGTATACAAAAGCATCGAACCAGTGACAGTAACTGGCGCTGTGGCTTAGTTGGTCAAAGCGCCTGTCTAGTAAACAGGAGATCCTGGGTTTGAATCCCAGCAGTGCCTAATCTGTGGCTTCTAAGAGTAGTCATTTAACCTTCTCCTTCTCTGACGTGAAAGTCTTGGCAGGAAAGACAATCTGGACTTCTCGGTTGCAAATGAAGGTTTTAAAAAGGTTGTCGTTTTTTGGGTCCCACCAGAGTCACGAATGGTGTCCCTTTGCACAGACGTCTTTACCAGACTGACATTTGCTTAAAGCTGGGGTTTTCCAACTTTTTCAGAAGCCTATGCAACACATTTTTCTTCTTTTCCTTATTGAGCACACCCAAGTCAGATCGTCGAGTACGTTAATTATCAATCAATTATTTGATTCACCTGTATTAAATGAGAGAGATAATAAAAAAAATATATATATGTGGTGCAGATGCGCTTCAAGAATGGTTTGCAAGCTCCTGGCTTAGGCCTGAAATCTGCTACTACCCATTGATATGGTCAAGCCTATGGATATTTGTACAAACAAAGTCTTTACATATATGAAGAATAATACATGGATAACTTTCTGGATTTTGCCATTTCATATCAGAAGAAGGCTCAGGAAACATTTTAGGCATGACTATCGAGAGTGTAGAGCCAAAATTAAATGAGTTCAGACATTCCCTTGAGGCGTGAAAGGCCCTCGTGTTTTGGAAACAATCCTCTTACCTCTAAGGGACCTCTTTCATGACGTGATCAGCTGTTTTCCTGATGTGCTACCTCTTTTAGACTTGTTTTACCAACAAATTTCACTGATCTGTGGCTTAGCTGGTCAAAGCGCCTGTCTCGTAAACAGGAGATCCTGGGTTCAAATCCCAGCAGTGCCTTTGGCACAGGATATGGGAGTGCTTAACCTTTTCACATATGAAAGTCTTTGCATGACGAACTGTGTTTACCTGCACAAAACTGGAAAAACTAAGAAGTGCTGCGCATGCAATACTTCCCTGAAGTGTGTCATTTTATGGTACAATGGATAGAACTTTGGACTTCTGGGATGCGAATGGAGAAATTCCCTGGTTGTGGTTTTGAGTCCCACCAGAATAGTCAGTGGCCTCTTTTGCTCTGATGTCTCTGTGAGTCAGACATATGTTTAAAACTGGGGTCCACAAACTACTTCAGAAGCCTACCCTTCACATTCTGCTCATCTCCCTTATTGGACACACCCACGTCAGATCATAGAGTACTCTACTAAGTAGCTCAATTAACCCTTTTGAAATAAGGTAAATAACAAAAATGTATAGCGTCTGGGAGGTTTCGAGAATGTTTTGAAAACCACTGGCTTAGGCCAGAATCTGCTACTTCCTATTGTTGAGATCCAGCCTCTGGATGTATTCAAAACAGTCTTTACAAATATGAATATATAATTCATGAAAAGCTTTCTGGATTTTGTCTTTCAGATCAGCTGAAAGCATAGCAGAGATTGCTTTCCATTTCTCCTAGCTGAGACAGAGTTTAGATGTATTGTAACTGGAGGTTCCAAAAACCTTTCAGAAACACGTATTGAGAGTTTCAGATATTCCCTCTTTCTTCAACAGAGCCCTGAATGCCCCTCGGGTTTTGGAAATAATCCCCTAACCTCTTTCATGATGTAATCAGCTATTTTCCTGACCTGCTACCTCTTTTAGACTTTTTATAGCAACACATTGTAGAAGGTTCAGCAAGTGGTGCTGTGGCTTAGTTGGTCAAAGCGCCTGTCTTGTAAACAGGAGATCCTGGGTTCGAATCTCAGCAGTGCCTATGCCACAGGATGTGGGCACCACTCACTTAATCTTTTACATATGTAAATCTTTGCATGCTGAACAGTGTGCATCTGCACAAAATGTGGAAATCTAAGAAGTGATGTGCATGCAATAGCGTCTTAAAGTTTGTCTTTTGTGGCTCTGTGGCGCAATGGATAGCGCATTGGACTTCTAGATTGTGAATGGAGATATTCAAAGGTTGTGGGTTCGAGTCCCACCAGACTCGTGCATACCCTCTATTGCTCAGATGTTTTGGAAACAATCCTCTTACCTCTAAGGGACCTCGTTCATGACTTGATCAGCAGTTTTCCTGATGTGGTACCTCTTTTAGACTTGTTTTACCAACAAATTTCACAGTATCTGGCGCTGTGGCTTAGCTGGTCAAAGCGCCTGTCTCGTAAACAGGAGATCCTGGGTTCAAATCCCAGCAGTGTCTTTGGCACAGGATATGGGAGTGCTTAACCTTTTCACATATGAAAGTCTTTGCATATGAAAGTCTTTGCATGACGAACTGTGTTTACCTGCACAAAACTGGAAAAACTAAGAAGTGCTGCGCATGCAACACTTCCCTGAAGTGTGTCATTTTATGGTACAATGGATACAACTTTGGACTTCTAGGATGCGAATGGAGAAATTCCCTGGTTGTGAGTCCCACCAGAATAGTCAGTGGCCTCTTTTGCTCTGATGTCTCTGTGAGTCAGACATATGCTTAAAACTTGAATCCACAAACTACTTCAGAAGCATACCCTTCATGTTCTGCTTATTTCCCTTATTGGACACACCCAACTCAGATCACAGAGTACTCTACTAATTAACTTAAGTCACCTATTTAAATAAGAATAGGTTGAAATCCACTGGCCTAGGCCAAAATCTGCAACAACCTATTGTTGGCCACCTACCTAGAAGAAAAAGAAGAAAAAAAAACACGCTTTCCATTTCTCCAAGCTGAAACAGCATTTAGATGTATCGTAACTGGAGGTTCCCGAAACATTTGAGACACGAGTACTGAGAGTTTCGATCCAGAAATAAATGGCTTGAGATATTCCCTTGTCCCTCAACAGAAGCCTGCACACATTTCAGGTTTTGTAAATAATCCTGTAACTTCAAAGGGACCTATTCATGATGTAATCAGCTATTCTCCTGACATGCTACCTCTTTTAGACTTTGTATACAAAAGCATCGAACCAGTGACAGTAACTGGCGCTGTGGCTTAGTTGGTCAAAGTGCCTGTCTAGTAAACAGGAGATCCTGGGTTCAAATCCCAGCAGTGCCTAATCTGTGGCTTCTAAGAGTAGTCATTTAACCTTCTCTGACGTGAAAGTCTTGGCAGGAAAGACAATCTGGACTTCTCGGTTGCAAATGAAGGTTTTAAAAAGGTTGTCGTTTTTTGGGTCCCACCAGAGTCACGAATGGTGTCCCTTTGCACAGACGTCTTTACCAAACTGACATTTGCTTAAAGCTGGGGTTTTCCAACTTTTTCAGAAGCCTACGCAACACATTTTTCTTCTTTTCCTTATTGAGCACACCCAAGTCAGATCGTCGAGTACGTTACTTATCAATCAATTATTTGATTCACCTGTATTAAATGAGAGAGATAATAAATATATATATATATATATGTGGTGCAGATGCGCTTCAAGAATGGTTTGCAAGCTCCTGGCTTAGGCCTGAAATCTGCTACTACCTATTGATATGGTCAAGCCTATGGATATTTGTATAAACAAAGTCTTTACATATATGAAGAATAATACATGGATAACTTTCTGGATTTTGCCATTTCATATCAGAAGAAGGCTCAGGAAACATTTTAGGCATGACTATCGAGAGTGTAGAGCCAAAATTAAATGAGTTCAGACATTCCCTTGAGGCGTGAAAGGCCCTCGTGTTTTGGAAACAATCCTCTTAACTCTAAGGGACCTCTTTCATGACGTGATCAGCTGTTTTCCTGATGTGCTACCTCTTTTAGACTTGTTTTACCAACAAATTTCACTGATCTGTGGCTTAGCTGGTCAAAGCGCCTGTCTCGTAAACAGGAGATCCTGGGTTCAAATCCCAGCTGTGCCTTTGGCACAGGATATGGGAGTGCTTAACCTTTTCACATATGAAAGTCTTTGCATGACGAACTGTGTTTACCTGCACAAAACTGGAAAAACTAAGAAGTGCTGCGCATGCAATACTTCCCTGAAGTGTGTCATTTTATGGTACAATGGATAGAACTTTGGACTTCTGGGATGCGAATGGAGAAATTCCCTGGTTGTGGTTTTGAGTCCCACCAGAATAGTCAGTGGCCTCTTTTGCTCTGATGTCTCTGTGAGTCAGACATATGTTTAAAACTGGGGTCCACAAACTACTTCAGAAGCCTACCCTTCACATTCTGCTCATCTCCCTTATTGGACACACCCACGTCAGATCATAGAGTACTCTACTAAGTAGCTCAATTAACCCTTTTGAAATAAGGTAAATAACGAAAATGTATAGCGTCTGGGAGGTTTCGAGAATGGTTTGAAAACCACTGGCTTAGGCCAGAATCTGCTACTTCCTATTGTTGAGATCCAGCCTCTGGATGTATTCAAAACAGTCTTTACAAATATGAATATATAATTCATGAAAAGCTTTCTGGATTTTGTCTTTCAGATCAGCTGAAAGCATAGCAGAGATTGTTTTCCATTTCTCCTAGCTGAGACAGAGTTTAGATGTATTGTAACTGGAGGTTCCAAAAACCTTTCAGAAACACGTATTGAGAGTTTCAGATATTCCCTCTTTCTTCAACAGAGCCCTGAATGCCCCTCGGGTTTTGGAAATAATCCCCTAACCTCTTTCATGATGTAATCAGCTATTTTCCTGACCTGCTACCTCTTTTAGACTTTTTATAGCAACACATTGTAGAAGGTTTGGCAAGTGGCGCTGTGGCTTAGTTGGTCAAAGCGCCTGTCTTGTAAACAGGAGATCCTGGGTTCGAATCCCAGCAGTGCCTATGCCACAGGATGTGGGCACCACTCACTTAATCTTTTACATATGTAAATCTTTGCATGCTGAACAGTGTGCATCTGCACAAAATGTGGAAATCTAAGAAGTGATGTGCATGCAATAGCGTCTTAAAGTTTGTCTTTTGTGGCTCTGTGGCGCAATGGATAGCGCATTGGACTTCTAGATTGTGAATGGAGATATTCAAAGGTTGTGGGTTCGAGTCCCACCAGAGTCGTGCATACCCTCTATTGCTCAGATGTTTTGGAAACAATCCTCTTACCTCTAAGGGACATCGTTCATGACGTGATCAGCTGTTTTCCTGATGTGTGTACCACTTTTAGACTTGTTTTACCAACAAATTTCACAGTATCTGGCGCTGTGGCTTAGCTGGTCAAAGCGCCTGTCTCGTAAACAGGAGATCCTGGGTTCAAATCCCAGCAGTGTCTTTGGCACAGGATATGGGAGTGCTTAACCTTTTCACATATGAAAGTCTTTGCATGACGAACTGTGTTTACCTGCACAAAACTGGAAAAACTAAGAAGTGCAGAGCATGCAACACTTCCCTGAAGTGTGTCATTTTATGGTACAATGGATACAACTTTGGACTACTAGGATGCGAATGGAGAAATTCCCTTGTTGTGAGTCCCACCAGAATAGTCAGTGGCCTCTTTTGCTCTGATGTCTCTGTGAGTCAGACATATGCTTAAAACTTGAATCCACAAACTACTTCAGAAGCATACCCTTCACGTTCTGCTTATTTCCCTCTTTGGACACACCCAACTCAGATCACAGAGTACTCTACTAATTAACTTAAGTCACCTATTTAAATAAGAATAGGTTGAAATCCACTGGCCTAGGCCAAAATCTGCAACAACCTATTGTTGGCCACCTACCTAGAAGAAAAAGAAGAAAAAAAACACGCTTTCCATTTCACCAAGCTGAAACAGCATTTAGATGTATCGTAACTGGAGGTTCCCGAAACATTTGAGACACGAGTACTGAGAGTTTCGATCCAGAAATAAATGGCTTGAGATATTCCCTTGTCCCTCAACAGAAGCCTGCACACCTTTCAGGTTTTGGAAATAATCCTGTAACTTCAAAGGGACCTATTCATGATGTAATCAGCTATTCTCCTGACATGCTACCTCTTTTAGACTTTGTATACAAAAGCATCGAACCAGTGACAGTAACTGGCGCTGTGGCTTAGTTGGTCAAAGCGCCTGTCTAGTAAACAGGAGATCCTGGGTTTGAATCCCAGCAGTGCCTAATCTGTGGCTTCTAAGAGTAGTCATTTAACCTTCTCCTTCTCTGACGTGAAAGTCTTGGCAGGAAAGACAATCTGGACTTCTCGGTTGCAAATGAAGGTTTTAAAAAGGTTGTCGTTTTTTGGGTCCCACCAGAGTCACGAATGGTGTCCCTTTGCACAGACGTCTTTACCAGACTGACATTTGCTTAAAGCTGGGGTTTTCCAACTTTTTCAGAAGCCTACGCAACACATTTTTCTTCTTTTCCTTATTGAGCACACCCAAGTCAGATCGTCGAGTACGTTAATTATCAATCAATTATTTGATTCACCTGTATTAAATGAGAGAGATAGTAAAAAATATATATATATATATGTGGTGCAGATGCGCTTCAAGAATGGTTTGCAAGCTCCTGGCTTAGGCCTGAAATCTGCTACTACCCATTGATATGGTCAAGCCTATGGATATTTGTACAAACAAAGTCTTTACATATATGAAGAATAATACATGGATAACTTTCTGGATTTTGCCATTTCATATCAGAAGAAGGCTCAGGAAACATTTTAGGCATGACTATCGAGAGTGTAGAGCCAAAATTAAATGAGTTCAGACATTCCCTTGAGGCGTGAAAGGCCCTCGTGTTTTGGAAACAATCCTCTTACCTCTAAGGGACCTCTTTCATGACGTGATCAGCTGTTTTCCTGATGTGCTACCTCTTTTAGACTTGTTTTACCAACAAATTTCACTGATCTGTGGCTTAGCTGGTCAAAGCGCCTGTCTCGTAAACAGGAGATCCTGGGTTCAAATCCCAGCAGTGCCTTTGGCACAGGATATGGGAGTGCTTAACCTTTTCACATATGAAAGTCTTTGCATGACGAACTGTGTTTACCTGCACAAAACTGGAAAAACTAAGAAGTGCAGAGCATGCAACACTTCCCTGAAGTGTGTCATTTTATGGTACAATGGATACAACTTTGGACTACTAGGATGCGAATGGAGAAATTCCCTTGTTGTGAGTCCCACCAGAATAGTCAGTGGCCTCTTTTGCTCTGATGTCTCTGTGAGTCAGACATATGCTTAAAACTTGAATCCACAAACTACTTCAGAAGCATACCCTTCACGTTCTGCTTATTTCCCTCTTTGGACACACCCAACTCAGATCACAGAGTACTCTACTAATTAACTTAAGTCACCTATTTAAATAAGAATAGGTTGAAATCCACTGGCCTAGGCCAAAATCTGCAACAACCTATTGTTGGCCACCTACCTAGAAGAAAAAGAAGAAAAAAAACACGCTTTCCATTTCACCAAGCTGAAACAGCATTTAGATGTATCGTAACTGGAGGTTCCCGAAACATTTGAGACACGAGTACTGAGAGTTTCGATCCAGAAATAAATGGCTTGAGATATTCCCTTGTCCCTCAACAGAAGCCTGCACACCTTTCAGGTTTTGGAAATAATCCTGTAACTTCAAAGGGACCTATTCATGATGTAATCAGCTATTCTCCTGACATGCTACCTCTTTTAGACTTTGTATACAAAAGCATCGAACCAGTGACAGTAACTGGCGCTGTGGCTTAGTTGGTCAAAGCGCCTGTCTAGTAAACAGGAGATCCTGGGTTTGAATCCCAGCAGTGCCTAATCTGTGGCTTCTAAGAGTAGTCATTTAACCTTCTCCTTCTCTGACGTGAAAGTCTTGGCAGGAAAGACAATCTGGACTTCTCGGTTGCAAATGAAGGTTTTAAAAAGGTTGTCGTTTTTTGGGTCCCACCAGAGTCACGAATGGTGTCCCTTTGCACAGACGTCTTTACCAGACTGACATTTGCTTAAAGCTGGGGTTTTCCAACTTTTTCAGAAGCCTACGCAACACATTTTTCTTCTTTTCCTTATTGAGCACACCCAAGTCAGATCGTCGAGTACGTTAATTATCAATCAATTATTTGATTCACCTGTATTAAATGAGAGAGATAATAAAAAATATATATATATATATGTGGTGCAGATGCGCTTCAAGAATGGTTTGCAAGCTCCTGGCTTAGGCCTGAAATCTGCTACTACCCATTGATATGGTCAAGCCTATGGATATTTGTACAAACAAAGTCTTTACATATATGAAGAATAATACATGGATAACTTTCTGGATTTTGCCATTTCATATCAGAAGAAGGCTCAGGAAACATTTTAGGCATGACTATCGAGAGTGTAGAGCCAAAATTAAATGAGTTCAGACATTCCCTTGAGGCGTGAAAGGCCCTCGTGTTTTGGAAACAATCCTCTTACCTCTAAGGGACCTCTTTCATGACGTGATCAGCTGTTTTCCTGATGTGCTACCTCTTTTAGACTTGTTTTACCAACAAATTTCACTGATCTGTGGCTTAGCTGGTCAAAGCGCCTGTCTCGTAAACAGGAGATCCTGGGTTCAAATCCCAGAAGTGCCTTTGGCACAGGATATGGGAGTGCTTAACCTTTTCACATATGAAAGTCTTTGCATGACGAACTGTGTTTACCTGCACAAAACTGGAAAAACTAAGAAGTGCTGCGCATGCAATACTTCCCTGAAGTGTGTCATTTTATGGTACAATGGATAGAACTTTGGACTTCTGGGATGCGAATGGAGAAATTCCCTGGTTGTGGTTTTGAGTCCCACCAGAATAGTCAGTGGCCTCTTTTGCTCTGATGTCTCTGTGAGTCAGACATATGTTTAAAACTGGGGTCCACAAACTACTTCAGAAGCCTACCCTTCACATTCTGCTCATCTCCCTTATTGGACACACCCACGTCAGATCATAGAGTACTCTACTAAGTAGCTCAATTAACCCTTTTGAAATAAGGTAAATAACAAAAATGTATAGCGTCTGGGAGGTTTCGAGAATGTTTTGAAAACCACTGGCTTAGGCCAGAATCTGCTACTTCCTATTGTTGAGATCCAGCCTCTGGATGTATTCAAAACAGTCTTTACAAATATGAATATATAATTCATGAAAAGCTTTCTGGATTTTGTCTTTCAGATCAGCTGAAAGCATAGCAGAGATTGCTTTCCATTTCTCCTAGCTGAGACAGAGTTTAGATGTATTGTAACTGGAGGTTCCAAAAACATTTCAGAAACACGTATTGACAGTTTCAGATATTCCCTCTTTCTTCAACAGAGCCCTGAATGCCCCTCGGGTTTTGGAAATAATCCCCTAACCTCTTTCATGATGTAATCAGCTATTTTCCTGACCTGCTACCTCTTTTAGACTTTTTATAGCAACACATTGTAGAAGGTTCAGCAAGTGGCGCTGTGGCTTAGTTGGTCAAAGCGCCTGTCTTGTAAACAGGAGATCCTGGGTTCGAATCTCAGCAGTGCCTATGCCACAGGATGTGGGCACCACTCACTTAATCTTTTACATATGTAAATCTTTGCATGCTGAACAGTGTGCATCTGCACAAAATGTGGAAATCTAAGAAGTGATGTGCATGCAATAGCGTCTTAAAGTTTGTCTTTTGTGGCTCTGTGGCGCAATGGATAGCGCATTGGACTTCTAGATTGTGAATGGAGATATTCAAAGGTTGTGGGTTTGAGTCCCACCAGAGTCGTGCATACCCTCTATTGCTCAGATGTTTTGGAAACAATCCTCTTACCTCTAAGGGACCTCGTTCATGACTTGATCAGCAGTTTTCCTGATGTGGTACCTCTTTTAGACTTGTTTTACCAACAAAATTCACAGTATCTGGCGCTGTGGCTTAGCTGGTCAAAGCGCCTGTCTTGTAAACAGGAGATCCTGGGTTCAAATCCCAGCAGTGCCTTTGGCACAGGATATGGGAGTGCTTAACCTTTTCACATATGAAAGTCTTTGCATATGAAAGTCTTTGCATGACGAACTGTGTTTACCTGCACAAAACTGGAAAAACTAAGAAGTGCTGCGCATGCAACACTTCCCTGAAGTGTGTCATTTTATGGTACAATGGATACAACTTTGGACTTCTAGGATGCGAATGGAGAAATTCCCTGGTTGTGAGTCCCACCAGAATAGTCAGTGGCCTCTTTTGCTCTGATGTCTCTGTGAGTCAGACATATGCTTAAAACTTGAATCCACAAACTACTTCAGAAGCATACCCTTCACGTTCTGCTTATTTCCCTCTTTGGACACACCCAACTCAGATCACAGAGTACTCTACTAATTAACTTAAGTCACCTATTTAAATAAGAATAGGTTGAAATCCACTGGCCTAGGCCAAAATCTGCAACAACCTATTGTTGGCCACCTACCTAGAAGAAAAAGAAGAAAAAAAAACACGCTTTCCATTTCACCAAGCTGAAACAGCATTTAGATGTATCGTAACTGGAGGTTCCCGAAACATTTGAGACACGAGTACTGAGAGTTTCGATCCAGAAATAAATGGCTTGAGATATTCCCTTGTCCCTCAACAGAAGCCTGCACACCTTTCAGGTTTTGGAAATAATCCTGTAACTTCAAAGGGACCTATTCATGATGTAATCAGCTATTCTCCTGACATGCTACCTCTTTTAGACTTTGTATACAAAAGCATCGAACCAGTGACAGTAACTGGCGCTGTGGCTTAGTTGGTCAAAGCGCCTGTCTAGTAAACAGGAGATCCTGGGTTCGAATCCCAGCAGTGCCTAATCTGTGGCTTCTTAGAGTAGTCATTTAACCTTCTCCTTCTCTGACGTGAAAGTCTTGGCAGGAAAGACAATCTGGACTTCTCGGTTGCAAATGAAGGTTTTAAAAAGGTTGTCGTTTTTTGGGTCCCACCAGAGTCACGAATGGTGTCCCTTTGCACAGACGTCTTTACCAGACTGACATTTGCTTAAAGCTGGGGTTTTCCAACTTTTTCAGAAGCCTACGCAACACATTTTTCTTCTTTTCCTTATTGAGCACACCCAAGTCAGCTCGTCGAGTACGTTAATTATCAATCAATTATTTGATTCACCTGTATTAAATGAGAGAGATAATAAAAAAAATATATATATGTGGTGCAGATGCGCTTCAAGAATGGTTTGCAAGCTCCTGGCTTAGGCCTGAAATCTGCTACTACCCATTGATATGGTCAAGCCTATGGATATTTGTACAAACAAAGTCTTTACATATATGAAGAATAATACATGGATAACTTTCTGGATTTTGCCATTTCATATCAGAAGAAGGCTCAGGAAACATTTTAGGCATGACTATCGAGAGTGTAGAGCCAAAATTAAATGAGTTCAGACATTCCCTTGAGGCGTGAAAGGCCCTCGTGTTTTGGAAACAATCCTCTTACCTCTAAGGGACCTCTTTCATGACGTGATCAGCTGTTTTCCTGATGTGCTACCTCTTTTAGACTTGTTTTACCAACAAATTTCACTGATCTGTGGCTTAGCTGGTCAAAGCGCCTGTCTCGTAAACAGGAGATCCTGGGTTCAAATCCCAGCAGTGCCTTTGGCACAGGATATGGGAGTGCTTAACCTTTTCACATATGAAAGTCTTTGCATGACGAACTGTGTTTACCTGCACAAAACTGGAAAAACTAAGAAGTGCTGCGCATGCAATACTTCCCTGAAGTGTGTCATTTTATGGTACAATGGATAGAACTTTGGACTTCTGGGATGCGAATGGAGAAATTCCCTGGTTGTGGTTTTGAGTCCCACCAGAATAGTCAGTGGCCTCTTTTGCTCTGATGTCTCTGTGAGTCAGACATATGTTTAAAACTGGGGTCCACAAACTACTTCAGAAGCCTACCCTTCACATTCTGCTCATCTCCCTTATTGGACACACCCACGTCAGATCATAGAGTACTCTACTAAGTAGCTCAATTAACCCTTTTGAAATAAGGTAAATAACAAAAATGTATAGCGTCTGGGAGGTTTCGAGAATGTTTTGAAAACCACTGGCTTAGGCCAGAATCTGCTACTTCCTATTGTTGAGATCCAGCCTCTGGATGTATTCAAAACAGTCTTTACAAATATGAATATATAATTCATGAAAAGCTTTCTGGATTTTGTCTTTCAGATCAGCTGAAAGCATAGCAGAGATTGCTTTCCATTTCTCCTAGCTAACACAGAGTTTAGATGTATTGTAACTGGAGGTTCCAAAAACATTTCAGAAACACGTATTGACAGTTTCAGATATTACCTCTTTCTTCAACAGAGCCCTGAATGCCCCTCGGGTTTTGGAAATAATCCCCTAACCTCTTTCATGATGTAATCAGCTATTTTCCTGACCTGCTACCTCTTTTAGACTTTTTATAGCAACACATTGTAGAAGGTTCGGCAAGTGGCGCTGTGGCTTAGTTGGTCAAAGCGCCTGTCTAATAAACAGGAGATCCTGGGTTCGAATCCCAGCAGTGCCTATGCCAGTGGATGTGGGCACCGCTCACTTAATGTTTTACATATGTAAATCTGTGCATGCTGAACAGTGTGCATCTGCACAAAATGTGGAAATCTAAGAATTGATGTGCATGCAATAGCGTCTTAAAGCTTGTCTTTTGTGGCTCTGTGGCGCAATGGATAGCGCATTGGACTTCTAGATTGTGAATGGAGATATTCAAAGGTTGTGGGTTCGAGTCCCACCAGAGTTGTGCATACCCTCTATTGCTCAGATGTTTTGGAAACAATCCTCTTACCTCTAAGGGACCTCGTTCATGACGTGATCAGCTGTTTTCCTGATGTGGTACCTCTTTTAGACTTGTTTTACCAACAAATTTCACAGTATCTGGCGCTGTGGCTTAGCTGGTCAAAGCGCCTGTCTCGTAAACAGGAGATCCTGGGTTCAAATCCCAGCAGTGCCTTTGGCACAGAATATGGGAGTGCTTAACCTTTTCACATATGAAAGTCTTTGCATGACGAACTGTGTTTACCTGCACAAAACTGGAAAAACTAAGAAGTGCTGCGCATGCAACACTTCCCTGAAGTGTGTCATTTTATGGTACAATGGATACAACTTTGGACTTCTAGGATGCGAATGGAGAAATTCCCTGGTTGTGAGTCCCACCAGAATAGTCAGTGGCCTCTTTTGCTCTGATGTCTCTGTGAGTCAGACATATGCTTAAAACTTGAATCCACAAACTACTTCAGAAGCATACCCTTCACGTTCTGCTTATTTCCCTCTTTGGACACACCCAACTCAGATCACAGAGTACTCTACTAATTAACTTAAGTCACCTATTTAAATAAGAATAGGTTGAAATCCACTGGCCTAGGCCAAAATCTGCAACAACCTATTGTTGGCCACCTACCTAGAAGAAAAAGAAGAAAAAAAAACACGCTTTCCATTTCACCAAGCTGAAACAGCATTTAGATGTATCGTAACTGGTCGTTCCCTAAACATTTGAGACACGAGTACTGAGAGTTTCGATCCAGAAATAAATGGCTTGAGATATTCCCTTGTCCCTCAACAGAAGCCTGCACACCTTTCAGGTTTTGGAAATAATCCTGTAACTTCAAAGGGACCTATTCATGATGTAATCAGCTATTCTCCTGACATGCTACCTCTTTTAGACTTTGTATACAAAAGCATCGAACCAGTGACAGTAGCTGGCGCTGTGGCTTAGTTGGTCAAAGCGCCTGTCTAGTAAACAGGAGATCCTGGGTTCGAATCCCAGCAGTGCCTAATCTGTAGCTTCTAAGAGTAGTCATTTAACCTTCTCCTTCTCTGACGTGAAAGTCTTGGCAGGAAAGACAATCTGGACTTCTCGGTTGCAAATGAAGGTTTTAAAAAGGTTGTCGTTTTTTGGGTCCCACCAGAGTCACGAATGGTGTCCCTTTGCACAGACGTCTTTACCAGACTGACATTTGCTTAAAGCTGGGGTTTTCCAACTTTTTCAGAAGCCTACGCAACACATTTTTCTTCTTTTCCTTATTGAGCACACCCAAGTCAGATCGTCGAGTACGTTAATTATCAATCAATTATTTGATTCACCTGTATTAAATGAGAGAGATAATAAAAAATATATATATATATATGTGGTGCAGATGCGCTTCAAGAATGGTTTGCAAGCTCCTGGCTTAGGCCTGAAATCTGCTACTACCCATTGATATGGTCAAGCCTATGGATATTTGTACAAACAAAGTCTTTACATATATGAAGAATAATACATGGATAACTTTCTGGATTTTGCCATTTCATATCAGAAGAAGGCTCAGGAAACATTTTAGGCATGACTATCGAGAGTGTAGAGCCAAAATTAAATGAGTTCAGACATTCCCTTGAGGCGTGAAAGGCCCTCGTGTTTTGGAAACAATCCTCTTACCTCTAAGGGACCTCTTTCATGACGTGATCAGCTGTTTTCCTGATGTGCTACCTCTTTTAGACTTGTTTTACCAACAAATTTCACTGATCTGTGGCTTAGCTGTTCAAAGCGCCTGTCTTGTAAACAGGAGATCCTGGGTTCAAATCCCAGCAGTGCCTTTGGCACAGGATATGGGAGTGCTTAACCTTTTCACATATGAAAGTCTTTGCATGACGAACTGTGTTTACCTGCACAAAACTGGAAAAACTAAGAAGTGCTGCGCATGCAATACTTCCCTGAAGTGTGTCATTTTATGGTACAATGGATAGAACTTTGGACTTCTGGGATGCGAATGGAGAAATTCCCTGGTTGTGGTTTTGAGTCCCACCAGAATAGTCAGTGGCCTCTTTTGCTCTGATGTCTCTGTGAGTCAGACATATGTTTAAAACTGGGGTCCACAAACTACTTCAGAAGCCTACCCTTCACATTCTGCTCATCTCCCTTATTGGACACACCCACGTCAGATCATAGAGTACTCTACTAAGTAGCTCAATTAACCCTTTTGAAATAAGGTAAATAACAAAAATGTATAGCGTCTGGGAGGTTTCGAGAATGTTTTGAAAACCACTGGCTTAGGCCAGAATCTGCTACTTCCTATTGTTGAGATCCAGCCTCTGGATGTATTCAAAACAGTCTTTACAAATATGAATATATAATTCATGAAAAGCTTTCTGGATTTTGTCTTTCAGATCAGCTGAAAGCATAGCAGAGATTGCTTTCCATTTCTCCTAGCTGAGACAGAGTTTAGATGTATTGTAACTGGAGGTTCCAAAAACATTTCAGAAACACGTATTGACAGTTTCAGATATTCCCTCTTTCTTCAACAGAGCCCTGAATGCCCCTCGGGTTTTGGAAATAATCCCCTAACCTCTTTCATGATGTTATCAGCTATTTTCCTGACCTGCTACCTCTTTTAGACTTGTTATAGCAACACATTGTACAAGGTTCAGCAAGTGGCGCTGTGGCTTAGTTGGTCAAAGCGCCTGTCTAGTAAACAGGAGATCCTGGGTTCGAATCCCAGCAGTGCCTATGCCAGTGAATGTGGGCACCGCTCACTTAATCTTTTACATATGTAAATCTTTGCATGCTGAACAGTGTGCATCTGCACAAAATGTGGAAATCTAAGAAGTGATGTGCATGCAATAGCGTCTTAAAGCTTGTCTTTTGTGGCTCTGTGGCGCAATGGATAGCGCATTGGACTTCTAGATTGTGAATGGAGATATTCAAAGGTTGTGGGTTCGAGTCCCACCAGAGTCGTGCATCCCCTGTATTGCTCAGATGTTTTGGAAACAATCCTCTTACCTCTAAGGGACCTCGTTCATGACGTGATCAGCTGTTTTCCTGATGTGGTACCTCTTTTAGACTTGTTTTACCAACAAATTTCACAGTATCTGGCGCTGTGGCTTAGCTGGTCAAAGCGCCTGTCTCGTAAACAGGAGATCCTGGGTTCAAATCCCAGCAGTGTCTTTGGCACAGGATATGGGAGTGCTTAACCTTTTCACATATGAAAGTCTTTGCATGACGAACTGTGTTTACCTGCACAAAACTGGAAAAACTAAGAAGTGCTGCGCATGCAACACTTCCCTGAAGTGTGTCATTTTATGGTACAATGGATACAACTTTGGACTTCTAGGATGCGAATGGAGAAATTCCCTGGTTGTGAGTCCCACCAGAATAGTCAGTGGCCTCTTTTGCTCTGATGTCTCTGTGAGTCAGACATATGCTTAAAACTTGAATCCACAAACTACTTCAGAAGCATACCCTTCACGTTCTGCTTATTTCCCTCTTTGGACACACCCAACTCAGATCACAGAGTACTCTACTAATTAACTTAAGTCACCTATTTAAATAAGAATAGGTTGAAATCCACTGGCCTAGGCCAAAATCTGCAACAACCTATTGTTGGCCACCTACCTAGAAGAAAAAGAAGAAAAAAAAACACGCTTTCCATTTCACCAAGCTGAAACAGCATTTAGATGTATCGTAACTGGAGGTTCCCGAAACATTTGAGACACGAGTACTGAGAGTTTCGATCCAGAAATAAATGGCTTGAGATATTCCCTTGTCCCTCAACAGAAGCCTGCACACCTTTCAGGTTTTGGAAATAATCCTGTAACTTCAAAGGGACCTATTCATGATGTAATCAGCTATTCTCCTGACATGCTACCTCTTTTAGACTTTGTATACAAAAGCATCGAACCAGTGACAGTAACTGGCGCTGTGGCTTAGTTGGTCAAAGCGCCTGTCTAGTAAACAGGAGATCCTGGGTTCGAATCCAAGCAGTGCCTAATCTGTGGCTTCTAAGAGTAGTCATTTAACCTTCTCCTTCTCTGACGTGAAAGTCTTGGCAGGAAAGACAATCTGGACTTCTCGGTTGCAAATGAAGGTTTTAAAAAGGTTGTCGTTTTTTGGGTCCCACCAGAGTCACGAATGGTGTCCCTTTGCACAGACGTCTTTACCAGAATGACATTTGCTTAAAGCTGGGGTTTTCCAACTTTTTCAGAAGCCTACGCAACACATTTTACTTCTTTTCCTTATTGAGCACACCCAAGTCAGATCGTCGAGTACGTTAATTATCAATCAATTATTTGATTCACCTGTATTAAATGAGAGAGATAATAAAAAATATATATATATGTGGTGCAGATGCGCTTCAAGAATGGTTTGCAAGCTCCTGGCTTAGGCCTGAAATCTGCTACTACCCATTGATATGGTCAAGCCTATGGATATTTGTACAAACAAAGTCTTTACATATATGAAGAATAATACATGGATAACTTTCTGGATTTTGCCATTTCATATCAGAAGAAGGCTCAGGAAACATTTTAGGCATGACTATCGAGAGTGTAGAGCCAAAATTAAATGAGTTCAGACATTCCCTTGAGGCGTGAAAGGCCCTCGTGTTTTGGAAACAATCCTCTTACCTCTAAGGGACCTCTTTCATGACGTGATCAGCTGTTTTCCTGATGTGCTACCTCTTTTAGACTTGTTTTACCAACAAATTTCACTGATCTGTGGCTTAGCTGGTCAAAGCGCCTGTCTCGTAAACAGGAGATCCTGGGTTCAAATCCCAGCAGTGCCTTTGGCACAGGATATGGGAGTGCTTAACCTTTTCACATATGAAAGTCTTTGCATGACGAACTGTGTTTACCTGCACAAAACTGGAAAAACTAAGAAGTGCTGCGCATGCAATACTTCCCTGAAGTGTGTCATTTTATGGTACAATGGATAGAACTTTGGACTTCTGGGATGCGAATGGAGAAATTCCCTGGTTGTGGTTTTGAGTCCCACCAGAATAGTCAGTGGCCTCTTTTGCTCTGATGTCTCTGTGAGTCAGACATATGTTTAAAACTGAGGTCCACAAACTACTTCAGAAGCCTACCCTTCACATTCTGCTCATCTCCCTTATTGGACACACCCACGTCAGATCATAGAGTACTCTACTAAGTAGCTCAATTAACCCTTTTGAAATAAGGTAAATAACAAAAATGTATAGCGTCTGGGAGGTTTCGAGAATGTTTTGAAAACCACTGGCTTAGGCCAGAATCTGCTACTTCCTATTGTTGAGATCCAGCCTCTGGATGTATTCAAAACAGTCTTTACAAATATGAATATATAATTCATGAAAAGCTTTCTGGATTTTGTCTTTCAGATCAGCTGAAAGCATAGCAGAGATTGCTTTCCATTTCTCCTAGCTGAGACAGAGTTTAGATGTATTGTAACTGGAGGTTCCAAAAACATTTCAGAAACACGTATTGACAGTTTCAGATATTCCCTCTTTCTTCAACAGAGCCCTGAATGCCCCTCGGGTTTTGGAAATAATCCCCTAACCTCTTTCATGATGTAATCAGCTATTTTCCTGACCTGCTACTTTTTATAGCAACACATTGTAGCAGGTTCAGCAAGTGGCGCTGTGGCTTAGTTGGTCAAAGCGCCTGTCTAGTAAACAGGAGATCCTGGGTTCGAATCCCAGCAGTGCCTATGCCAGTGGATGTGGGCACCGCTCACTTATTCTTTTACATATGTAAATCTTTGCATGCTGAACAATGTGCATCTGCACAAAATGTGGAAATCTAAGAAGTGATGTGCATGCAATAGCGTCTTAAAGTTTGTCATTTGTGGCTCTGTGGCGCAATGAATAGCGCATTGGACTTCTAGATTGTGAATGGAGATATTCAAAGGTTGTGGGTTCGAGTCCCACCAGAGTCGTGCATACCCTCTTTTGCTCAGATGTCTTTGTGTTGGACAAGCATATGCTTAAAACTTGAATCCACAAACTACTCCAGAAGCATACCCTTCACGTTCTGCTTATTTCCCTTATTGGACACACCCAACTCAGATCACAGAGTACTCTACTAATTAACTTAAGTCACCTATTTAAATAAGAATAGGTTGAAATCCACTGGCCTAGGCCAAAATCTGCAACAACCTATTGTTGGCCACCTACCTAGAAAAAAAAGAAGAAAAAAAAACACGCTTTCCATTTCTCCAAGCTGAAACAGCATTTAGATGTATCGTAACTAGAGGTTCCCGAAACATTTGAGACACGAGTACTGAGAGTTTCGATCCAGAAATAAATGGCTTGAGATATTCCCTTGTCCCTTGAAGGAATACAAGTTTATTAAAAGGTTTAATCTAACTTCTAATACTATCATATATAAACTGAGAAAGTTCTGTTTGTTGAAGTTAGCATTTCAGGTTAGGATGGTAAATGATATCAGCTGTGAAACAGTTTCCAGCAAGAGAATCTGGCAAATCCTGTTTTCTCCATTGTAAGTTAAATGAGTCTGATCACTGAGACTTTCTTTAATGGCTCTGAGATGGCTCTTGGAACCAGAGTTCCTGGCCACTATCAGCATTTGAATAGTTATGCTGATTCCATTGGATTGGTAATGCCCTCAGAGTAGGGTGTGTTCGTACTACATTTGCATGCTTTGTTTGAATTTATCTCCACCTCCAGAAGTCCCTCCTCTTAAAATGCCTATAATATACCATGTAAAGTTACTTTAATTTAGACGATGTTGGAATGACTGCAGCTACCGACAAGCAATAAAGAACTTCTGCTTGGAAAACTTCCACCCTCTCCTGGTCTGAGCTTCTAACTTTTCTACAAAGAAAAAGATCACTACAGATGGTGCCGTGACCCGGATAGAATTAACTTCACCTGAATCCAGATTGGAATTCAAGCTCAAAGATCTGACTGCATTCCAGAGAGAATCTTACCTGAATACAGAACTGAAATCTCCACTCAACAAAGACTGAGTTCCAGAACTGAAATCTCCACTCAACAAAGACTGAGTTCCAGAACTGAAATCTCCACTCAACAAAGACTGAGTTCCAGAACTGAAATCTCCACTCAACAAAGACTGAGTTCCAGAACTGACTCCTGAAACTTCAAAGCTCAACAAAGAACAAACTTTTTTTGGCTGAGTTCCAGACGGAATCCTTTCCGTACAAACAACGATTTGGTGAGTTTCACTCTATTCAAAGAACCACTGAAGACCAGTACAAATCTCTGCGCCGTCAGAGAACAGTTATCAGACAGCTGCAGTGTCTGGCTAACAAAGTTACCCTTTAAAAGTTTATTTTCAAGATGAAAGTATAGCCTCTACATTGCTAGAGAAGGTATCCTCTAAAGTTAGGGAAGGTTAACATTACGTGTCAATATTGGTGAACCTCTGTTCAAACAGGGATGTGTTTATCCTCTTAAAGTTAGGAAGGTGAAAGATCCTTTGCATTTCCTTTTAGAGAAGATTAGCGTAACGTGCTAATATTTTCTGTGTTACCCTTTGCTCTGGGTAAGGAAGGTTAACTGTGTTATCGAGTGTAGCCTCTTTTGATCAGAGAAGATTTAGTGTTTTTGTTTGTTTTATCCTCTAAAAGTTAAGAAGGTGAAAGATCCTTTGCATTTTTCTTTTAGGGAAGATTAGCGTAACATGCTAATAGTTTTTGATGTGTTGGTAACAAGGAAGTTTAACAAGATTTGATCTGTGTTAACAAGTATACCCTCTGTTGATCAGAGAAGTTTATTTTTTGATTGTGTGGTAACAAAAGAAATCCACAAAATGGTTAGAAGAAATGCTAGGCTAGTTCCATCAACTGAGAAAAATTGACTAGCTAGCCCTTTATGGACAGACAGTGAGTTCAAGTCATTGTTAGGAGAGAAAATGGATTCCATAATGACTGAGTCAGTTAGATTGGATTTGACAAAGAAATTTGGTATTGATCCAGACAAAGTTTGGTCTATTGAAGAATGCAAGAAGGTGTTAGGTGCATGTATCAGAAAGAAAAACATGAAAGGCATAATCTGTTGCCATAGAGAATATAGCTTATCCATTGCACAAGAACAAACTAGGTGTATTGATAAATTAAAAGAACAGAACAAACAAATGCACACTAAGGTGGGCCATAACAAGGCCTCAACCAAATGTGACTCAGAAGACCAACAGTCAGATGAAACTTATCCTGACTGATAAGCCTGTAGATTCAGTAAAGGTATGTGTTGCAAGAAGATCTCAGGGAATTGAGGGAACTGAAAGTGTTCCTCCCAACTCTTCTGTTGTCCAAAACCAAACTGTTGCCAAAGCACTCGGACCTAGAGACATAGAAAGACTATCCCAAAGCTTACCTTCAGTACGCACAGATTTTTCTGATTTTAGAAGGGCATTGATCAGTAAAATGCGTCTTTACGACATGTCGTTGGCAGAAGTCACACAGCTGATGTCACAAATTCTAACTGAATCTGAATTCAACAGTTTTGAGTCTGCTGTTACTTCTGAACTACAACATGCCAGAAAAGATGAATTGAGAGAGGGAGTTCTGAAAGCGTTGAAGAACATTGTTGGACCCAAAATTGACTGGTCGAAGATCACTAGTTGTTTACAGAAGAAGGGTGAAACTGTTAGTGAGTACACTCAAAGATTTTGCCAGTCAGCAGCAGCGTACAGTGGTATAGCTGACACTTCAGAGAAGGTGTTAGAAGATAATGGTCCCCTAGTTCGCACATGGTTTGATGGTCTGTTGTCAGAACATAGAAAAGCATTGCCTTTCTTAGACTTAACATGGTCCACTAGAACCATACAAAACAACTTGGAGAGGTTAACTACTTGGGAAACAGATTCTGATGTCAAGGCATGAGTAAAAATTGCAGCAGCATCCTTTAAGGTCAACACAGAGAATCAACAGAAACGCAAATGTCCTAAGAGAGAGGGCAGCAGTTGTTATTACTGTGGTAAACATGGACATTGGGGAAAGGAGTGTAGGAAAAACAAAAAGAACTTTAAACAAGTTAACAATGTTACTCAGCTCCTACTCAGTCTGCTTGCTACTCTGAAGCAGCCCGTCCCCTCGTCATTAAACTCGTTGGGCAGCTTGTTGATGTGTTAACCATTTGGGCTGTGAGTGCTTAATTTCCCCAGTAACTTCCAACAAAGATGAAAGACTTATTTTTGTTTAATAGAACAAAAGGAAAGTGACTGTCTCACCCTTCCTTTGGGGAACACCAAGTTAGGTAGACTCACAGCCTTAAATGTTATTTTACAGCACAGACCTTTCATCATTAAGTGTGTTAGGTCAGACTGTAAACGTAAAAAAAGCCCTCATGCAGTGTCCACAATAATGCCAAATATTGTCTTACAGCGTGCACCTGTCACAAATCCGTCCTCATGTATGCTGTCTGCTATGACTGAAGTTTTGTTAGAGGATGAAGGAGAAATTACTTACGATTGTGTTACGCTTACATATACACCTATGAGTGAAGTAAAAGAAAAAGGTAACAGACGAGCAGGTTATGCAGCAACGTCCACCACGGAAGTGTTAGCTTCAGGACGTCTTCCAGATCATTTTTCAGCTCAAGCTGCAGAACTAGTAGCCCTAACAAGAGCATGCACGCTAGCTTCAGGATCGGTTGCTAATATCTACACAGATTCCAGATATGCTTTTGGGGTAATTCATGATTTTGGTGTCAGGTTGAACGTGCAAACAGAACAATGAAAATCAGGCTAAGCAAAATGCATCAGGAAGGAGTACCATGGGTTGAAGCGTTGCCAGCAGTACTGTGTAGTATAAGAGCCTCACCAACAGATCAGTAGGACTGAGCCCTCATGAGATTATTACTGGACGCCCAATGCAGATGCCAGGTGTGATTGATCTTAGAAATGCTGATGTACACATTGCCTCAGATGCCCTGATCACTTACTGTGAAAACCTCACAAAGGCAGTACAGAGTGCCAGAGAGAGAGTTGAGTCGTGTTGGCAGACTCCACCAGAAGGTGGACACACTATCATCCCAGGTCAATGGGTTATGATAAAGTCATTCAAAAACAAGCCATTAGAGCCTAAGTGGCACGGACCATATCAAGTGATGTTGATTACAGCTGCTGCAGTATTATGTCAGGGAAAGAAAACCTGGACTCATGTGTCACATTGTAAGGTTGTTCCTGCTCCAACAGGGATAGCATAGGACACGAACCAGTGGGGAGCCGAGGAAAGAACCGATTGCAACAGGCGTCGGGGGCCAACCCTTCGGTGAAGAATCCCTCATAGGCCTTCCCATCCATTAATCCATCCTCATCTCACTGCGTTCTTTAGGTGTCATAATTAAGAAATAGGGAAGAAGGAACAACAATAGCAGACTCGGAAAAGTTTACAACCCTAGTGTTTGAACAAATACTGCTCTCCTGTCTTTTGTTTTCTCTCTTCCTCTGTGCAGATAACACTTGATGGCTGAACCGAGACCCATATGCACCGACCTCCTCGTCTGCGTATGAAGACATAACCTCAAGAAACAACTAGACCCACTCCCGAGCCAACTATCACAAAAGGATAGAGAAAAGAAAAAGAAAAAATAAATACACAACGCAGAGACTACGAAACCTTCAGTCATACATCGACATGATCAAGATTGTCCTACTACTACACATCATGAAGATCGCACAAAGTCCGGACTCCAGAAACAACATATTCTTAGAGCTGATGAATATGTCACAAATGCCTTGTTTGCTGGAAAGAAAGTGTGCATGTCACATCCGAAGATGACTGCATTCCAGGACTCACTTGTGCACAAACATGGTGGTCCAACAAGACATTCTTGATCTTTCAGCAAAATTACACCAAGATGACTGAAGATAGTTCTTCATGGTTCAGAAACTTGATTGATCACGAGAAAATCACAGTTCCAACCAGAAAAGACTCACGGACCCTAATTGCATGTTTTGTTTATGTGTCAACATGCAATTACAGAAAAATAAACACAGAAAATGCCTTATGTGCCTGTAACTATCACAAGTTGCAAGAATGAATTTTTAATTGTTTAAATTTGTATATAGTGTGGGAGTAATTTAGAACTCCCAAAGGGGGAATTGAAGGAATACAAGTTTATTAAAAGGTTTAATCTAACTTCTAATACTATCATATATAAACTGAGAAAGTTCTGTTTGTTGAAGTTAGCATTTCAGGTTAGGATGGTAAATGATATCAGCTGTGAAACAGTTTCCAGCAAGAGAATCTGGCAAATCCTCTTTTCTCCATTGTAAGTTAAATGAGTCTGATCTCTGAGACTTTCTTTAATGGCTCTGGGATGGCTCTTGGAACCAGAGTTCCTGGCCACTATCAGCATTTGAATAGTTATCCTGATTCCATTGGATTGGTAATGCCCTCAGAGTAGGGTGTGTTCGTACTACATTTGCATGCTTTGTTTGAATTTGTCTCCACCTCCAGAAGTCCCTCCTCTTAAAATGCCTATAATATACCATGTAAAGTTACTTTAATTTAGACGATGTTGGAATGACTGCAGCTACCGACAAGCAATAAAGAACTTCTGCTTGGAAAACTTCCACCGTCTCCTGGTCTGAGCTTCTAACTTTTCTACAAAGAAAAAGTTCACAACACCCTTATCCCTCAACAGAAGCCTGCACACCTTTCAGGTTTTGGAAATAATCCTGTAACTTCAAAGGGACCTATTCATGATGTAATCAGCTATTCTCCTGACATGCTACCTCTTTTAGACTTTGTATACAAAAGCATCGAACCAGCGACAGTAACTGGCGCTGTTGCTTAGTTGGTCAAAGCGCCTGTCTAGTAAACAGGAGATCATGGATTCGAATCATAGCAGTGCCTATGCCACAGGATGTGGGCACCGCTCACTTAATCTTTTACATATGTAAATCTTTGCATGCTGAACAGTGTGCATCTGCACAAAATGAGGAAATCTAAGAAGTGATGTGCATCGAATAGCGTCTTAAAGCTTGTCTTTTGTGGCTCTGTGGCGCAATGGATAGCGCATTGGACTTCTAGATTGTGAATGGAGGTATTCAAAGGTTGTGGGTTCGAGTCCCACCAGAGTCGTGCATACCCTCTATTGCTCAGATGTCTTTGTGTTGGACAGGCATATGCTTAAAACTTGAATCCACAAACTACTTCAGAAGCATACCCTTCACGTTCTGCTTATTTCCCTTATTGGACACACCCAACTCAGATCACAGAGTACTCTACTAATTAACTTAAGTCACCTATTTAAATAAGAATAGGTTGAAATCCACTGGCCTAGGCCAAAATCTGCAACAACCTATTGTTGGCCACCTACCTAGAAAAAAAGAAGAAAAAAAACACGCTTTCCATTTCTCCAAGCTGAAACAGCATTTAGATGTATCGTAACTGGAGGTTCCCGAAACATTTGAGACACGAGTACTGAGAGTTTCGATCCAGAAATAAATGGCTTGAGATATTCCCTTGTCCCTCAACAGAAGCCTGCACACCTTTCAGGTTTTGGAAATAATCCTGTAACTTCAAAGGGACCTATTCATGATGTAATCAGCTATTCTCCTGACGTGCTACCTCTTTTAGACTTTGTATACAAAAGCATCGAACCGGTGACAGTAACTGGCGCTGTGGCTTAGTTGGTTAAAGCGCCTGTCTAGTAAACAGGAGATCCTGTATTCGAATCCCAGCAGTGTCTTATCTGTGGCTTCTAAGAGTAGTCATTCAATCATCTCTGATGTGAAAGACAATCTGGACTTCTCGGTTGCAAATGAAGGTTTTAAAAAGTGTGCCGTTTTTTGGGTCCCACCAGAGTCACGAATGGTGTCCCTTTGCACAGACGTCTTTACCGGACTGACATTTGCTTAAAGCTGGGGTTTTCCAACTTTTTCAGAAGCCTACGCAGCACATTTTTCTTCTTTTCCTTATTGAGCACACCCAAGTCAGATCGTCCAGTACGTTACTTATCAATCAATTATTTGATTCACCTGTATTAAATGAGAGAGATAATAAAAAAAAATATATATATGTGGTGCAGATGCGCTTCAAGAATGGTTTGCAAGCTCCTGGCTTAGGCCTGAAATCTGCTACTACCGATTGATATGGTCAAGCCTATGGATATTTGTACAAACAAAGTCTTTAAATATATGAAGAATAATACATGGATATCTTTCTGGATTTTGCCCTTTCATATCAGAAGAAGGCTCAGGAAACATTTTAGGCATTACTATCGAGAGTGTAGAGCCAAAATTAAATGAGTTCAGACATTCCCTTGAGGCGTGAAAGGCCCTCGTGTTTTGGAAACAATCCTCTTACCTCTAAGGGACCTCGTTCATGACGTGATCAGCTGTTTTCCTGATGTGGTACCTCTTTTAGACTTGTTTTACCAACAAATTCCACAGTACCTGGCGCTGTGGCTTAGCTGGTCAAAGCGCCTATCTCGTAAACAGGAGTTCCTGGGTTCAAATCCCAGCAGTGCCTTTGGCACAGGATATGGGAGTGCTTAACCTTTTCACATATGAAAGTCTTTGCATGACGAACTGTGTTTACCTGCACAAAACTGGAAAAACTTAAGAAGTGCTGCGCATGCAACACTTCCCTGAAGTGTGTCATTTTATGGTACAATGGATAGAACTTTGGACTTCTAGGATGCGAATGGAGAAATTCCCTGTTTGTGAGTCCCACCAGAATAGTCAGTGGCCTCTTTTGCTCTGATGTCTCTGTGAGTCAGACATATGTTTAAAACTGGGGTCCACAAACTACTTCAGAAGCCTACCCTTCACATTCTGCTCATCTCCCTTATTGGACACACCCACGTCAGATCATTGAGTACTCTACTAAGTAGCTCAATTAACTCTGTTGAAATAAGGAAGATAACGAAAATGTATAGCGTCTGGGAGGTTTCGAGAATGGTTTGAAAACCACTGGCTTAGGCCAGAATCTGCTACTTCCTATTGTTGAGATCCAGCCTCTGGATGTATTCAAAACAGTCTTTACAAATATGAATATATAATTCATGAAAATCTTTCTGGATTTTGTCTTTCAGATCAGCTGAAAGCATAGCAGAGATTGCTTTCCATTTCTCCCAGCTGAGACAGAATTTAGATGTATTGTATCTGGAGGTTCCAAAAACATTTCAGACACAAGTATTGAGAGTTTCAGATATTCCCTCTTTCTTCAACAGAGCCCTGCATGCCCCTCGGGTTTTGGAAATAATCCCCTAACCTCTTTCATGATGTAATCAGCTATTTTCCTGACCTGCTACCTCTTTTAGACTTTTTATGCCAACACATTGTAGAGAGTTCAGCAAGTGGCGCTGTGGCTTAGTTGGTCAAAGCACCTGTCTTGTAAACAGGAGATCCTGGGTTCGAATCCCAGCAGTGCCTATTCCACAGGATGTGGGCACCACTCACTTAATCGTTTACATATGTAAATCTTTGCATGCTGAACAGTGTGCATCTGCACAAAATGAGGAAATCTAAGAAGTGATGTGCATGCAATAGCGTCTTAAAGTTTGTCTTTTGTGGCTCTGTGGCGCAATGGATAGCGCATTGGACTTCTAGATTGTGAATGGAGATATTCAAAGGTTGTGGGTTTGAGTCCCACCAGAGTCGTGCATACCCTCTATTGCTCAGATGTTTTGGAAACAATCCTCTTACCTCTAAGGGACCTCGTTCATGACGTGATCAGCTGTTTTCCTGATGTGGTACCTCTTTTAGACTTGTTTTACCAACAAAATTCACAGTATCTGGCGCTGTGGCTTAGCTGGTCAAAGCGCCTGTCTTGTAAACAGGAGATCCTGGGTTCAAATCCCAGCAGTGCCTTTGGCACAGGATATGGGAGTGCTTAACCTTTTCACATATGAAAGTCTTTGCATGACGAACTGTGTTTACCTGCACAAAACTGGAAAAACTAAGAAGTGCTGCGCATGCAACACTTCCCTGAAGTGTGTCATTTTATGGTACAATGGATAGAACTTTGGACTTCTAGGATGCGAATGGAGAAATTCCCTGGTTGCGAGTCCCACCAGAATAGTCAGTGGCCTCTTTTGCTCTGATGTCTCTGTGAGTCAGACATATGCTTAAAACTTGAATCCACAAACTACTTCAGAAGCATACCCTTCACGTTCTGCTTATTTCCCTTATTGGACACACCCAACTCAGATCACAGAGTACTCTACTAATTAGCTTAAGTCACCTATTTAAATAAGAATAGGTTGAAATCCACTGGCCTAGGCCAAAAGCTGCAACAACCTATTGTTGGCCACCTACCTAGAAAAAAAGAAGAAAAAAAAACACGCTTTCCATTTCTCCAAGCTGAAACAGCATTTAGATGTATCGTAACTGGAGGTTCCCGAAACATTTGAGACACGAGTACTGAGAGTTTCGATCCAGAAATAAATGGCTTGAGATATTCCCTTGTCCCTCAACAGAAGCCTGCACACCTTTCAGGTTTTGGAAATAATCCTGTAACTTCAAAGGGACCTATTCATGATGTAATCAGCTATTCTCTTCTTTTAGACTTTGTATACAAAAGCATCGAACCAGTGACAGTAACTGGCGCTGTGGCTTAGTTGGTCAAAGCGCCTGTCTAGTAAACAGGAGATCCTGGGTTAGAATCCCAGCAGTGCCTAATCTGTGGCTTCTAAGAGTAGTCATTTAACCTTCTCTGATGTGAAAGCTTAAAGCTTGTCTTTTGTGGCTCTGTGGCGCAATGGATAGCGCATTGGACTTCTAGATTGTGAATGGAGATATTCAAAGGTTGTGGGTTTGTCATATGGGTAATTAATAAATAAAAACGTATCGATACAAGGCCCCCACTCCAGAGCATTTTTTCACACACCGGCTTGTCTTGTGGATGTCTTGTGGATGCCATACCACCTTTGGAAGGTCAGGCTGTGCTGTCCTGTGTGTGGAGAATCAGGGTGTTCTGGTTAACCTCCACCAGCTGCATGGATGTTCCTCCCATCACCAAGCTGTTGCCCAGTACAAGCTGCCTTATCCTGCGATAGTCTTGCAGGATCAGAGACAATCTTGACAGGGCTCCCTTGCCTTTTCTTTTGGGGCTTGGGTGGACAGTGCAAAGTCTGATGAAGATGGTCTCCAGCAGACGGCAACAGTCAGGCCACTGAGCAGGTGCGCTGCTTGCACCCAGCACACATCTGGTGGTGCTCTCTACACCAGCAGGGAACTACACTAACATTTGCCACTGGTGGCACTTGCGCTACTAACTTTTTCAGTTACTAGCGCAAAACATGATTTGGTCGCACAAATTATTTATAGTAAGCCGCTCTGGATAATAATGACCAATAATGAAACTATTGCATACAGATGTGCTTTTTATTTTACTTGCCATCTTTTAAACCAAATGCCTTCTTGTTTTCTTTAAAATTGGTTGGGATAGATTTACTGCAATAGAAAATACAGTAGGCCTACACAATAAAGAATGAATTTCTTTTGGATTTCAACATGCTATGGTTGGCACAGATGGGCAGACTTCTGAACTCTTAAGGAAAAATAAAATAAATATAATCCACTTCGCGTGCTTCATACTGTCATTGTGAAGCTTCAATGATTTGTGTTTGAATTGTTTTGACGCAGTTAGAAATTTGGACAGTCCTGCAATTGAAGGCCCACAGAATTTACATTAGGGCTGCACAATATTGGTAAAAAATGACATTGCGATAGTTTATTTTTCTGCGATATATATTGCGATATAAAAACAATTTCACCAGATGACTTGAATAGCTCTATTTGGAAAGAATAAATCATTCTAGAATGACTGGGGTGGTTTTGTCATGGAGTAAATCCACATAGAAACTAATATTAATAGAATGTTTTAATGTCAAGTCAAGTCATCTTTATTTATATAGCGCTTTTCACAATACAGATTGTATCAAAGCAGCTTCACAGTGATAACATGAAACTAATTACAAGAAGTTTGTTTCTAGAATAAAGTTGCGTAATCGTCCACATGAAGTAACGCAGATCAAAAATATTGTTGAATAATTAAATGTCCCCAACTAAGCAAGCCAAAAGCCAAGGCAACAGTGGCAAGGAACCAAAACTCCATCAGGTGATAGAACGGAGAAAAAAACCTTGGGAGAACCCAGGCTCAGTCGGGGGCCAGTTCTCCTCTGGCCAACGAACGAACAGTGTATGATGTAGCTAATGTAGTTAACCAGACTTTAATAAATGGAACCTTATTGTAAAGTTTTTCTGATTTATGTCTCTTGAGTTTAGTGTTGGACAGATCAGTTGTTTTAACCATTCGTTAAAGTGAATCGGTTCAAAGGAGTCATATTAATTCGCGAATTGGACGTGTTATTAACGGACCACGGCACACGTTGTGTGATTATCCAGGCAGTTTAGGACATCGCACAAGATTTGTCTCAACACAGAAAACATTTCATCACTAGATAGATTTTTTGGTTTTTTGGTTTTGTTTATTGAAAGTGTTGTTTATGTAATCTGAATGTGTGGAAAGCTTTTCAGAGAAGATGAGGCAACGTTATTTTAGCACAATTCATAACCAGTGGTAGTTCAGGGAGAAAAAAAAAATTGGTCGTCCGACCTTTTACCATCGTGTATTCTCAAAGATGTTCAGTCAACTCAATTCATTAATATGAGCGAGAGCGGGAGAGAGAGCAAGACAGTGTTAAGACGGTGAGGGAGTGCGCGCGCGGGGGTTTCACTCTCTCTGCTCGTTCTCTCAGTTAAACAAGCGCGAAGCCAACTTGATCTGTTGAATGCTCCGAGCACGTTATAAAACGTATTCTTAAAATACACATTTCTGTTTTAATAAATGCTCATAGTAAATCATAGCATATTGCCTAAAACATATAGGTAGAAAAATAATCAAACGGTGATACATTTGCGACCCATTAAAAATTAGGGTCGCAATGGCATTTCAAAAGGTCGCATATGCGACCATTTTGGTCGCAGTGTAGTTCCCTGACCAGGGTGAGTGGGCTTCTTCGGGACCTTGAAGCGTCCACTCAGCAGTCTCTTTCGGCATCGACTGTCTTACACCACCCGTTCCTTGTCCCGGTCATCCAGGTTCTGCCAAAGAGCAATTATGGTGTTGGCTTCCTGGTTGGTCAGGCTGAGGGCTGTGTGGTCCCGGAGATCCACCAGATATTCTGCCAGCTGGTCCACATGTTGATAACCCGGGATATTTTGGTAGTCAACAGCCTATTAAAAAACACAAACATGCAATACAATTATTACATCACATCTGTCTAATGCATAATTCCATAACTGATTGTGTTATTTTCCTGTTTATCACCGTAAAGCACTGTATAGTACAAAGCAGAGAGAGCGCCATTCTTGACATTTTACAAAGCACCAAATAAATAAAGATGACTTGACTTGATGTGTATTTGCAGCTTACAAATGAATTTAGGCTGTACTTTTAAATGTAAAATATGTGGAAAGTCTGGATTTAAAGCACTGGATGTTAATTCATCATAATTATTCTAGTTAATTTGAAAGACATACAAAGGAGTAGTATTTACCGTCTCTTCTTCATCATCATCCTGACCAGCATCCTCTGGCTCTGAGGGGAGAGTTGAAACAGATGTTTCAGAGGGAACAGGTGTGACAGCAGTCCCTGAGGGTCCAGGTGATGAAGGAGACTGTGTGAGGACAAGTTTGGGGTCAGGGACCAGTGAAGGGGATGTGGAGCCCAGTACAGGTGTGGCACTGCTGGTGACCAGGGTGGAAGAACCCAGTGTCAGTGTGGCAGAGGGTGGTGACAGAACAGCCTCCGGATCTGCTATTGTGTGATCCTCGCTGATGTCACAGAAGCCCTCATCTTCATCTCGCTCCTCCACACTGAGGTCCTCAATGAGCTCTGCTGTCTGCTCAGAGTCAGGATTCATGTCCTGCAGTGCCTGACCAGTCTGCTGGAACAGATACTGCACTCCAATGAGCTCACCTGAAATAAAAACAATAAACAAACGGAAATTAAATAGAATGTTGTGTATCATATTTGATACATTAGGCTTTTGTAGTAGCTCATATAGTGTGAGAATATAGAGCTCATCGTCAAGGAGAAAAAAAACAAAATAGTTTTATTAAGAGGCCAAACACGTTTAATTATGGGGGCAAAACATGAAATGAAATGCAATACAATGATGATTGAGAGAAAAGTCTGATGATCATTTTGATATTTACATGTAACATGATTTTCTAATCAAGTGAACCCAAGCTGCTTCAGTCTAGTAACTAGTCATTAAATATTACTAACAATATAAAAGTTATTCTTACAATTACTTTATAAAATCAGTAAAGGTTTTACAATGAAAAGAAACGTGAAGCACGAGCTGAAGGTGGACACTTTTACAATTATACTAAAAGACTATAATCAATCAGACGACAGAGGGCATGTTTCCTAAAAAATTTTGATCATGTTGATCATTTAGAGTCCTTTAGAAACTTGCATATCAATTATGATACAATCGACTCTATAGGGTTAAATCTGACATATAGACGGAGGTTACACAGAAATTGCAAGTTGATAAAATAAAAAATATATAAAACAATTCTCACCGGTGTAACATGCAGGGGGACAAAACGTGGGGACCACTTTCCTGCCAAACAGCTTTTCATAATTGCCGTTTAGACAGTGAACAAGTTCTCCTGTGTAGCTGTGGAAAGCTGATGGCTCCGATGACAGGGAAGCAGCCTCCCGGTCCTGGTTCCACCGGTGTAGACCCTCCAGCAGATAAATCTGAAAGTTCAGACTGTTTGCACTGGTCCCTGTAAATAGACACAACAGTGTTTAGGAGGTGTTAAAGGAACACACAAAAACACTTAATGCTCTTTCTTTACACCTGCACAGTGTGTGTGACAAAGACAATACCTGGGATGAAACGGTTCAGGTGTAAATGAAAGGACTCGAGAGAAGTGGAGCCTCTGGCACATCTGTAGGTCTTCAGAAGCACACCTCCCTTGTTTAGGCTCCCTGTCTCTGTATAGAGCACAACACCAGGGGGGTCTTGAATGCATTTCACATGCTTCTTCTGGACATTCCAGATGTGCTCCATCCTTTCTCGGTCCAGGAGAGGAACACCCAGGGAGTCTTTGCCCTTGCTGCTCAGGAGCTCTGTAAGCAGCCGCTCAAGGAGAAGGATGGTAGTCTCCTCTCCACAGGTCCTCCTCCGGCAATGGAGTGCCAGCTCATTCCTGGTAAGATGCTTGTTGACATCTTCATCTGTCAGCGCAGGCCAACCCTGGGATATCAACAGCTCTCTCTTTGCTTTGCGAAGCATAGAAACATCAGCCGCATCCCACTCAAAAATGCACGCTGACAGCCGTGACATGAAGATGGGATACAGCTGATGGGCATCAGTTGTACACCCCATGGCAATCCTGCGCAAAAAATGCCAGATGTCCAAGCGAATCATGAGATCAGGCCACCCTCTGAATCTGGTTTTCAGCTTGGTCTCACCCACATCAGTGCAGCAGCCACAGTCCACGTACAAAACAGCAGGTGGATCCACACTAGCCTGCTGGTACCTTTTCACCAGACCATCGACCATCGTGTCCAGTCCTGCTCCTTCCTGTGCTGTCAGCACACTCATGAGCACCTGACCAAACTCATTGCCAACAGAGGTAAGCCAGAGTCCCGTTCCCCTTGCCGTCCCAGCCAGCTTCTTAGTGATCTGCAGTAGATGACAGGAAGCATGCAATGCAATGAAACATCACACCATGTAGAATATGATACTCATGCTCTTATAATGATATAACAGTAAACACCATAAATTAACAAAAATCCCCTGCTAACCTTTTTAGTGGAATCCATCTTCAAGACTGAACCATACGTAGATGTTATCCTTGCATGGATTCATCCAGCCTTGTCAGGATGTCTTGGCTGTACACGGTGAGCAGCCACTTGCAGCTTGGGACCACTGTAGGCTCTGGGGGTTCCTGGAATTGTATTTGCAACACCCCGGGTCGTTTGAGGAAGTCCACACATTGGGTGGTGTACCGGGCCATACGCTGCAGCCACTCCTCACTGTGGTTCTCACGCAGCTGTTTGATGACACGGGACTGTTGCCTAGGCCACGCTCACGCAGGAGCCGAATGACTCTCATATCACAGGCATACCTTAGGAAAAGCTAAATCCACACATTCATATATTTTACACAATTGATTTGTAAAGTATTTGCAAACATATGTGATGATGGGCTATCAAGTGGATGTGTAATTAAAGTGTACTTACTTCCGCGTGAGGATGACCCGAAATTCAGAGCGATTGCCCAGATCCAGCTGTTGCAGGACAGTCTGACTCCAGGACACATGCGAGGCTTTACACTTGGTACAGATGAGGGTTTCTGTGACCATGTTGTACATCCTATCGATGTCCAGAACCTGCCGTGCCCTTTTGTGCAGACCGCCTCCAGTCAGCTGATGCTGCCCGCAGGCAGAATTGGGACAGAGAGCCTTGATTTTCCAAAGCTTGTACGGCATCCACAGCAACAGAGCAAGACAAAAAAATCTGTCTGGAGCTGGAGCCTGGTTGTAAATAAGTGCTGGCTGTGGTGGGTAATACCAGAGCTGTAGGTTGTCTCGAAGCTCTGGTTTTCCCTTGGGCCCCATTTTAAAAAGCCTGCTGGCAATCCATCTGTGATCCTCTGGTGGCAAAGTGTCCGACCACAAACGATGCAGTCGAACTAGAGATGCATCTTGCAGTAATGCCCCCGAAGGAGTAGTCTGTGAATGAAAAAGACAAAACATTTAGTCTAGCAGGTCGTTTATTTAATTACCGCTTTATCTATCCAAGACTACCCTCATATAAAATAGAAAATATTGGATGTCAAAAACGTACTTAAGGTTATAGAATAAAATGTATACATTTGTTCCAATAGTTTTCAGAATTGTGTCAGCTGCTAGCACTAATTTGTGTGACTACTGAGTTGTGACAGTTAATATGCAAATTCAATTATTTTGGACCAATAAAATTTGAAATTACTTACCGAGACAACATGCAATGAAATATAATATATGTTGCATATATAACAAGAGAAAGAAACAGTCATAACTGTCCAATAATTTTAACTAATCCTAGATGGAATTATACAATACTGTTTAAAGGTCTATGTTCAGTAAGATTCTTTTTGTTTTTGAAATATGATTAAAATACAGTCAAAAACAGTAATAGTGGGAAATAATATTGCAATTTAGGATCGCCGCTTATTTGAATCTGTTTTCAAAAGTATTTACAGTTTTTTTCAATCGCTAACAAGCGCTTACCCATACTTCAGATACTTTTTCCTAAACTCTTAACACAGACTCACACCAACAAAACACAATTGGCCAAATTGATAATTTTCTTCTCAAGAACACATTTTGTTACAGATTTTTATGATTGTTTACACACTAAAATAAAAATTTCCACACAATTTGCAAAATTCTACTCCAATGAGCAAAACCCCTCCGCAGATTTGCACAACATTACACACAATGTCTGCCTTACCCTTATAGCAAAACATTACACACGGTGATTTGTAAAACTCTACACACATTTTCACACCTTAGACACAGATAAGGATTGTGAGGTTACTTCCTTGTCATTACAAAGCCCCGGATTGCCATTGACCACACTAATGAATGAATTGGATATGCACATCCATCAGGCGTGGAAGCACACATGTGCTAATTTGAAAACGCATCACTCAGGAGTGCTATAAAAGGCAGCAGGTGAGTTCACCTGTCTTCAACAAAAATGGAAGGAGCTAGAAGAAGAAGAAGAAGAAGAAGAAGAGTGAGAATAAGAGGGGGGGCTCAAAGAGGAGATGAAGGAGGTAGAGGAAGAGGAGAAGGAGGTAGAGGAAGAGGTGAAGGAGGTAGATGAAGAGGAGAAGGAGGTAGAGGAAGAGGAGAAGGAGGTAGAGGAAGAGGTGAAGGAGGTAGAGGGACCATGGACTGACACCGATGGAAGCTGGACAAAGAGTTCAACCAAATCTCTGGTTGATACTGTAACTGAATAGTTACAGTATTCTTGTTGCTTTTACAGCAGTTTTTCTTCAGAGTCAAACTGTATGTACTTCATGCAGTAATTTTAATTTGTCTACAGATTTTATTTTTTTCATTGATTTCATTGTTGGTTGATTACTGTAACTGATTATGGTAAGAAATACTGTAAATAAATACTTGAAATATGAGTCTGCAGAAATCAGTGTTGTGCAGTGCTTGGTAAGTTTATAGTAGGCCTATTTGTGTACATTCTCCCTATATCTCAAACTAATCATGAAGAATGTTGTTTGTTTGTCACAATTTTTTTTTTTCATCTAAATTATCCCTTACATAACAATGTCTGGCCAAAAATCTAGCACATGCTATTTCCTAAAAATAGTATTTTTACAAATGTGTTTTTTATTTATCACAACAGTGTGAAACTGGTTACAATAGTGTCTGATCATTGAGGACTGTGTTGGTTAAATGAAAACTAATAGCATTTTCACAAATATGTGTATATCTTTTGACTGAAGTGTGTATGTTTTGACAGAAGTGTGTCATTTTCCAAACAATCTAGGAATTATGCCAATTGAGTGTGGTGTTTGGATAATTGTGATTACATTTTGAAAAAAAGAACCCGGTTTTCAAAATTGCGTGTAAACAATTGAAAAAAACTGTAAATATATACTAACTCTTGTAAGGAACTCAGCTTTTTGGAATTATTAATAATCAATAATATCTTGTTATTATTAATTATAAATATTTGGGTCAGTTAATTGGATTAACTTGATGTGGCTGAATTAATATTACAATCAATTAATCAGTTCTTCCAACGAACTCTTTTGATTATTAATTTATTCTAAGAAAAGGGTATCTTCCATGGCCACCGAAGAATAATTATTTCTTCGCCTGTACTTGTACTTTGAGCCAGTAGCAAAAACCGTGATCGTAAAGTGACTTGTATTGCAAGCAAAACAGAACCAAATACATATTATGTACAAGTTTTATTAACTAAATATAGATATTTATATGAATATAAATAAACTAAACAACATACACACATGAATACATAAATAGGTTAGTGATAGGATGAAGTTGGAAACCGGAAGAGGGTCTATGAGAAGAACCATCAGAATTTCATTTTACACATTTCATTGAATTGAATACTTGCATTTGTAATGGGAACAATTCTTGAAGTTGTTGAAAATTGAAGTCGTTGATGGTTCCGGCAGTGTCAAGTGGAAGTTGGTTGAGAGTTCTCTTTCTCCAGGACCGCATGGCTGGTTTGGGCAAGGCCTGGGACTCTGTTGAGGCCACGCCGAGCACCCAGGAGAAGTGAGGAAGTCGGAAGGATGGGTGATTGGAGTCGTTGTTGGTTGGAGTCTTTGTTGGTTGGAGTCTTTGTTCCAAAACTCCTGAGATTGTCCTTGGTTCTTTGTGAGAGAGTCTTCTCTCTTTTCCATGAGGCCGGATCTGGTTGGAATCGAGGCCTGCTGGGCCCTGGGGCCCCCGTGGAGGGGGAGGGGGCTCCCCAGTCTCACCAGAACAGTGTTGCGGCTGGATGGAAAAACTAAGAGAGGCAGGTCACATGTGGACTGTCTCTAATAAGGCCTGGAGAAGATCCTCCCCTAAGGGTTGAACTCGACCAATCAGAAAAGGGGACATGTCTGAGAGGGAAAGTGGCTCTTAGTTGATTTATGGATCTTTGTCCCTAGGAAGATTATACCTTCATTAATGCTAAAATAGCTATAACACATCCACACTGCATTCTAGAAGAAGGTGATGTACATCAAAGTGTGAGTCATTAAATGAGGATTAGTTAGGTAGGAGGCACTATACAGGTGAGGTTACATTGATCGTTAGTTTGTTGTATACCAGGATACATACCATAATATATACCTAATAGTACACGAGACAGTAAACCATTTACACTGTTTCTTTCACAGTTTTATGCATGTTCATTTATAGATCAGTTAGTCTATGATTAATGCAGCAAAGTCTGTTTTAAAGAGGGTTTCTGTTTCATAGTCTCTCTCTTGAGTATGTGGCCACATTCCTCGGAGGTCGTAAAATCTCCTTGTCATGCCCTGTAACATGACACTGTTTCTGCCCTTGTGTTTGTTCATTTGGGCTGTGTGAGGAGTTTCATAAACCTTTGTATATAATGAATAATTAGTATGTGTCTGATTGGTCCATACCCTACACTCTTCATTTCAAAATAGAACACATCTTTCTCTGCACACACTAACTTTACCAAAACACTGGAAATCTGACTCAGAATGAAATTATTCTGTCAAAGAATAACACTTGTTTTCACTTCACAAGGTACATGCAGTCAATCAAAGTACAACAGGTTTCAAAATACTGGCTATTGTATTACAAAAACTTCATAGACTTTTGTGTTTCAGTTTTACAGGTATTTGCATACAAAACATGCAATCCACCATTTTTACACTAAATTTATTGGTTGGGAACTGTATGTCCACATGTACAGTATTCCAGTAAAAAGCAAATCAGTTTTTTTTCCCTTTACTGTTTACCAGCCTCTCTTAGTGAAAGACCGTGGTTGATTACATGGTCAATGATAGTGGCACGAATTTCATCACTGACTACTGTTCTTGCAGCCCTTGGAGTGCCACCACCACACATTCTTACACCTCTACCTTGCCCTCTCCTTAGGCCTGCTCTTCTCCCTGGCCCTGCACCTCTCACTGCACCTCTCATCTCTCACTGCATCTCTCACTGCACCTCTCACTGCACATCTCACTGCACATCTCACTGCATCTCTGACTGCACCTCTCACTGCACATCTCACTGCATCTCTCACTGCATCTCTCACTGCACATCTCACTTCACATCTCACTGCACCTCTCACTGCACCTCTCACTGCATCTCTCACTGCATCTCTCACTGCACCTCTCACTGCACCTCTCACTGCACATCTCACTGCACATCTCACTGCACATCTCACTGCACATCTCACTGCACATCTCACTGCACATCTCACTGCATCTCTGACTGCACCTCTCACTGCACATCTCACTGCACATCTCACTGCACCTCTCACTGCATCTCTCACTGGGCCTGCTCTTCTCCCTGGGCCCCTTGCTCTTACTCTTCCTCGTCCAGACATTACAGTGTTTGTCTTTTTCTGTTTCCAAAAACATCCCTCCTCAAAGTCCTCCTTTTACTGTATAAGTGTCAATGTAACAGAAAAAAATAACCCCTGCCACTGAGTCTAAGCCAGACTGGAATCAGCTATGGTTGGCCCAATTTACACAACATAAATCAGGTGTTTGTCAATTATTCAATTGTTTGTTTATTATCAGCTGAGATATATTGTTTTTGAACTGATATCATTGAAGAAGCCGAGGTTTTTATACTGTATCTAAGGTTTGGAATATTGTTTTTGCTATTGTGGGGTGGTGTGTGTTAACATTTGTAAATACTACAAAAACAATCCATAATTTTGTTGGGAGGTATAGCTTGTCTGTTACGAAAATGTAAGCATTGTGGAAATGTGTTCACTGACTGCATATTGTGTGAAAACTGTATAGTATTGCTCTTAATTCATTATGATAAGATTTCCTGCATACAAAATATATTTCTAAAAAGTGCACAGATGTGGAATGTGTCTTAGAATGCAAGTTTCTAAAAAGTGCACAGATGTGGAATTTGTCTTAGAATGCAATGTGGATTATGCCAGTACTTACAGAGACAGTGGTGCTTGGTGTAGGGGCACTGGACACTGCTGCGCTGGGTTGGTCAACAGCCTGAGATGGTCTCCTAGCCACACTCAGATTTGGCTTTGCAGCAGCAATGTGGGACCCACCAAATCTTGGCTTGGTAAACTAAAAAAGGGCAAAACAATTTCAATGAAAAGACAAATTGAATTGTAACAGCACATTGGCCAAAAATATAATAAAATGTAAAATGAGAAAATATCTATTGATCCTATCATTCATTATATAACTAAAGGACCTGCTTTCTTTCTTTAACTTATTTTTTTGTCTGTGTATTACCACACTCTACTACTTATACAGATTGAAATAAGCACAGTTAGAATAGAAAAATGTGTGGGAAGGTATTGCTAGAATGTGAGTATATAGTAATTTAACAAGTACCTTTTAAAAATGACTTAAAATCAAAAATAGTTTGCACATAGTTTGTAAGAGAAAGCGTTTATTAACAGTAATGAAGGTTACCCTTGAAATGGCAACAAAGCAGATTCATGATGACTTAATTAATAATACGTGTATAATTAATTGTGCATAAGTGGAATGTTACCTGAGAAATACAGAATGAAAGACGTAGCTTCAGTAGCCAGTTGGAAAAATCAAGAGAGATGCTATGAAGGACGCGAGTGTCCTTTAACCCATAATGGCAAAGCCCAATTAGAGAGGAAGAGGAGAATGCAAGAGCAGAGCCCAGAGAAGAAAGAGATCACATAGGTTACATTGTTCTTTCACCATTTTACTTGATCTAAACCAACCTGAGACAGTGAAACTGACCAATAAGCAGACTACAGCCGCCCCTGTACAAGGTGTCACAGCTTTTACATCTTTACATTTTTACCTTTTGAGTGTGAAAACCACATATGCACTTTGGGACCGCTCCGAGCAAGGTTGTCTGGCCGCGAGACTGCATCGGACATCTTTCAATCTGTAAACATTATCACACATATAATATAGAATACATGCATTTCTAACTTATCAGTATGAATGCCACATTAATTTATTGTAGTCTGTCATTTATTTTTATTCATGTTCTTTGAAGGGGAGATACAAACTGTAAAATTAGAGATAAAGAGTGAGTAAAGTTTGTATCCTCCTTTAAAAGAACAAGAGAGGAACATTTCACACCTTCAAAAAAACATCCATTCACTCAACATCCCCACCCCCACTGCCTCATATCTCTGAATCTCCCAGTGCAAAAAAAAGTTTTTTTTTTTACATAAATAAACATAAATCTCAAATACCTGCAACATTATCTACATACATATCCATAAATAATGATGACATTGAATTAAATGATTAGGATTACAATTATTACATCATGCAAAGGTGACAAAAGCACACTCACCCTTTGGTACACGTCATGCCACTTTTTCTGTCGAGGAGCTGGCCTGTTACCCTCATTTGATGGCCAAACTCCTGTGCTGGCAAACTTTTTTAGCCTTGCAATCCAGTCAGTATCTGACATGGCTTTATGGGATTTTTTGCCAGACATTTTTTTGTTGGGGGGCTAACGGTTAGGTTATATCGTTTTGAACAAAACTACTATAATACAAATTATTTCTTTAAAAAAAGCACACACGATATTTACAATTATAATATATACAATTATATACAAATATAAAATTACATTGTCCGAAAATACAGTTAAAGTTACCGAAAAATAAGTTTCGCAGTCCTCCGTTAAAATGATGCTGCCTGACCTCCGTGACAGTGATGCTCGACGTCTGAACTTTTTGACCTCTGACACGCCCCTCAGGATATGTCATTACTTCGTACACCTTCGGCTCAGTTCGGCAACTTGATTGACACTCGGCTAGCTTCCTGACTCCTCCTCCTAGCGGTGCTAAGCGTAAACGTGCCATCGACATTTCCTTGTACTCTGATTGGTCAAATGTCGAAAATGATAAGGAAAAAGTCAAGAATGGCGCTCTCTGATTGGCTGCAAATGTTATAAATGATAAGGAAAAAGTCAAGAATGGCGCTCTCTGATTGGCTGCAAATGTTATAATGTCGAGAATGGCGCTCTCTAATTGGCTGCAAATGTTATAGCGCGTCGACGTGATTGGCTGTGGCGTTCAACATTGTTCAACATTAACCCCATTTTGACGGACTATCCTTCGGCAGCTGGCGTTCAGGTCGCAGTCTCCCCTGGAGGCGAGGGTTCGAATCCCACTTCTGACAAACCTAACCTTTGGCTGCAGGCTCAAGCTAGAGTCTTTAACCCTCTGGCAAGTTTATCCAGAAATGCAGTAATGTTGACAAAGCACTGCAATTCAGTTCATGCTAGAATTAACCAAACATTAAAGTAACACTGACCTGCAGTACATGACCTTTAAAGTAACACTTTAGTGCAATTTACGGGATTCTATGGCACTTGGAATTTCAAGTCATGACATTTCAGAAAAATTGTAAAGCAAACGTGTTATCCACTACACTACGGAAACCTATTGATGAGACGCATGTGTTTTTTAGAAGATGGCTCCTTCCCATAATCTGCCCTGCAAGCAGTGTGACAGTCTGTAAATTCCACAAACAACAGAACAGAGGTCATTCAGCATGGCAGTCTGCCTACAGCTCCTTGGTACGATGGCCTTCACCTGTCTCAAAAGTAAGGGTTTTGTAGCGAATTGCTGGATTACAGCGAAACACAGGAAACCTCAATGGTCATTTGTTTTATTTTTGTCCTTTTCTAAAGAGATTAAACCACAAACATTCCTGCAAGTGTACCGACCTGCTCAACAGAAAATCACATACGATATTTTTGCAAAAACCACCCACAGTTTCCGCCCAGTTTCGAACTGGGGACCTTTCGCGTGTGAGGCAACGTGATAACCACTACACTACGGAAACAGTCTTCATGTTGCAGACATAAATCTTTAGGTGCACGCTTATTAAAAACCATATAAAGGAAATGAGTGCTCCACCCACCTAGCGTGGCAAACAGTTTCTGTCAGAATCCAACCGCGATTGAATTTAAACCACAAACGTCCCTGCAAGTGTACTGACCTGCTCAACAGAAAATCGCATATGATATTTTTGCAAAAATCACCCACAGTTTCCGCCCAGTTTCGAACTGGGGACCTTTTGCGTGTGAGGCGAACGTGAAAACCACTACACTACGGAAAAATGTCTTCAAGTTGCACACAAAAAATCTTTAGGTGCACGCTTATTAAAAAGCATATAAAAGAAATGAGCGCTGCACCCACCTAGCGTGGCAAACAGTTTCTGTCAGAATCCAACCGCTGTTTCTGCTCGGTTGCGAACCGAGGACCTTTCACGTGTTAGGCGAACGTGATGACCACTACACTACAGAAACCTATTGAGGAGACACATGTGCTTTTTAGAAGATGGCTCCTTCCCATAATCTGCTCTGCAAGCAGTGTGACAGTCTGTAAATTCCACAAACAACAGAACAGAGGTCATTCGGCATGGCAGTCTGCCTACAGCTCCTTGGTACGATGGCCTTCACCTGTCTCAAAAGTAAGAGTGTTATAGCGAATTGCAGCATTTATATTTAAAATGCCTCCACTTGTTTCCGGACAGTTTTGAACTGAGCACCTTTCGCGTGTAAAGCGAACGTGATAACCACTACAATACGGAAACTTGATTTGGACGTCAGTCCCACCTCTTCTCAAGCACAATCAGCACCTACACCTGCACCAATGCCGTCTGCACTGACTGAAACAGCTGTTCCCAGCTACTCGAAGAAAAAAAGTAAAGACAGTTAAACACACGTGCATTAAATGTGTTATACACGCAGATATATATATATATATATATGCATTTATTTCCTTTGCTTTGTGTTCCGTGCAGTTCTGCCACAGCCTTCACCGACATCACATGCAGTCTCTAGTTCTCCCAGTCCACCAGCTCCTGTGTGTAGACCTTCTTCACAGACTGATGGCTCTGTACCACCTCCTGCAGCACAATCAGCACCTACAGCTCCTGCATCAATGACGTCTGCACAGACGGAAGCACCTGTTACTAGCTACTTGCAAGATGTTATGGAGTAAAGATGGAGGCTTTTGGAGTCCAGATGGAGGATGTATTGACTTGCATTATTTTATCTTGCTCAGATGTGTAAACACTAAATGTTAATAACTGTTATCATTAAACACTACATAATTATTGATTTAAAAAATCTTTTTTTTCCCATGTTCTCCACAGCTTTATATTTTATTATTATTATTATTAATGTTATTTTTGTTTAATCTATAAGTATTTAATACATTACCTTTTTCAGTTTTACATAATAATATGTATATTTTTGTACTATAAATAAAACGAGAAACTTATTATTTGGTGTTTACTGGTTATATTTCATATATATATTGGATTTGTGTACATAGTTAAACAAATATAATGTAAATATCTCAATGTAAAATGTAAAGGTCTAAAACATTATCAAAATGTTCTTTACAATTATTCACATTAAAATATTTTCTATATTAAAGAAAACTATACCCTATTATAATGTAAATGTTTATTAAGGTAATTGCACATTTTGTACATCCTACACAATAACAAATCTTACACGTTTTATTCTATTTTGTGCACAAAGTTAGTTTATTATATGTAAATCATACTTAACATGAGTTTCTAATCATTTTTGAATCTACAGTAGATACACTTTATGGTATTTGTGGTCGAGACGGGAATCGAACCTGTTATTTCGTGTATTTTTTCAGTCCCCCCTCCCTGGAATTTCCTGCGTTCTTATTGGCTAGCAACGCTCTACACCTACATGCGACTGGCCGTTGCGTGTAAAGCGAACGTGATAACCACTACACAACGGAAACTTGATTTGGACGTCAGTCCCACCTCTTCTAGGGTACGCTTGTTCAAGAGCGACCGAAACTATAGACTGCCCAGTGTTTTTAACATGGCAAAAAGCTGCTAATTTAACTGCAGGGCATAGTCTGCCACCGTAGAACAGCCCTGACGTTAACATAGCAGCTGATCGTGGATGGAAACCGCATTCGAGGTTTGTGCGAAGACAACTTGAAAGTGTTCCAGAAAGCAACTCAACGATTGTAGAGCAGGTTAGAAACCCATAGCTCATTCCTGTACCCATAGGATATCTTGGCTCTTTCAGAGATGAATTGGTGGGCGTGGATCTCCATGTAAAGTCGACACTGCAAAAGGAATCCACTGCAAGTCTCGTCTCCCGAATATGAAGCGGGTCGGGCCATGGGGCTACTGGATGCCGGTCGGAGACTCTGTAGAGTGCGACTAAGTTCAGCGAGGGTTTCTTGAAGTGAGGTAGGTGGACTGGATGATGCAGCGTCCGCTTCGAAGAGAGGCGAATGTACTGTGGCAGTCGATGCGGTGGCGCCCTGAGTGGTCTCAGCACCGGAATGTAGAACATTATGAGCCGATGAAGCTTGCATAGTATGGTCCGGTCTTCTGTCAGGCTTCTACTGATGGACGAAGACACAAAGATAGAGTGACAATGTTTATTTAAACAAGTATAAGCAACTTCAGAATACTTGAAGGCTCGTGATGTCCCGGGGAATTGACCTTTCGCCGGCCCCTCCCCCAAAACGGCCATTGACCAATCACACATCATAGCAACCGTTACTATGTGAGCAGGTCCGTCAAACATTGACTCCAAGCAAGATGGTGAAGCGGTGCCCACGGCGTTTGTAAATCGGACACTAGATACCCCGAGAGATTGTCTGGAGGAGTTGTGTTCTATCCGTTTCCAAAGCCGAAAACACAACGTGAGCGGTGCCTACAATGGATAAAAACAGTGTGGACGGCCCCACTCCCAGTTACATGTGTTGAACATGGTTAACTCGCGTGCAGCGTGCGTGAGACTGACACTGAGATTAGTCAAAGAAACATGGAGAAAGCAGATCAAGAGGATCCACAAAGGAATTACGTTTTCTAAAGGTTTGTTGTTAACATGATATTTTCGGGGAGAAATGAGCAACAGTCACTAGCAGTGCAGCACCTGTAGGCTAACGTTACAGTTTAGAGGAGTGCAGGTTCGCAACGGGGAAAGCATGAAGCTTGCTTGACAACATCAGTTAATATCAATATCGTAACGAATAGAAATAACCTTAAATAATGTATGATTATCTGCATCTTTCTGTCTCTTATGTATAGTTACTTTATAAACACGAAAATCGCATTCAGCATGACACGCAAGCGGTTGCCGTGGTAATGAACAACCTGCTCGTTAAAGAGAATGTATAATCCTGTATCGGAGGCAAAATTACTAAATATGCAGCGTGAGTTATATATTTCTAACTCCAAACAATTGGCCACTGAACCAGCTTATAAAATCTTCTTAAAGGCTGTGCTGGTTGCATTTGAGGTACAGGTCATAGGGTTTCTCAGATTTCGCTTGAGACAGTATAAGCATTAGCCTCGATAGTAGTCGTGTCTCCTTCATTGCGTATTTTATATTTGGAATATATCCCTCCTCTGCATACTGTAACCCATTTTGCCTCGATCTGGAGGATATCGCGGAGGTATTGATCCAAAAAAGGTCACTGACACGCACGGGTACACCTCTTCCCGTCATGGCAATCTGTCCCGCTGGTCGTGTTTGACCATTTGTTTGTGGGTCGTAGCAACAGTGTCACAGTGTTGGGTTTGTGTTCCCCTGATGTCCACTAGATGTCCTCCTTTCCCACGGTGTCCTTCACTTATGAACTACATTTCCCACGATCCTTTGTCTCATCATTGCACTCAGCTGTTTCTTATCACTGATCATTGCACTCAGCCAATTCCCCATTATCATTGTCGATTCCCTGTGTATATAACCCTGTCTGTTTCAGTATGTGTCACGGAGTCCTTGTATTATGTCCCCACACTTCCGTTATTTGTATCATTCTGGTTCTCGTTTGTATTTTATGTTTTGGATTGCCTTATTGGACTTTTGACCCCTGCCTGGATGACTAAGAGTTTGGATTGCCCTTTTATATTAAACTACTGCTTTTGGATTTTCTGCCTCCAGTGTGTGTTCCGTGACAGAAGGACTCCGTCACACAAGATCCAGCGGTATGTTTCTCAATATCTCTTCCCCAGCCACCGAGCGGGAGAGAAGGGAGTTTTTTAAGGGGACCCGATTAGTTAAGTTTCGTGGAACCCGTGGAGGTCGCAGTGGAGGAGGTGGTCGAGAGCCTGTTCACGTCCCGTCTGCCCAGTCAGAGACTGTTCACGTCCCGTCTACCCAGTCAGAGACTGTTCACGTCCCGTCTGCCCAGTCAGAGAATCTTCACGTTCCGTCTGCCCAGCGAGAGACTGTTCACGTTCCGTCTGCCCAGCGAGAGACTGTTCACGTCACGTCTGCCCAGCGAGAGACTGTTCACGTCACGTCTGCCCAGCGAGAGACTGTTCACGTCACGTCTGCCCAGCGAGAGACTGTTCACGTCACGTCTGCCCAGCGAGAGACTGTTCACGTCACGTCTGCCCAGCGAGAGACTGTTCACGTCACGTCTGCCCAGCGAGAGACTGTTCACGTCACGTCTGCCCAGCGAGAGACTGTTCACGTCACGTCTGCCCAGCGAGAGACTGTTCACGTCACGTCTGCCCAGCGAGAGACTGTTCACGTTCCGTCCGCCTTCCTGGGCCGGGACTATCTGGAGCGTCTGGCTCGGATCCTGGACATGCCCGTGTCTGCTGTTCCAGAGCCGGAACCAGTGTCTGCTGTTCCAGAGCCGGAGCCGGAGGCAGAGCCAATGGCCGTTCCAGAGCCGGAGGCAGAGCCAGTGCCCATTCCAGAGCCGGAGGCAGAGCCATTGCCGGTTCCAGAGCCGGAGGCAGAGCCATTGCCGGTTCCAGAGCCGGAGGCAGAGCCAATGCCTGTTCCAGAGCCGGAGGCAGAGCCAGTATCCGTTCCAGAGCCGGAGGCAGAGCCAGTGCCGTCTGCCTTCTTGGATCTGGACTATCTGGAGCGTCTGGTTCGGATCCTGGACATGCCCATGTCTGCTGTTCCAGAGCCGGAGCTAGTGTCTGCTGTTCCAGAGCTGGAGGCAGAGCCATTGCCCGTTCCAGATCCGGAGGCAGAGCCAATGCTTGTTCCAGAGCCTATGCCTGTTCCAGAGCCGGAGGCAGAGCCAATGCCTGTTCCAGAGCCTATGCCTGTTCCAGAGCCGGAGGCTGAGCCAATGCCTGTTCCAGAGCCGGAGGCTGAGCCAATGCCTGTTCCAGAGCCGGAGGCTGAGCCAATGCCTGTTCCAGAGCCGGAGGCTGAGCCAATGCCTGTTCCAGAGCCGGAGGCTGAGCCAATGCCTGTTCCAGAGCCGGAGGCTGAGCCAATGCCTGTTCCAGAGCCGGAGGCTGAGCCAATGCCTGTTCCAGAGCCAATGCCTGTTCCAGAGCCAGTGTCTGTTCCAGAGCCAGTGTCTGTTCCAGAGCCAGTGTCTGTTCCAGAGCCAGTGTCTGTTCCAGAGCCAGTGTCTGTTCCAGAGCCAGTGTCTGTTCCAGAGCCAGTGTCTGTTCCAGAGCCAGTGTCTGTTCCAGAGCCAGTGTCTGTTCCAGAGCCAGTGTCTGTTCCAGAGCCAGTGTCTGTTCCAGAGCCAGTGTCTGTTCCAGAGCCAGTGTCTGTTCCAGAGCCAGTGTCTGTTCCAGAGCCAGTGTCTGTTCCAGAGCCAGTGTCTGTTCCAGAGCCAGTGTCTGTTTCTGTGTTTGTGTCTGTTTTTGTGACTATTACAGTTCTTGTGGCTGTTCCTGAGCCGGTGTCTGCTGTTCCTGAGCCGGTGTCTGCTGTTCCTGAGCCGGTGTCTGCTGTTCCTGAGCCGGTGTCTGCTGTTCCTGAGCCGGTGTCTGCTGTTCCTGAGCCGGTGTCTGCTGTTCCTGAGCCGGTGTCTGCTGTTCCTGAGCCGGTGTCTGCTGTTCCTGAGCCGGTGTCTGCTGTTCCTGAGCCGGTGTCTGCTGTTCCTGAGCCGGTGTCTGCTGTTCCTGAGCCGGTGTCTGCTGTTCCTGAGCCGGTGTCTGCTGTTCCTGAGCCGGTGTCTGCTGTTCCTGAGCCGGTGTCTGCTGTTCCTGAGCCGGTGTCTGCTCCGCCCTGGCCGCCCGAGGGGTCTTCGCCGCCCTGGCCGCCCGAGGGGTCTTCGCCGCCCTGGCCGCCCGAGGGGTCTTCGCCGCCCTGGCCGCCCGAGGGGTCTTCGCCGCCCTGGCCGCCCGAGGGGTCTTCGCCGCCCTGGCCGCCCGAGGGGTCTTCGCCACCCTGGCCGCCCGAGGGGTCTTCGCCGCCCTGGCCGCCCGAGGGGTCTTCGCCGCCCTGGCCGCCCGAGGGGTCTTCGCCGCCCTGGCCGCCCGAGGGGTCTTCGCCGCCCTGGCCGCCCGAGGGGTCTTCGCCGCCCTGGCCGCCCGAGGGGTCTTCGCCGCCCTGGCCGCCCGAGGGGTCTTCGCCGCCCTGGCCGCCCGAGGGGTCTTCGCCGCCCTGGCCGCCCGAGGGGTCTTCGCCGCCCTGGCCGCCCGAGGGGTCTTCGCCGCCCTGGCCGCCCGAGGGGTCTTCGCCGCCCTGGCCGCCCGAGGGGCCGCCCTGGCCGCCCGAGGGGTCTTCGCCGCCCTGGCCGCCCGAGGGGTCTTCGCCGCCCTGGCCGCCCGATGGACTTTGCGTCTCGCCCTGGCCGCCCGATGGACTTTGCGTCTCGCCCTGGCCTCCCGATGAACTGTGCGTTTCGCCCTGGCATCCCGATAGACTTTGTGTTTACCCCTGGATGCCCGATAGATTTTTTGTTTTGCCCCGGTCCCCGGTTAAACCCTCACTCCTTGTTCCTGTCTCCCTTCATGGACCTGGCCCACCTTCCCTCCCCCTGATCCTCCACCGTTCCACCTCCCTCCTGAACCTCTTGTATTATATTGTGTTGTGTTTTCTGTGTTTCTTGTTGTTGTCATGGAGCGTCTGGTAGCCGCTCCGTAGAGGGGGGGTTATGTCACAGTGTTGGGTTTGTGTTCCCCTGATGTCCACTAGATGTCCTCCTTTCCCACGGTGTCCTTCACTTATGAACTACATTTCCCACGATCCTTTGTCTCATCATTGCACTCAGCTGTTTCTTATCACTGATCATTGCACTCAGCCAATTCCCCATTATCATTGTCGATTCCCTGTGTATATAACCCTGTCTGTTTCAGTATGTGTCACGGAGTCCTTGTATTATGTCCCCACACTTCCGTTATTTGTATCATTCTGGTTCTCGTTTGTATTTTATGTTTTGGATTGCCTTATTGGACTTTTGACCCCTGCCTGGATGACTAAGAGTTTGGATTGCCCTTTTATATTAAACTACTGCTTTTGGATTTTCTGCCTCCAGTGTGTGTTCCGTGACAAACAGTAACTAAGGGGGGCGGGGCTCGGCGAAAGGCTAATTCCCAAGTCCCAGAGGATTCCGTGAACAGGAGTGATACAGAAAGAGCTCGACTTGATCAGCTGGATCTTACTGAAGGACCCTTGAACAGTCGTAGATCAGTGCAGGTGAAACACAGGAAGGTGATCGTGAGTATCAAGAAACCCAATTCACGGCCGCCGCAGAGGAGATATAAATAGGACATTAGCATGGAGTGAAAACCACTTGAAGTCAGGCAATAACTGGAACCAGGCGATGAACACAAGGAACCAGTGAGTCACAGGTAACGGATAGACGAGACCGGACGCTGAGTGAGAGGAGACTGAAGCTTATGAATGGTGTGCAACAAGGTGTGTAATGATGATGAGCAGGTGGAAGCGATTAGAATTCCGGGGATGTTGAGCGAGACCAGGTGCGCTGAGTTGCGATTGATGAAGTGGTGTCATTGATGAATGAATCGGTGACAATAGGAGGACCGAACCTGCAGAAATTAAAACTGAATAAATAAATATGTAAATGAATAAAAAGATAATTGGTGATAATATGTGATAATAGGAAAATAAATAAAGGATTAAATGGATTGATAAAATAAATATGATTTATTCTTAATCAAAGAATAAATTGTAGTTTTTTTCCTTAATTTATTTTCTTTTTTACATTTTTACATACAAAATATTTTTTAACTTTTATTTATTCTGTAATTCATTTTTATATTTGGTAAGCAAGACCAACCCACATTATTATTATGCACGGCAAAGACATGTAAGAATAAATATAAAAAGAAAGAAAGAAAATGTAAATAAATAAAGGTTAAAAATAAATAAATGTGGAAATAAATACATATTGGAATAAATGCATATAAAAATAAATGAATGCATAAATAAATATAAGAATAAATGGAAAAAATTAATTTAAAACAATAAAAATACATTAAAATATAAAAGCAAATAATAATTAATTAGGGGACAAATAATACAAAAATACATTTGATTAAAAATTAATGATATTTATTTTATTATAGTCGTTGATTCATTTATTTATTTTCCTATTATCATATTTATTTATTTATCTATTTATTCATTTATTTATTCATTTTTAAATTCTGCAGGTTTGGTCCTCCATACTACTGCACATTACATCTTACTTCACTTTTAACATATTTTAAACATATTATTTGAGTGCATCATATAATGAAACATTCAATGATGAAATCAATGATGAAACATTCACCTTTACAAACAAAGATACCATTGTAAAATAACAGCTGTATTTAAACCCAGGAGTTTGGTTTGCTGTTTCTTAACGTCACAAACCATTCAACACGATAACAATACGATTACATGATAAAATATATGCAATTTAGATGATAAAATATTTGAATAATGATGTAAATGCAGTTACCAGAGTTAAAATCTGTCTGCAGGTAAGGTAGTTTAGACAGTAACAAAACAAAACAAGTTTCCTAACAAGTTGGTAAACAAATATCTCTCCGATATTGGCACAAAATCCAAGATGGCGCCGCGGATGGCTGCCTCGGTGTGGAGCTCTCCAGCTATTGTGTTGTTTTTGTTCGTTTGTTCTGCGTTTAGTCATTCTTTTCCTATCCGTTTAACTAAAGACGAACTACTGGACATTAGGAAACACACACCAGAAACCTTTTCTACAGCTTTTGATTATTCAGACGTTTTGCTGGACATTCTCGTCGGAGGGGCAGCGGTGTTGTTCAAACGCGCGTTCAGACGCAAACGCGGGAAGCGAGCCGGCGCGCTGGTTAAACTCCGCCAGTATTCATCTCGCGAATCTCCGATCCCTTCCTAACAAAACGGATGAACTACTTCTCCTCACCCACACTAACAAGGATTTTTTAAACTCTGCTGCTTTGTGCTTCACTGAAACCTGGCTGAGTGAAGCCATACCGGACAACGCAATACATCTGCCGGGCTTCCAGCTGTTCCGAGCGGATCGCATCGCGGAGCTAACGGGGAAAACGAGAGGTGGTGGATTGTGTTTCTACATTAACGAAAGTTGGTGTTCAGATGTAACAACACTGAAGAAGATGTGCTCTCCTAATTTAGAGGCACATTTCATAAACTGTAAACCCTTCTACTCGCCTCGGGAATTTTCCTCTTTCATTCTCGTGAATGTTTACATCCCTCCAGACGCGTGCGTGAGCGTGCCGCTACAACAGCTGGCTGAACAAATATCTGAAACGGAACAAAGGTACCCAGACTCTCTTTTAATCATTCTTGGGGATTTTAACAAAGCAAATCTTTCCCGTGAACTACCAAAATACAGACAGCACGTTACATGTCCCACCAGAGACAGTAATATATTGGACCACTGTTACACCACAATAAGAAATGCGTATCACTCCGTCCCACGGGCAGCGTTGGGGCTCTCTGATCACTGTTTGGTTCATCTCATACCGACCTACAGGCAGAAACTGAAATCAGCTAAACCTGGAATAAGGACTGTAAAAAGATGGACTAATGAAGCAGAGCAGAATCTACAGGCCTGCTTTGATTGCACTGATCGGACTGTTTTTGAAGCTGCTACCAATGATCTGGATGAGCTCACAGATACTGTAACATCATATATAAGTTTCTGTGAGGATACATGCATTCCTACCAGGACATTCTTATCATTCACTAATGATAAACCATGGTTTACTGGGAAACTCAAACACCTTCGTCATGCCAAAGAGGATGCTTACAGAAGTGGGGATAAAATCTTGTATAACCAGGCCAGAAACAGATTGACAAAGGAGATCAGAGTTGCTAAAAGGAACTACTCTGATAAACTGCAAAAACAGTTTTCATCCAACGACCCATCATCAGTCTGGAATGGCCTGAGGAACATCACCAACTACAAGTCACCATCCCCTCGATCTGTGGACAATCAACACCTGGCTGACGATTTAAATTCATTTTGCTGCCGGTTTGAAAAGCCCTCATTCACAACACACACCCGGTCTGATCTGCACTTCACACATTCACCATCACCTCCTGCACTCCAATTATCACTCCCCCCTCCTGCCATCCAACCTGAGCTTAAGGTCTGTGTGGAGGACGTGAGCCGAGTCTTCAAAAAACAGAAGACTAGGAAAGATTCAGGCCCAGACGGCATCTCATCTGCTTGTTTAAAAGCCTGCGCTGACCAACTGGCCCTAGTCTTCACGCAGATCTTCAACAGATCACTGGAGCAGTGTGAAGTTCCCTGCTGCTTCAAACGCTCCACTATCATTCCTGTCCCCAAAAAACCCAAAATCACTGGACTTAATGACTACAGACCTGTCGCTCTCACGTCTGTGGTCATGAAGTCGTTTGAAAGACTGGTGCTGGCCCACCTGAAGGACATCACTGGACCCCTGCTGGATCCCTTTCAGTTTGCTTACAGAGCAAACAGGTCTGTGGATGATGCAGTTAACATGGGACTGCATTATATCCTGCAACATCTCGACAGACCAGGGACTTATGCAAGGATCCTCTTTGTGGACTTCAGTTCGGCCTTCAATACCATCATGCCTGGTCTTCTCACAGCCAAACTGACCCAGCTCTCCATACCATCCTCGATCTGTCAGTGGATCACCAGCTTCCTGACGGACCGGCAGCAGCGAGTGAGACTGGGGAAACACACATCCAAGACACTCACAATCAGCACCGGAGCCCCCCAAGGGTGCGTTCTCTCCCCACTGCTCTTCTCCCTGTACACTAATGACTGCACTTCTAAAGACCCCACTGTCAAGCTCCTGAAATTTGCAGACGACACCACTGTCATCGGTCTCATCCAAAACGGTGACGAGTCTGCTTACAGACTGGAGGTTGAACAGCTGGCTGCCTGGTGCAGTTATAACAACCTTGAGCTGAACACGCTCAAAACAGTGGAGATGATCGTGGACTTCAGGAGGAACAGCTCAGCACTCCCCCCACTCACCATCATGAACAGCACTGTGGAAGCAGTGGAGTCATTCAGGTTCCTGGGCACTATCATCTCTCAGGACCTGAAGTGGGACAATCACATTGACTCCACTGTGAAAAAGGCCCAGCAGAGACTGTACTTCCTTCGCCAGCTGAGGAAGTTCAACCTGCCACAGGATCTGCTGATTCAGTTCTACTCAGCCGTCATTGAGTCTGTCTTGTGTGCTTCCATCACTGTCTGGTTTGGTTCAGCTACCAAATCAGACATCAGGAGACTACAACGGACAGTCCGGACTGCGGAGAGGATCATTGGTGCCCCCCTGCCAAACCTCCAGGACCGGTGCTCTTCCAGAGTGAGGAAGAGAGCAGGTAAAATCATCACAGACTCCACTCACCCTGGACACCACCTGTTCGAACTGTTACCGTCAAGACGGAGACTCAGATCACTGGCCACAAGAACATCTCGGCACAGGAACAGTTTCTTCCCACAGGCCATTTCACTCCTGAACAGTTAACACTCCTCCCAAGGCATATGCCTGTAAGTGCAATACTCCCACTGTTTAGTGCAATATCCTACAACTCAGGTGATACTTATATGTAGATTTATTTATTTATAATATTCAAAACACTGTAAATAGGTTCATAATCTGTAAATCTGAAAATGTCTATTCTGACTAAACCCAACTGTGATAGTTTTATTCTCATATATTTATATTTTTATTTTTTATTCTTATAATTTGTAGTATTATGTTTCATGTTGTATTTGTATTTGTATATGTCCACTGGAAGCCTCAGTACCAAAACAAATTCCTTGTGTGTGCAAGCACACTTGGCAATAAAGCTCTTTCTGATTCTGATTCTGATCGTAAAACGGGTCTCCCCCCTCCACTGCGAATGATTGATTGACAGATGACACTACGCTTTTTAAATTCCCCGCCACAGAAAAGCGAAACAGCGCCAGGAAGTCTACGTTTGGCCAAAGGTATATTGCATCCGTAGTGTTAAGCACTACCATAGAGAATGAATAGGAAAAGTTAAGGGAAGTTAAGCTTAACCATTTTTTAAGTGCCAGGTCCAAACCAAGAGAGTTTCAAATTCATCTGCACCTGCCAGCTGCTAATGTATTGCGAAAATTCTTGCTGACCTCACAACCGTGCTTCCAGTCTACGTTCAAATGCCTGCGTTGGTGGTATAGTGTTGAGCATAGCTACCTTACAAGCAGTTGACCTGGGTTTGATTCCTGGCCAACGCATCACATTTTTAAATTAAAGACCTTGATTACGAGCATTCTTGCTGTATGGGTTCGATTCCTGGGTCTATCCATTCTTGCTGTATGGGTTCGATTCCCAGCCAACGCATTGCATTTTTCTCAAGCTGTCTTTAAAACAGTCATCCGGGTCCCCTTGCCAACTTCTCCTGTAACTTGTTTGCTGGAGCGAAACTTTTGTTAAGGTCTTTTGGCAGCAGTAAAGGACTGGATCTCCCCGTCGGGGAATCAAAACCTGGTCTTTCGCGTGACAGGTGGAGACACTTTCCACTATACTAATGAGGATGATGAGGAGTTGCAGAGACGGGTAGGTGTATCCGATCAGCTCGACTTCCAGGAACGGCGTCATGCGTCATTTTAGCTCAACGCTTCACAGAAGCCAGTGAATCCAAAAAATAATCTAATACCGTTTAAATATGAAGTGTCTGTATAAAACGTGTTACATTATTAAATTAGACACCTTGTTTTTTAATATTGTGCCTGGTAGGTCAGGTCAATAAGTTCATGCAATTTTTTTAAGTGCCAGGTCCAAACAAAGAGAGTTTTAGTTCATCTGCACCTGCCAGCTGCTAATGTATTGCGAAAATTTTTGCTGACCGCACAAGGGGGCTTCCAGTCTACGTTCAAAGGCCTGCGTTGGTGGTATAGTGGTGAGCATAGCTACCTTCCAAGCAGTTGACCCGGGTTTGATTCCTGGCCAACGCATCACATTTTTAAATTAAAGACCTTGATTACGAGCATTCTTGCTGTATGGGTTCGATTCCTGGGTCAGTCCATTCTTGCTGTATGGGTTCGATTCCCGGCCAGCACATTGCATTTTTCTCAAGCTGTCTTTAAAACAGTCCTCCGGGGGCCCTTGCCAACTTCTCCTGTAACTTGTTTGCTGGAGCAAAACTTTTGTTAAGGTCTTTTGGCAGCAGTAAAGGACTGGATCTCCCCGTCGGGGAATCGAACTCCGGTCTTCCGCGTGACAGGCGGAGATACTTTCCACTATACTAACGAGGAGTTGCAGAGACAGGTAGTTGTCCCCGATCAGTGCTATTTCCAGGAACGGCTTCATGCGTCATTTTAGCTCAACGCTTCACAGAAGCCAGTGAATCCAAAAAAATGATCTAATACCATTTAAATATGAAGTGTCTGTATAAAACGTGTCACATTTTTAAATTAAAGACCTTGATTACGAGCATTCTTGCTGACCGCACAACCGGGCTTCCAGTCTACTTTCAAAGGCCTGCGTTGTTGGTATAGTGGTGAGCATAGCTGCCTTCCAAGCAGTGGCCAGCCGCACGTAGGTGTAGAGTGCTGCTAGCCAATAAGGAGCTGAGGAAATTACATGGAGGAGAGCCAGAAATAATACACAAAATTAGAGGTTCGATTCCCGCCTCGGCCACAAATGCCATAAAATTACCATTCATATTTTTATCTAGATACACGTTAAGTACGATTAACATATAATAAACAAACTTTGTGCACAAAAATAAAATAAAACTCGTAAGATTTGTTCTTGTGTAGGATGTACAAAATGTGCATTTATCTTAATAAATATTTACATTATAATAGGGTAGCTATCTTTAATATAGAAAATATTTGAATGTGAATAATTGAAAAGAACAATTTGATAATGTTTTAGACCTTTATTTTTTAGAGATATTCACAGAAATCCAATATATATGAAATATAACCAATACACACCAAATAGTAAGTTTCTCATTTTATTTATAGTACATATTATATAAATCTGAAAAAGGTAATGTATTAAATACTTATAGATTAAACAACAACACCATTAATAATAAAAATAATAAAATCTAAAGTTTTGGAAAACACAGGAAAAAAAAGAAAAATATTTTAAATTAAATAATTATGTGTAGAGTTTTAGAAGTTACAGTTATTAACATTTAGTGTTTACACATCTGAGCAAGATAAAATAATGCAAGTTAATAAAATAAACTTTAAAAACATTAAAATACAATGTAAACAGGCTTCCGGGTGGACTGAGAGACAAGATGGCTGTGTGATCTTGAGCTCCCGATAGCAAGTTCGAATTAGCCCCCCTGAATTCACTAAATGCAAACAACTCGTAGTAATTTTATTTTGGAATGAATAGGGGAGCGATGATTAGAAGTCAAAAGAAACGTGACGCACAGAAAAGGAAGAATAAACCAGAGATGGACGACGCTCAGAGCCCCGACGGTAACCCCGCGGGAGACATGTGCTCAGTGCTTCGAAGTATCAGTAAAGAAATACGCGACTTCAGGACGAAAACACAAAGCTTCATGAGCGCCTCCTTCATAGCCGTACTAGCCAACTCGGTCTCGTTGATCCGCGTTTCCGCTTCAACGAGACCGAGTTGGCTAGTACGGCTATGAAGGAGGCGCTCATTAAGTCCATGGAAAAACAGAAAATAATGCAGGAAAAATTTACTGATTTAGAGGGTCGGAATAGGCGGAACAACATTCGCATCTATGGCGTACCTTAAGGTAAGGAAGGCAACCTCGTGTCTGATTTTGTGGAGCACCTTTTGAAAAGCGAACTTGAACTGACAGCGGACACTAGCTTGCGGTTTCAACGTGCCCATAGAGCATTAGCTCGCAAACCAGAGCAGAATGAGCCACCCAGGTCCATAGTGGTACATTATCTGGAGTTTACCACCAAAGAAACAGTACTGAAAAAAGCCTGGGGAAAGAAAATAATGATTGATGGACGACGCCTGATGTTTGACCATGATTATGCTACGGAGATCGTTTAGAAGCGCAAGGCGTATGCGGGAATAAAGAGGCTTTTGAAAGAGAAGGGAATACGATTCCAGACACCGCTGGATAAGATACGCATCCACTGGGAATCTGGACCACGTATTTACGAGAGTGCACAAGAAGCAGCGCAGGAGCTGAGGAAGAGAGGGTACTCGGTGGAGACACCTGGCCGCAGCACCGCGAATCCGAACCGGAAGGTGGAGCAGTTTCTTCAGGCCCTGACATCGCAGCGAGCCGGAGTGAGGAGCGCTGAGGACACAGCGATCCGTGCAAGGGAAAGACTACAGGAGTTTGGGCGGTCCCCCTCTAACTAATTTCCATTCCCTATTTTGTCAGGGTATGTGAAACTTTCTTGGCCCTTAATGAAACCAGCTGTGAGAAGTTAACGTTAAACGACTATTACATCACTTTTGCCTGTGAGGTGAGCTTTAAATCTTTCTATGCATATTCTTACGCCACCCTTGAGACTATCTTATTGATACTACATGAAAAGCAACTTTACTACAATTTTGAGTGATATCTCGTTTCACTTTATTCTATTCAATTTTTTATTTTATTCTATTTTTATTTAGTTATTCAGTTATTTATGTATGTATGTATGTGTGTATGTATGTATATGTATATATATATATATATATATATATATATATATATTAGTGCTGTGCGTTAAACGCGTTATTAACGGCGTTAACGCAAACACATTTTAACGGCGTCAATTTTTTTATCGCGAGATTAACGCTCTTTTTGGCCTAGCAAACAACATCACACCGGATAGCTAGACCGGAAACAAAACAACAGGCACGCCGCACGTACTTGTTTGGGCTTGCGCGCCGGCCAAAGAGTAGTAGGCTAACGGTACGTTTTGAGTGGATGGCGCGAGCGCGAGACGCCGATCTAGAGACGTGCACTCTCAACGCAGTAGAGTGCAGTGCGGGACTAGATTTGATGGCCGAGTGCGAGGGCGGGCTCGAGCGGTAATGCACTCACTCTGTGTGCGGATACGGGAGAATAAAACGATTCGCGGGACTCCCGCAAACTAGAAATATCTATGAATAAAACATAAAAACTAATACATTTTTATTCATGTTGCAGAAAAGCAACAAGAACAACTAAAACAAAATAGAAACGATTTACAGGCCAGAGTTTCTTTTTATAACATGTTTGCAGCGTTGAGGGATGTAGCCAATCACAGACATATGAAGAAGCATCAGAAGCATTTAAAATAGACTCCCCTCACCGCTCAAAACAGACTTTTTGTTCAGTGCTGAATTCTGTAAGCTGGCAAATCCTCAAATTATAACAAACAAAGTGTATATATTATGAAAGATGCATTGTGCAGTCAGCTTCACTGATAATAACAGATGTGTGAGATTGCGATGAACTGATGTCAGCTTTTTAGGAATTATTAAGGGAGCGCACTTTACGCGCATTCAGTCATGCCAAACCATGCACTCAGTAGCCTGCTTGCTTTTATGTTATAACAGTGGTTTGTGTGTTAATGCTTTAATAACAAATAATTTATCAGGAGCATTTATGCTGATGTGTATGGTGGCGACACGTAGGCGAAAGTATTTGGAGGTAGCCTACAAAAAAGATTCTATTTGCGGGCGGGAGCGGGACAAAAATGTTGCGGGCGGGAGAAAGTAACATAGAAAATAGTTGAGAACGTCAGTTATAACGACCCACGTATGAAAAAAATTGACGGGTTTAAATCGGGCTTGGGCTCATAATTACAGTTTATGTGTCGGGCCGGGCTCGGACACAATGCGCACGGGCTCGGGTCGGGCTTGATTTTTTGGGCCCGATCTAAGCTCTACAATGGATGACTTCAGACAGAAGCACATGGATACCACAGCTAAGAACAAACTTACTGCTGATCCACTTTTCCATGTTGATAAGAGCATTAAAATTAGAAAAAATAATGAGACAAATAGAAATGAAGGGACATTTAGAATAGATAAAAATGTGCGATTAATCGCGAGTTAACTATGGCATTAATGCGATTAATCGCGATTAAATATTTTAATCGTTTGACAGCACTAATATAATATATATATATATATATATATATATATATATATATATATATATATATATATATATATATATATGTATGTATGTATGTATGTGTGTATATATATTTTTATTATTATTTTTTTAATATTTTATATATATATATATATATATTTTTTTATATCTCTATTTAACTTTAACGCTGGTGAAGGGGGGCCAAAATACTTAAGACTAATGCTGACGACTTCAATAGGAATAAAATAAACGCTATCGGACGACGTTGGACTACTAAGATGTGTGAAACGAGGGTTTTCACAACTAGTGAGGGGCCCTCCCGGAGGAGGCTCCCCCCTCTGCCTACCAATGGGGACTTAGGGTGGCAAAGGCTCACCCTATCTTGGAGGTTAATTGTTTCCTTTTTGTTCTTTTTAGTTAGCACAAGTTGTCCAGATGTTCAGGTCTGTGCAGTTTTAAGCTGTCTGGAGGTGAATGAATGTAACATGGGTTTGGATCACTTAAATGCCATATAACAATATAAAACTAGTGTCACTTAATGTCAATGGGATGAATAATCCAAGTAAAAGAAGTAAGGTTCTGGCTAAACTAAAGAAAGAAAGGGCTCAGGTACTATTTCTACAAGAAACCCATCTGCCCCAAAAAGAACACGAAAAGCTAAAACGCTTTGGATTTAGGAATAAATTTTACAGTTCGTACAAACCTGGACGGAGGAGAGGAGTAGCTATTCTCATCACAAATACGGTTCAATTTGAATGCCTTAAAGAAGTTCGGGACACTGAAGGGAGATATGTACTAATTAAAGGGAAGCTAGAAAACAGAATGGTGACACTGGTCAATGTATATGCCCCCCCAGAGGTACCAAATGTTTTCTCAGAGCTCTGTTTAACACTATTGCTATAAAACTGAAGGTATTTTGATATGTGGAGGAGACTATAATGTGGTCATGAACCATAACTTAGATACAACAAGCCGAAAAGGAAGTAAGATGTATTTAACCAAGTTTATTAATACATTAGTCCAGGAAATGGGACTAATTGACGTATGGAGAGAACTTCACCCACAAGAAAGGGATTATACACACTACTCAGCACCTCATTCTGTCTGCTCCCGAATCGACTACTTTTTAATCAATGCAATTGAATGCCACAGGGTAACAGAGAGTAAAATTGTTGTGGCGGATGTATCAGACCACAGTGGGATCAGCTTGACAATACACCTCAATAATAGGAAAATAAACACTGTCTGGAGGGTAAATGTGGGTATCTTGAATAATAAGGGGTATGTGAGATACTCAGGACAGATATAGAAAAGAGGGCAAGATTTGTAAAGCAGACCTACTACGAATCAGGCACAAAAGCAACAAGACTTTTAGCTAGGCGCTTACGGAAACAACAGGCAGTTAACACGATTCATAAAATTAGGAACCCTCAAACCAACCAAATATCACATGACTCAGATGAAATTGAAAGAATATTTGAAGATTACTACAAGAAGCTCTATTCTAAACCTCTATCAGCAGATGAAAAAACAATAAGGGGCTTTCTAGACTCACTTGATCTGCCGTCTATTGGTAAGACACAGAATGACACTATTATGTCACAACTCACAGTTAAGGAGCTGGGAGCTGCAATAACTAGGCTAAAGGCTAGTAAATCTCCAGGTAACGATGGTTTTCCACCGGAATGGTACAAGGCCTTTCAGAAGGAGCTAAAACCTTTGCTTCTGCCCTGTTTTAACTGGACTCTTAATAAAGGTTGGGCCCCCCCATCGTGGAAGGAAGCAATCATTACAGTTCTACCTAAAGAAGGCAAAGATAAAAAGAACTGCAAAAATTATAGGCCAATTTCACTTCTAAATGTAGACTGCAAACTATTTACATCAATTATATGTAAAAGATTAGAGGCCTTCATTCCAGATTTGATCGACGAGGATCAAACTGGGTTCATTAAAGGACGCCAAACGCACGATAATATTAGAAGAACCCTTCATATTTTAGATAACGCTCGAAAAAGTGGTATAAGTACAATTCTTGTAAGTTTAGACGGCGAAAAGGCATTTGATAGTGTTAGTTGGTTATTCTTATATGAGGCAATAAAGAGATTTGGCTTCAACGACGGCGTAATTCAATGTATCAAAACTATTTATCAAGAGCCCACAGCGAGGATCAGAGTGAATGGAAGCCTGTCCAATACAATCCAGCTGGAGAGGGGGACAAGACAGGGTTGTTGTCTGTCTCCTACTCTTTTTGCTTTATATGCTGAGCTTTTAGCGCAGGCAATACGGCAGAATGGGGAACTGCTGGGTGTTAATATAGGGGGAACAGAACATGTAATTGGCATTTTCGCGGATGATGTCATTATTTTCCTGCAACAACCAGATATATGTTTCCCACACCTAATGTATTAACTGGAAAAGTATGAATACTATTCAGGATATAAACTGAATATATCAAAAACACAGATTCTCTCTCTAAATTATTCTCCAGCCCGACAAATAAGAGAGGCATATAATTTGGAATGGAATTCTAAGACAATGAAGTACCTTGGAGTAACTCTTACTAAAACCCTTAGTGATATGTACGAAAACAACTATAGTGAAATTGAGGAAAACATCCAAAAATATATTGAAAGGTGGTCTACCCTTCAGTTAGGCTTTAGTGCTAGAATACAAGCTGTCAAAATGAATATTCTACCTAAACTGTTATATTTATTTCAATCTCTTCCAATTAATATCCCCCAAAACAAATGTATTGCTTGGGACAAGATGATCTCTAGATTCATTTGGAATGGTAAAAAACCAAGAATAAAACTTAATACACTCCGACTACCTAGAAGTAAGGGTGGAATGGCTTTACCTAATCTTATAGAATATTTTTATGCAGCTCAGCTCAGACCTCTGGCCTGTTGGTGTAGTCCTGACTATGAGTCTAAATGGAAAGAAATAGAAAAGGGCATACAGGGCTATCCGACCCAGATACTGGTCGGGGATGAACATTTGATAGGTGCTTTAAGGCACGCTATGAACCCAATAATAGCATTTACACTAGAAATATGGAGTGCTGTAGTAAGAAAATACAAACTTAAGAGGGATACGTGCATATTGCAGTGGTTTGCGTATGACTCAAATTTTAAGCCGGGGATGTATGATCCAGTATTCAAAGAATGGGCACAAAAAGGTATGACAGCAATATGTACAGTTTCGACAGGTAGAGAATTTCCAACCTTCAAAGATCTTAAGGCAAAATACGACCTAGAAAACAAAGATTTTTACAAAAGAGATAAAGCCACTTGAAATGACAAATAAGGTGATTAGAGTCATTGTGGACTTGTACAAACAGAAGGGGTCTCGGCTCATCTCTGCTTTCTATCAAGCCCTGGGTGAGAGTAGGCAGGATACGACACTCTATATAAAAGCAAAATGGGAAGCAGAACTACAAATTCAGATACAAGAGGAGGCATGGAATCGCATGTGCGAGACACAATGTACTTCTACAAGTTCCTTAATATGGAGAGAGTTCTGCTGGAAAAACTTAGTTCGCTATT